>NC_052392.1:20493998-20832344 GCF_009389715.1 Phoenix dactylifera | reverse complement strand
GCTACTCCAATGGGTCGGCTTAAGACCGATCTCCTAATTACATTATGCATGCTCCGTTCGACAAGTCTCCACTCGTCAAGTCTCAACTTGAACAAAGTCTTCGTAAGTTAGGGCCCAACTCGGCCCCCATACATAGACTCCGATGTCTAGCTGAGAAAGCGGTCCCGGCCGCAAGTGCACCAGCCGAACACAGATACTAAGGCGATCTTCAGAGATTCCAGCCTTACTCACTGAAATCTCGGCAGAGTCCGAGAACAATAACTATGAAAACCTTCGGCGATAATTCGACTATTAGCCCGCGCTCCCTACAAAGGACCCGGAAGTCAAGTTTGGAAACCCGACTAGACTCCCCCGAATAGCGGCACAAACAGACCTAGCCCGGTCCTACTCGAAGGGCTAAGGCCCGACCTCAATGCCTTGGGATTTTCCTAAAGGCCGAACGTGACGACTTTCGCGATTCTAAGATCCGAGTTATCGGACTTAGAAAATTTTCTGGAAACCTAAGCTCGGAGCTCTCTTTGCTCGGAATGACTAAGATCCGAGAAGGCTAAGATATAACTCAGGAAAAGGGCAACTTCGTTAAGTAGCCCGAGGACTAAAATACAGAGTTAGAGGTCGTCGAGGCGGTTAGCTAAAACTCTAGCCTCATTCACGACAAGGAAGGGAAAGACGAGCACAAAATGACAAAAGTATTTTTCATTGACAAAGGGCCGGAAGGCCAATTACAAAATTGGAGGTCGGCCATTCAAGAGCCGACCTCGGATACAATGAAAAAGAAAAAATACGCCAAGTCTTAAGCGGCGGCAGCTACATCCGGGGGATCGTCTGGCACTGTGATGACCTCGGGATCTTCAGCCGGCACAGGCTCGGGATCGGGGGCAGGGGCCTCGGGTGCCGCCTCCGGGACGTCGTCCGTCTCGGCCGCCGGTGCTGCCTCCGGGACGCCGTCCATCTCGGCCGCCCTCGTCGAAGGCTCGGCGGGGTCTTGTTCGTACAATCCTGCCTCGGATGTCAAAATGGCAGGAAGGTCTTCCATGTCGGACCCGTAGCCCAAGTCCATCCTCGGACGGACCGTCGAAAAGTCGTACTGGGGGCAGTACCGGATCACCTGCAGCCGGAAGTTCTCGAAACCCCGGAGAAACCCGTCGACCGTCTCCTCCTCTAACATGTCGCGGAACTCCTGCGACCCCTTGAAGAGCTCCACGGTATGATCAGCTCGCTCGAGTGCCCTCCTCTCTCGGGCCTCGAGCTGCTCGATTCGGAGGCGGGAAACCCCGTCCTCATACTTGAGGCCCGCAACCTCGGATTGGACCTCCCCCAAGCGCGCCTCCGAGGCGCGCAAGGCCGACCTGGTTAGGGCATGAGCAGCCTTCTCCTCCTTGAGCCCCTCCGCCATAGCGAGGCGCTCGGCCTCGGTGGCCGCCCTCCGAGCCTCGGCCTCGGCCAGTGCCGCCTCCAGCTCGGCAACCCTTTTCTTAGCCGGCTCCAACTGCCGGCTGACCCGCCGGGTCTCTTCCTGACATCCCTGGGCGATGAACACCAGGGTGTCGAGCTCGTGAACATGCTGTAAAGAAAGAGACAAAATGATCGTGAGTTAAAAACATCTGGATTCACTAACAACTTTAAGGAAATCAAGAAAAGGACTCACCCGGGCAGTGTTGCAGTAGGCACTGTCAACAATGTCCTCCAACGGAATGTTCCGAAACTCGGCCCGGTCCGCCGGAAGCATCGCACGCCGAAACACGACGCGTGCGACCTCAGCATCATGAATAGCCGAACTCCCCACAGGGATAGGGGAGTCCGGCTCATCCGACTCCTCTTCGAAGTACCTTGAGGAGCTCGGCACGTCCGGCCTCGGGACCCTGGGGCCGCTTGCCTCAGGGCCCCTGGTCGGCTCGGGCCCCGGGCGCTGTGAGGAACCCGAAGCCGGGCCCTCCCGCTGGGAAACGGGGGCAGGGCAAGGAGGGGCCGACGGGCCCGCGTCGTCGACGACCCGCGCCCGCCTCGGGTCGGCTGAGGAGGCCCCGCCTCAGGGCCGCTCGTCTCGGCCGACGTAGAAGCGCCGGCCAGCCTCGCCTTCTTCCGAGGCTGGGGCATAGCTCCCCCGGCCTCGGCCTCCCGCCTCCTCAGGCGAGAAAAAAGCGACGTGTTGCTGGTCGGCATATGGGGAATATCTGAAATCAAAAATATCATCAAGTGTTAGACCATTAGCAGTAAAAACAAAGGACAAAAAAAGTAATGTAACTACCCTTACCCTCGGGGCGCGCCGAGCTCAGACCCACGCTCGCCAGGGCGTCCTCCCATAGGAGCTCGGTCAGGTCGTAGCCCTTCCCGAGGGCTCGGAGAGAATCCAGGGTCCTCTGCTCCCTCCCCGAGGGCTCGGAGAGCTTGTTAAGGGCCTTCAACCGAGGGTGTCCCCACTTCGGATTAAACCCCCACGGCGCCTCAGACGCCAGAAAGAAAAATTTCCCATTCCACTCGTGTATAGAGGAAGGGGCCCCGCGGAAGAGCGACATACCGCCTCGGAAGGCAAAGTATAGCCACTCCGCGTCCGCCGGATTCTTCTTCAACAGAAAACACCGGCGGAAAATACTCACTGAAATCGGGACCCCATGCCCAAGGCACAGAGACAGGAACCCGATGATGGTTCTCCACGAGTTCGGAGCGAGCTGTGCTGGGACGAGTTGGTACTCGACCAGCAAGTTGCTCACGAACTCGTGAACAGGGAACCGTAGGCCGGCCCAAAGCGTCTCGCGGTAAACCGCGATTCGACCTGGGGGCGGCTGCGTCACCCTGTCTTCCGGCCCCGCAGTTTCGAGACGAAACCCGGGCTGGAAGAAAAACCGGGAGCGGATCAACTCCAACTCCTCCCCTGACAGACTTGACCCTACCTCCTCCGGACCAAGACCCATTTCACAGGAGAGCGAAATAAAATTAAAAGCAGAGGATGAAAACTGGGAGGAAAAGAGAAGAGGAACCCTAGCAATCACAGGGTAGGGACCTACTGGACATCGCCGGAAATCGCTCCGGGCACCGACGACGAGGTTCGGTGGAGGAAGGAAGCAAGGGAGGAAGACAACGAAAATAAGAGGCAGCCAAATAAAACCTTTAGGGCAAACTCGAGGGGTTTATATAGACCCCCTCGGCGGTCCAGATCGGCAGGGTCGGTTCCCATCCCCCGATCGGATTGCGCCACGTGTTGACCTCGGAGACCGAGGCACCGTATTCACTCCGGATCAATAAATCGGGTACGAAATCGAAGCCCTGTCCCATCGGATCTCGGGGCCTCATTATGGGTCCGCAGAATCGAATCGCCTTGAAGAACGAACGGACGGCACCTCCGCTCCCCTCATTTAATAAGGCCCTGGGGCACGTGGAGCCCCGACGTAGCCTTCACCTTGCCGGATCCATTATCCAGTAATACGAGATCGGAAGCGTCCGATCCTAGGTCATGCCGCGTGTCCGTTTTGAACCCCGTAACGGCACGCTCATTGATGAGTGGAGAATTCCGATTACAGGATCGAGGCGTCGCCTCGTCGAGCCCAAGGACCCTCATCATGGGTCCGCCGCACGAAGCGATCTTGGCGATCCAAGAGACGCCACCCCCGTTACACCCGCTCCGAGAAACGTAAAGACACCAGCTCCACCATAAGTTCGCTGAATAAAGCAACCTCGAAACGCCCAAGGGCGCGGGTCTCGCCATAAGCACTCCGAGAAACACGAGGGCGCGGACGAGATTCGCCCCCCAACTTTAATGATAGACTTTACTTCCCACGTCCGAGCCCGCAAGCCGCTCGAACTCGGAAGTCGGGGGGTAGTGTTGGAGGAATAAGATTTTTCCCCCCAAGTGACACAAATGCCCCCAAGAAGCCGCACAATCGCCGACCCTGAACAGCCGAAGTCGGCGTCCGACCTCAGAACGCCCGACCTCAAGACATCCGACCTAGGAAAATCTTGATGCTCAAGGTCTACCCTTGTCAGCCACCTACTACGGCCGTACTCCTCCGAGGTCCAACTGAGGACCATACCCTGCCACTGCTTCAGCATTTATTGCGCATGGCCGCTGTAACCCTCCGGTTCACTCTACAATTAATGTGGATCTCCGGCTTACTCCACCATTAATGCGGATCTCCGGCTTACTCCACCATTAATGCGGATCTCCGGCTTACTCGACAATTAATGCGGATCTCCGGCTTACTCCATAATTAATGCGTATGGCTCCTGTCATCTACGGACTCTCAGCTCTCCACGGCAAGTTGGCCCAGCAAAGTCTGGTCAACCATGATAAGTCTCTGATCTCGGCCATACCTCCGACACCAATGCAATGATTCGCCTGGTAGCGTACTGGTTCGGGTCGTACGACGCCCTCACCGCCGACATCAGCACAATGATTCGTCTGACCGTGCGCCGACCTGAGCCACATGCCGAGCCGTACTATGGCCTTACCCTGTTACATCACAGGTAAACCGACCCCCACCTATAAAAGGGAGCCTTGGCTTCTCAGGAGGGGGTTGGGAAATTCCGTGCCTTACAAGCACTGTTCATCTCCTCCTTACACTATCTGCCCCCTCCCTGACTTGAGCGTCGGAGGGCCGGCGCCGGAAAACCCGGCCACCGGTTTGTCTGCAGGCACCCAGACGGAGGACGCCGCCCGCTGACGGATCGCTGCCCCGCTGTGAGGACCTCCTGCTCCCTCTCTCCGGCCACCCCAAGCGGAGGACGCCGCCCGCCGACTGGTCGCCGCCCCGCCGTGGTGACCCGCAGCTCCCTCTCCCTCGACCGAAGATTGCCCCCGGGTCCAATTTCCAGCAACACTTGTCATCAAAAATAATCAATAACTTGATGCTAAAGAAACATACAACTTAAAAATAATCATCAGTAACTAGCAGTGCTAGAAATTTCTAAAGAATTACTTGAACATTTCTAGTGAAAAAGGGATGCAACCAATTCCATCAATGTAATAAATTGAGTATTGATATCTTTGTAGATTTTTTGATGGATGTTACACCGTTCTACCAATTTTTTCCCATGTTAGAATATATATTGCATTCCAATGGTCAAATAAGACCTTGTTCAAGTAAGAAGTTAGTGAAATAATTATATTCATTATAGCATTTCAACAACTATGGTAATAGTTTCAGAGGCATCGTGATATAGCGAATATAGGCATCGTGATATAGCGATTATATTAATAATAAAAATTCGATTAACAACCGTTTTCAGCATTTTTTTCAATTTTAATGTTAATTGTATAACAAAAATGACCTGGATAATCCAACTTCTCTCTCTCTCTCTCTCTCTCTTTTAAGAAGAAGATACGCCAAAGATAAATTTATTGAGATCATCGAGATAATCCATTGGGATGATTACAAAACTTGAAGTGAGATCAACATTTAAAGACTTCAATTACTAATTGATTCAAAAGCCACCCCTCACCCTTGAGGCAATTCAACCTAGCATTTTTCTTCTTTAAAAAATAAAAACAATATTTTTGAAATATAAAACCCAGCTGGTAAAAACTAGTTCTAATTTCATAAATAGCGTATTAAATGAATTGAGCTATATCATGGCTGTTATGATTGTTATTATGTTATCTAAGTGAATTGCTACTCCATGCGAATATGCACAAATAATGGTTATTAATGGCAATTACTGATGATGACTGATGAAGGAGATCCATTATTAAGGGATATTCAAATCCTTGGATGAAGATGACCGGCACCATGGTAACATGTTCGTCCAGGTACCCACAAGCCAAACAATCTCCAGAGAGGAAAAGATACTGGGCAGAAATTCTAACCTTAAGGTCCCAAGTTCGAATCGCTGCGGCGACGATTAAATTGTGGACCGGAGCTCACTACTTGGGCCACTGCTTGGACTTGAGGTATAGGACCGCTCTTGAACCGCTAGTAGCCGGGGTGGTGCCGGGTGTGACGTACTCACACTTGGGACTCGAGCCAGAGCCTAGAGGGGTAGCTGAGCCGGGCCCATGGGTGGGGAGGGTATGAGTAAAACCGGTCGGGGTGCCCAACACACGGCCATTTCTGCCCGCATCGAACATTCTCCTGGCGGGGCGGGGGCTCAGTGGGGGCTGCTACGCGGGGTTGGGCTTGTCCCTTCCTCCCCCCTACCCCTTTTCATTTACCAAAAAAAAAAAAAAAAAAAAAAAAGAGAGGAAAAGATACCAGTGGAGGCATTGCTCGCACATCTCATGCACTTGTCTTCGTCCCAAAGGCTTCAAATATCTTCTATTCTCTCATTCTTCTAGGCTAATTGCATGCTCCCCCCTACGTTTGGGCTTTACATGAAGGTTTTCATTTCCTTCACCCTTTTTCTGATAGTGAAGCTGGATAATCCGGCCATAACTTGCCAAAAATTAATATAAGACTGTTAAGAGCTGACATGAAATTTAGGTGGGGTTGGTTTGGTGTTTCCCACGAGAGAGAGAGAGAGAGAGACCTTGTTTTCTAAACTTCTGAACTAGTAATTTATGCTTATTTAGTAGATTGAAGGCCTTCACAATGGAATGCCACTCTTAAGAACTGGACGACGCATGTTGGGGACCCCGATTCCAAGATCGAGCATTCCATGAAGAACAAGCTCATATGGTCCGACAATACAACCGGAGTTCAGTTCTAAGTGGATCTCAATGGAAGAACATTGCATGAAGGAAATCGGTTTGCCTCGCCATAATATAAGGAGTCGAATGGGTCGCATTTTTCATCCAATGGTCGGTCCTGCATGAGATGGAGCATTGTAGTAATATTTGTGTTGCTGGAAATTGGACCCGGGGGCGACTGCGGTACAGGAGAAGGAGCTTTTTGGTGAGGACAGCGGCGGACGGCCGATGGATCTCAAACCAAGAGGTGGAGCTCTCCAACATAGACGGCAGCGAACGGCCGTCTCAGACAGACCTGCAAGAAGCCTGGACCGAGGTGACCGGCGAAGGCCCTCCGATGCTTAAGTCAGAGAAGATTTATGGGTGATTTTATGGAGCAACAGAACCGTGTTTTCGTAAAGGGAGAGAGGGAGAGAGAGATAGATCCCTCCTGCCTCGCCAGCGCTTCCCCCTTTTTATAGGAGGGGGTGTGGCAGTTACTCATCCTTGATTGCGATTGCATAGATTTCGGATTAAATAGGTTACCTTAGACGATGCGAGATTTCAGGCTGGCTAGCGATCGGTTGAGATTGAGTTCAAATATTGGCAGCCGTTGCGGCAAAGACTGCGGAATTTGATCCCGGATATGGCGGACTTGATGACTTCTTCTTTATGTAGGCGTTAAGACGTAGAGGTTAGCTTGGTTTTTGGTGGGGTTGGAGTTGGCCTTAGCTTTTGACTGGGTCTTCCTCGGTCTGGAGGTCAACTAGCCTCGCCCGGCCGAGACCAAGCTTGGCAAGGTCATGCTTGGCGAGGTCGTGCATGCCGAGGTCGCGCTCGTCGAGATCGTGCGTGCCGAGGTCATGCTCGTCGAGTCCATGCTTGCCGCCAGATTTGGATGTTCCGACCATATGTGCCGAGTAATCCACTTTTCCCCCAACATGCTGATTAAACGTAGTTATTAACTTGTGGAGGTCGTTCTACTGTTGGATGCACTCAGATGACCCATATGACATGATATTCATGTAGTTGTATTTTCATATTTTCATTCTCTTCAGGCGATCAACCTCGGTTCGAATCGATGAAAGGAATGCCAGGGTTATTTTTCATGTTTCAAGTAGGAGGATTTGATCTTGGCAAATGATCAAAGGAAAAAAGAAAGTATAGATGCACAAAAGGCATGAACAAGATGAAAGGGATTGAATCAACCTTTATTCAATTTGGATTTATACGACACTGATGCATAAAATGTTCCATTTTATCACTAGCATAAAATAAGGGGATCGAACAACCTTTATATAATTTGAATTCATAGAATACTCAAACATACATGCATACATACAAACACACATAAATACATACATTCACATATACATACATACAGATGTATGCATGTATGTCACATATCACACGCATATGCATGTATGCAATGATGGTCACTATATCACATACATGGCGCATACAGACATATGATCAAATTTTATGCATGTTTTTCTCTTGAATTTTTTTGGGTAATTCTTTCTTGCATATGTTTTTAGGAAATTTTAACTAATTAGAGAACATAATTTCTTTGTAATTATGATTTGAATAAAGTGAACTAATGGAGGCATATTCTTTTTCTTAAATTGTGGTATTCCGGTCCCTCACCACATGACAGTCAAAACTGATTATTTCTCACATTTTTGCGAGTAAGCTTAAACTAACTGCAAATATGTTCTTGATATTTGCAATGTAAAATAACATGCTTGGAAATAGAATTTTTCGAGAGTATTTTACCATTCTTCTACAAATTCCTTAAAAAGGAAGAATTATTTGTCCCCTCCTATTTGGAAGCTATCTCTGAAGAAAATTCAAGGTTTCTTTTTATATGGCTAGCTCTAGAAAAAAAACAACTTATTGCTGGAAAGCAACTAAAGAAGAAAAGACTGAATTATATATCTTGTCACCTTCTTTGTAAATCAAAACTTGATTTTTATAGTTGATCTTGTAATGTCCGGCTCCAATACTAACTGGCTCAATACTTTTGAGGTCCAGTTTAAGAGTATTTGGGCCAGGTTAATAGTGGGCCATATTGGACCCATGAATGGCAGCCCATGGAGGGCTGCCACCTCATGCCTGAGGGCAGAAATGACAGGGCCCCAGCTGGCCAGTAGAGAGAAGGCCAGCTGTTGGCCCTTAACCATGCAAATTAGAAGCCCACCACCTCTCATCCTTGGTTAATGGAGGAACTTAGCTGGCCGAGGAAAGGGGGCAGCTGGAGGGTCCTGGAACAAGGGGGAAGGAGAGGATGCTACCTCTCCAAGGGGTCATTTCTTAAGCAGCATTATTTAAACCCCCAGCTTCTTAACCCAAAATTTGCTATACCCTCTTAATCTCTAGCCCTATAGAGTACTGCACTAGAGAAGCCGGATCCCTGGAGCTGGAGGCTAAAGGAGCTCTGAAGCCATAGGAGAGGAAGGAGGGATTTCGTGAAGGTGATACTGCTCGGCTGCAACCAACCGAAGCAAGGAAAGATGTGTTTTACTTAAGTAGATAGGGTTTAAATAAAGTAAGAGGGGTGAGCGTTCCTCTGTGGAATGTTTCTCCCCTCTGTTTCAACAGTGAAACGGAGAGGAGAAGATCTTGGCACAGGGGAAGGCAGATGGATTCCATCGCAAGCCAGATTCATAGGCCGCAGGCCGGCCTGAGAGTGACCCAGGTCTAGCCCAGGCCCAGGCTCGGTGTTCATCCGAGCCGAGCCCAACCAGACTCGGCCTATTGGTGAACATGGCACCGCAGCCTCAGATGCGGCTGCCCTAGGGCACAGGGGGCGCCCACGGGCCGCCAGGCCTGGCCGAGCTGGCACCAGATGCAGCCACAAGGCCGCCAGCCCTAGTTGAACCCCCACCTCTTCTCCGGTGAAGAGGTGGTGGCGCCGTCATAAGGAAAAGAAAAGGAAAAAGGGAAGAAGAAGAAAGTAAACAAACAAACAAACAAACAAAAATGGGCTTACCGGACCCTTGAGGCTTCATCCTCGGACGGCTGCTTTACCTCGCTATGGTCAGAGTAGGTGAGGACCTCTCGGAGGAGACTGGGCCTCGGCCCCACCTCCAGGCCCTCCTTCCCTTCTCCGGCATCACTTCGGAGAAGAGGAAGGGCCGGTCTCCATTCCTCTGCTGCTCCGAGGTGGGAGCACCGTCTCGGCCAGTGGGCCGACGGAGTCTCACCTCCCAATTGCCAGCAAGAGGAAGGAGAGGAGACGGAGGGCTGTAGGGAAAGAGGAAGGGAACGAGGCTAGAGGAGGAGAAGGCCGAAGGTTCGGTCAGAGCAGCTAAGTCTTCGGTGGAGACGAAGGAGAGAAAGAGAGAGACAGAGAGAGAGGGAGAGACCAGAAGAGAGAGAGGGGAGCGGGAGACGAAGAGGCGGAAGCCTCTGGAAGATTGGAGAAAGATCCTTTAAGCGGGTCGACCTAACGGGTCAGATCTGGGTTCGGGTCTGAAACCTGTTAGGCCCAAATAAAAGAAAATGGCTTTGGTAAACCCAATAAGACCCGAACCGAACCCAATTAAATAAAACGGGCTAAATTCAAGCCCAAATGACGTCGGGTCTGAACTTAACTAAACTGAGCCAAGTCTGAACGGACCCAATTGAGCAAATTGGGTTAAATCTGAACCCAATTAAGCCCAATTGAGCTGGGTCCGAACCTCATTTAAGTTATGTTGGTCTTAGCATACCTAATTAATTTTAAATCAGATCCAATTCAAGTCCAATTTAATTGACAGAAGGCCAAATTTGTCTCGGGCTTACCCGGACTCAGGCCCAAACGAGCCTATTGACCCAATTAACCCAATTAAACTTGGGACTAAGCTTATTGACCAAATCAGAAGACCAAAGTGGCTAGAAATGGCTGGACCCAATCAAAACCAGGCCCAATCCTTTAATCGAAAACTCAATTAACCTATGTGTGGACCCAATCTGTTTTTAAATCGAGCCCCAAAGGCTCCAAATTGGGTAAATTAGACTTGGCCTAGATCCTTGGATGGGATCCAAGCAAGTAAGTTCATAGTATGATGAACTGAGAAATTATATAATAAATAAATAGGAAATAATATGGTCCCTATGATGTTGTTTTAGGTGATTAAGGATTTGTCATTTAGACTTGAGAAACTTGGAAAGCGAATTGCTGTAAGTAACTTGCTTTAATCTTAATATGGATCATGTATACGCTTTCTTACATAAATTATAAAGTGTAAGTAACCTGTCCTAATCTTATTACATTTATGGATCATATACGTAAGTAGCCTATTCTTAATCTTCTATGGATAATGTATGTGTTGCCCAGTAGATACAACCCAAGAGGGGGGGGGGGGGGGGTGAATTGGGTCTTTTAAAACTTTTAACCTACTTCTGAAAGTTTTTGATTAATTATGCTAAGTTGTATGGATGCACGGTGAAAGTCAAACTTAGCAACGGTTTGATGTATGCTTGCAACTAAAGGATGTGCGGATAACAGTAAAGCAAGCAATTTATCTAAGTGGGTAAGTGTGTTAGTTAGACAATGACAAGAGGCATTACAAACACAACAGACATATAGTGGTTCGGTGCACCCCAGCACCTACATCCACTCCCCAAGACTTCTTGGAAATTTCACTATAATCCTACAGATTACAGTCGGTTGTTTTACAAGCTCACAACCCAACTTGTTGTTTTACGAGGTCACAACGAACTCGGTCGGTTTTTCCAGGCTCACCGACTAGAACCACTCCGATTGTTTTTCCGGGATCACAATCAAACCCTTACACGTTGGTTTTACCCTCGGCTCACCAACAAACCTAAAACCCCGTTGGTTTTCCCTTTGGCTCACCAATAAACCTTAACCCGTTGGTTTTTCCTTTGGCTCACCAACAAACCTTTACCCGTTGGTTTTTCCTTTGGCTCACCAACAAACCTTTACCCCTTGACTCAATCCCGTGACTGAATCAAGTTACAAAATATTAAAACAAAGTTTAAGATAAATCAAAGCTTCTTAAACAAGCAAATATAACACTATAAGCAAATAGAGTAAAGTGAAGTCCTCAAACGAGTTTGGAAGATGAAGGAGCTCGACTTCTTCTTTACTTCACCCTCTTCTGATTTGGCACGAAGTGGAGGATCACCGAGGCAGCACACGGATGGAGAGGAAGCTCTGGGATTCACTTGGATGCTCTTCTTCCCTCTATTTCACTTTGAACGGCCCTTTTGTGCTTTTGGGAGATTTTCCTTGTAATCTGTTTGGAATCTCTTCCCTAAAAGTTCTCTCCCACTTCCATGAGTTCTCCCCTAGCTCTCTTCTTGTTTTTATAGCTTTAGATGGCGTGGAAACAAGAATATAGCCGTTAGAGACAAGAAAAAGAGCCGTTGGACACAGTCTGCATTTCCTGACAATGTTACCGTTGGGATTGGAGTTGACTCGCGCGATCAGGAGTCGGCTCGCCTGTTGCAGGAGTCGGCTCGTGTTTTACCGGAGACGACTCGGCCACTGTTCCAAATTTGAATTAAAGTGCATGCCTCGACTGGGAGTCGACTCGTCTTAACCTGGAGTCGACTCGCCAACTTCTGGAGCTGACTTGGCAATTTTGGAGTCGGCTCATCCACTGAAGTCCGTGGATCCAATTTTGAATTTGATCCACTCGAGTCGACTCGACTGTCCTGGGAGTCGACTCGAATCTCAGAGCCCGAACTCCCGATCCTCTGTCTTTTGGCTCGTCCAGTCTTGGAGTCGACTCGAACTTCCTCGGAGTCGACTCGGCTCTCAGTTTCTGAAAGTTGGTCTTCTCCCTTTTGACGTGAAGCTATCGTGGAGTCGACTCGAGCTGTCTGGGAGTCGACTCGAATCTCAGAGGCAGTAACTTGATCTTCTGTCTGTTGATGGTCGCGCAGTCTCGGAGTCGACTCGTGCAATGCGGGAGTCGACTCGAATCTCAGAGTCCCAAAAATGCTCTCTGACTTTTTCCTTGTGTTCCGCTGAGAGTCGACTCTTGCTTTCTTTGGAGTCGACCTACCAACCATCGGAGTCGACTCGCGTTCCACTGGAGTCGACTCGAATCTCAGACCCGAAAACTGCTCTCTGACATTTTTGCCTGTGACTCCTAGGAGTCGACTCATACTTCTCCGGAGTCGACTCATACTTCTCCGGAGTCGACTCGAATTCCACTGGAGTCGACTCGAAGACTATTCTTTTGAATTTTTCTTTTGATTTTACTCCTCCAATTTGAATCCTTTGAACTTTAAGCTTGGGCCAATAAATTGTAGCTTTCTTCCAACTTGAGAGCTTTGGAGGCCTTCTTGTGTTCTTCCAACTTGCTATGTTCCTTGCAAAATAAATGTCTTTCTCCTTGCAACATAAACATTAGTATCTATACTTCAAGGTTTTGTGATCATCAAAATCAATCTATGAATCAATCTTTGGGACATCAATCTCCCCCTTTTTGATGATGACAAAACTTGGAGTATATGCAATATAAAAGATATTGATTTCTAGAAGTAATACATAGCTAAGTTGCATGAAGTAGAAAACATATATATTTAAAAACATACTTCATGATAATGCTTTAGATTTAATCAGCTTAACACAATCAACATATTTAAATTTTAAGCTGATTTGTATTCAATTCAAAGTAATAAAGCATTCTGAGTATATAGCATATACTTAGATATTTCTCCCCTTTTTTGACAACATCAAAAAGATAGTGAAACATTAAGTACAAAGATCAGAGCAGAACACATCGAGTGTGAATTCAAGAGGTTTTTTTAATTTGATACCACAGATAGTTTTCTAATCAAGTGTAGGTGGAATCTTCCTTAGGTTAATTCAAGAAGTACCACAAATGATAGTCAAGGAAAAATATAAGTGGAAATCTAACCTCTCTTCACTAAGTATGAAAGCTTGTTCATTTAAGACCTTTTGCCCAATCTATTAAGTATTTTATCAACATGAGAGCAATTTAATTAATTTTCAGAGTAAAAGATCAAAACTTATATATTTGGAAAAACATATCATTATGTTGGATCATTAATTCTTAATGACTTCAAAGTTCTTTTATGATAATAAGAGCATTGGGGCACAAATACCAAAATATGAGTTTATGCAATTTTTGATACATCTTTGAGCTCTTTTAAAGACTTTCTTTTATTCCTTTAGAAAATAAGCACAATTTGATACATAAAATAATGAATTGGCACAAAATAGAAGTTCTAAAGAGCAAGCCAATTAAAACTCATTAGTGAGGTTCAAAATAGATTTTCTAAGAGATACTCAAGAAAATTTAATACATTGTTCTCCCCCTGTTTTATTAAATTAGAGGCTCTTAAGATTTGTAATTTGGTTCATGAGTGATGCATAAGATATACTAACCAAATAACACGCTTCAAGGTGTATCATAAAGATTTTCAGATTTAAATTTCAGATGATACATATTGGAGAGTATTAGGATCACTTTTCATTTAGTATTCTTTCCCTCTCCTATAGATTCATGTAATTAAGTTCCATAAGACCTCTCCTTCTGAAATTTTCTTTCTCCCCCTCAATTGATCATTCCATTTAAGAGTTTAGAATCCTAAGATAATGTTCAACAAAATTGTCAATCTCAAAAATATATTTTCTATAAGTTTCAGCTTATTTTCATAAGACTCAAGGTTTGAGATAAGACAACATTTATAGAACTCATCTTAAGGTAATTAAAGCATGTCTTGCAATATAAGGAGGTTCATCAAAATCAATCCATAAAATTCAAAGCATGCATCAAAATAAAGTGTCTTTGGGATAGGATACTGAATATCTAAAGCTCCCCCTCAAAAGATGCATTCTTCTTTAATCATTTTAAATTATTGAATTTCAGATTATAGTGATAAACGTGAATAACACTGAAATCCTGTAATATCGAGAATGTAGAGTAATCTAGTATTATTCCAAAATTTGTAGTAATTACTCTTTCTAATCCTTTATGAACAAGTTATGCTTTCTCTTAATCTTAGAGAAAATGTATAGAAATATCAATCAGAAAATGATTCATTTGAAGCTTAGTTTCTTTCAACCGCATTTACATTTTCTTTCTTTTAGAATCATTTGAGTGAGCTGAAATATTTCTAGTTTTAAGATCATTCACTCTATTGATGGAAGTTTTTTTTTTAATAATGTAGGGGAAAAAAAACATATAGATGATCATTGAGGTATATATATTTATAGAACTCAATTTCTTAATCATAGTTTTTCAGCAATGTATACATGAGACACAATAAATCCTTTTAATATCAAAATAAAATCATATATTTAGAAATTTTTGTTTGCAATCAAGATCATCGAAAAACACATCATTTGAACCAATATTAGTATACTTTGAAAATAAGAAATGATATGTTTCGGATGCGTATCGGAGCAATCAAAATAAATTCTGTTTTTCTTACATTAAGATTTTATTTAGAAATCATATTGAGTTTAAGCTTGTATACAAAATCAGATTCTGAATTACATAGGATTTTCAATTGAGGCTTTCAAAATCATAATTTGAGATATGTATCTTCCACATTATAGCTAATCTTAAATCATTACGATTGAAAATACATATTTCAAACATATAAGAGCATATTCAGAATCTTTGTATTAAATGTTGAGTTTTGGTACGAATTTGAACATTATATACCAAATTTAGGCAAGTTGAAGGATAGAACAAAATCAATTTATTTTCCCTAAATAGAGATATCCTTCTCTTCTCCTTTATTCAACTTTCAGGTTTTAATGATGATTGTTAACAACCAATCTGAAAATTTCTTTTCAATAATGCCAAACAAAAATTTTATGTAATATTCCAAACATTCAATCAAGTTGTCCAAGCATGGAGCATTACAAAATATTGAGAACTCATAAATCAAGACATCATACCATATGCAAAATATATCATGTGTTGAGTCATGCATTAAAATACTAAGAACAAGCATGTCAAGAATCAAAATCTATTCCTTTTCAAATAAACTCCCCCTATTTATATATAATCTTGCACTGATTTCATCCTTAAAGTATGTTTTCAAGTGTTTAAAAAAAATTGACTTGATTCTTCTTATATATTTTTATTAACTTTGTCTTTCATTTTTACTTTCTTATGCTCTATACTCTATTTGCTCCCTATCCGGTGGAGTTGGGAAGGGGCACGAGGTACTACCACTAGCCTCCCTCTTGTGCCGTCCCTAATATGCCCTACACCGAATAGTTGGGTCAAATAGTGCCGGGTACTACCACTAGCCTCCCCATTGGCACCATCCCTATGATGAGCAATATAGAAAGGTTAAAATGTTTACTTCAAAACCTCCCTGTTTAAGTGTAATTAATTATGGATTTTATCCCTTCCAAAAGAATGCTCACACAAGTCTCACAAATGTGTCGAATATATTAAGTTTGTTTTGCTTTTCCTTAAGGTTGAAGTGTTTGCCTCTACTTGGATTTTACTTCTCTTGAATAATATCCATTTTCTTTTCTTTATCTCTCTCTCTTTTTGTTATTCTCAAGTTATTTTCATGAGAGAGCAGAATAGAAAATTAATCTTACGTATCATATATATGTATATCATGCAAACAACATTTTCATTATGCTCAAGGATTCATAACTTCTCACAAGTTATTTTACATCAACATTTTAAGTATATACTTGTGTATTTCATGGTTATGACATAGGCAAAGATATATTTTAGTTTGGGCAAACCATGAAATAATTTCTAAAAGTATAAGTCAGTCAATACACATATAGACATGATATCAAAAATTAATAATTAAAGAATTTAATCATGCCATAATAAGATTTAAGTTACTGACTTTGCTCAACTAATTTGTGAGAAAGGTATCTAAATTACCTATTCATTATATGTTCTTCAAGCCAAACTAGATTTCTTATGTGTGAACTTTTGGCTGAAGAAGATCCTCTCTCTTGTTTGCATGTGAATGTTTAGTGTATCTTACATGAAGATATCCTTCAAGTTGAAATTTCTCATTTTTCTTTCTTGAAGGAAGGTCATTAGTTTCTTTAAGATACAAAGCATTCATCCAACATATATATTTTTTTTTAACTAGATGACTCAATATAAGATATGACAATAGTTGCATGTTGAGTCACTTTACTCAAGAGATTGCCTAAATATAAGCAAGCACATATCATTTGAACTAAAGAGATAGATTCATTAACCAAGATAGTTTAAGTCAATTTAGTTTAGATTCTATTTGCTTAAGATAATTATCAATAAGATATGTTAACTATGTTTTAATCAATTTATCTTTAACATTTGTTTCTATCAAAATTCAGATTATGATTTATTTGTTATCAATAAAATATGATTAATTAAAGTTAGATTGAAGTCTTGCACAAGGTCACATAATGAGCATACAATCTGGTCTACTAGCTGTATGATAAAATAATTATTCTATCATGCTTCAATACAGCTTTAACACAATAGATCTACTTTGCTCATCCTTTTCAAATTCTACAAGATGGGGTCATAGATATACCTTCTTCATGCCAATCTTCTATAAGAGTTTTCTTGTGGACTAACGTTGGTCAATGAAGATCCCCTTTCCTGTTTGTCTTAATTTGGAGTTTGAGAGAAGATGTTAATTCATTCATCATATTTCAAACTCACTTTGCAATATAACTCTTCATTAGTATAACCAAAAATGATGTCATCAATGCATACTTTGAGCAAATAAGATATCACAAATTCATCTTTTTGATGCATAGATTTATCACTATTACTTTCTATCAAAAAGGTTGCTTAAGCTTTTATATATCATGCTTTTGATGCTTGTTCTAAATCACATATTGCTTTATCATATATGTAATGTGTATTTTTAAATATGGTGGTTATTTTTCATAGATCTCCTTTTTAATGAAGTAACCACATAGGAGTGACTTCTACACATTCATTTGACAGAATATAAAGCTCATGAAGCAAGCACATGATAATGATGATCTTTACTTCTAATCATGCAAGAATCTTTATCAAGATCTATTTTCTCTTTTCTTGATTTAGTCTTTTAGTAGTCATCAATTTTTCTTCATTAAGTGCATATGTAAAAGATTAATCATTTAATTTGATTTTAGTATTTTGATAATAAATCATTAGTCTCATAAAGAATAAAATGAATTGATACTTCTACAACTAGAATTTTTCATGAATGTTCTATATGCATTGCTTGATGAATGATATCCAAGGATAGACATATCTCTATCAGATTTGACATTATTTTCATAATAATATGTACGACTGAAAAATATGAAAGATATGCAATGGTTCATTTTCCATTTTTCAGAAGATCAAAATTTTCATCAAAAATAGAAATCATATGTATGACAAGCAGTGATGATAGTCTTTTAAAAATTATTTAAGTAGATGACTATCATACATAATTGTCTTTTTCATTTCTTCAAGAATTCTATTAATCCTATTTTGCTTATGGTGTTCTTGGTGCTGAAATCATTGGATTTAATATTATTTTCTGTATAACCTTTATCAGGATTTTGGTTTTCAACACTGTGCCATGATACTCTTTATCTTCACAGTTTGGAAACCTTTATCATTTGAACCACTTTTACAAGATTTAGTAAATACAGAAAAATACTTCAGTTTTATTTTTCAAGAATAAATCCAATGTAAGCTTTTGAAAAACTTGGAGATGGAAACAACATCTTTAGATTTAGAAATGATTTTTGTTTGTTTCCTTAGTTAGCATGCATAGCAAAACTTTGACCTTTAAGTAGATAATCTAAGTAAGCCTATGGCAAGGTCTTTTGAGATTAAGTACATACTAGCATGAGTTGATTTTATATGCCAAGGATGGTTTCTTGGTATTCATAGTGCATATATTCAAAAGCATACCAAGTACACATTATCATATCTATGATCAATAAACAATAATGCCATGGATAATAACTCTCAATCAAGCATATAGAGAATTCATAGAGTTATTCTTAATAAATTGATTAATCATTTAGCAACTTATCCAATAGTGAGTAAAGTATACTAAAAAATGAAGAGATTTGATTATATTTCCAAAAGTATTTTCTATATCACAAAATTGATCACTACTAGCAAATCATATCAAATACTAAAGCACAAATAATGATGAGATGCAAGAATTACTGATTTCATTATTATTTTTTTTTGTTAATAACTTTTTAAGTTTCTTTATGTTCCATAGGTACCTTGGTACACCTATGTGTACATCCTCATTTTCTCATTTTGGGTACTCAAGCTTGCTTGAGTCCTTGAGAGTTAGGACATATGGTTCCTTTTGGAACCCATATCTGTTTAATAGTAATAACTTTACCATTTGATTTAATTATACTAGAACGATAGGTAAAGTTGTTATTCCCATCCTTTTCATTTTTGAAATAACTTATCTTATTTAATGGTTTGCTTGATGAATTGATAACCTTTTTCTCTAGAGATTTATTGTTAAGTAAAGGAATCAAGCCAAGTTTTAATTTATCACAAGCAACATATTGGCTTTCAAACATCATTTTTAATCGTTCTGAACTTACGGTGAATTTGTTAATAAAAAATTTTAATTGATTAATTTCTTTACTTAAGTTTTGATTTTCTTTAATTAAGCTATGATTTTTCTGAATCAATTCTTCTGAAAATGACCTTAAACTTTTATTTTCAGAATTTAGTTTGTCTTGTATTTCAGTAATAGAATTTCTTTCTTTTGAAATTTCCAAATTTAGCTTTTTAAGATTTTTATTTTTCCTAGCTAATTTTCTACATTCACTATACAAATCATGAAAAGCATTTAAAAGTTCATCATAAGAATATTTTTCATGAAAGTCATTTGGTGTAAGATTAGATTCAGATTCTACTTTATCTTCTTGTACCATAAGACATAAGTTAGTTACCTCTTGTAGTTCATTGTTGCTCCTAACTTTCAATTCCTTGTCTGACTTTCTCTTGGTCAAGGCTTTCTTGCGCTTTACCTCTTTCTTCCTTTCTTCTTGCTTCCTCTTCTTCTTTGTCTTTAGGAAGCTGATTTGCCTCGGAGTCGACTCGGACCTTATTGGAGTCGACTCGACTAACTTGGGAGTCGACTCTGAGCTACTTGGAGTCGACTCGACTGAGGGAGATTCATCACCCTTTTCTGCAGTCTCATTGTTAGTATATAATTGAAGCATATGAGAGCTAATCTGAGATTTATCATAAATATTTTCTAAAGTATCCCAGATCTCCTTAGCAGATAAGCATGCAGAAATTTCATTAAACTTTGTTTCTTGAATAGCACAATATAATATGTTCAGAGCATTAGCATTTAATTGTGCTAAATCCTTCTCATTAATATGAGAGAGTATGTGAAGGTCATTTATTATGATTTTTCATAGATAATAGTTTTGTGATTGAATGAAAATGCGCATGCGTATTTTCCAATGTGGGTAGTTTATACCATTAAACAGTGGAGGTGTATCAATTGATTGTCCTTCTCCTAGAAAACTATCTATTTGAGTTGTCATGATCTTTGGCTCTAGTCGGTTAAGACTACAAATAATATTTGAGCACCTGCTCTGATACCACTTGTTGTCCAGTAGATACAACCCAAGAGGGGGGGGTGAATTGGGTCTTTTAAAACTTTTAACCTACTTCTGAAAGTTTTTGATTAATTATGCTAAGTTGTATGGATGCACGGTGAAAGTCAAACTTAGCAACGGTTTGATGTATGCTTGCAACTAAAGGATGTGCGGATAACAGTAAAGCAAGCAATTTATCTAACTGGGTAAGTGTGTTAGTTAGACAATGACAAGAGGCATTACAAACACAACAGACATATAGTGGTTCGGTGCACCCCAGCACCTACATCCACTCCCCAAGACTTCTTGGGAATTTCACTATAATCCTACAGATTACAGTCGGTTGTTTTACAAGCTCACAACCCAACTTGTTGTTTTACGAGGTCACAACGAACTCGGTCGGTTTTTCCAGGCTCACCGACTAGAACCACTCCGATTGTTTTTCCGGGATCACAATCAAACCCTTACACGTTGGTTTTACCCTCGGCTCACCAACAAACCTAAAACCCCGTTGGTTTTCCCTTTGGCTCACCAACAAACCTTAACCCGTTGGTTTTTTCTTTGGCTCACCAACAAACCTTTACCCGTTGGTTTTTCCTTTGGCTCACCAACAAACCTTTACCCCTTGATTCAATCCCGTGATTGAATCAAGTTACAAAATATTAAAACAAAGTTTAAGATAAATCAAAGCTTCTTAAACAAGCAAATATAACACTATAAGCAAATAGAGTAAAGTGAAGTCCTCAAACGAGTTTGGAAGATGAAGGAGCTCGACTTCTTCTTTACTTGACCCTCTTCTGATTTGGCACGAAGTGGAGGATCACCGAGGCAGCACACGGATGGAGAGAAAGCTCTGGGATTCACTTGGATGCTCTTCTTCCCTCTATTTCACTTTGAATGGCCCTTTTGTGCTTTTGGGAGATTTCCCTTGTAATCTGTTTGGAATCTCTTCCCTAAAAGTTCTCTCCCACTTCCATGAGTTCTCCCCTAGCTCTCTTCTTGTTTTTATAGCTTTAGATGGCGTGGAAACAAGAATATAGCCGTTAGAGACAAGAAAAAGAGCCGTTGGACACAGTCTGCATTTCCTGACAATGTTACCGTTGGGATTGGAGTCGACTCGCGCGATCAGGAGTCGGCTCGCCTGTTGCAGGAGTCGGCTCGTGTTTTACCGGAGACGACTCGGCCACTGTTCCAAATTTGAATTAAAGTGCATGCCTCGACTGGGAGTCGACTCGTCTTAACCTGGAGTCGACTCGCCAACTTCTGGAGCTGACTTGGCAATTTTGGAGTCGGCTCATCCACTGAAGTCCGTGGATCCAATTTTGAATTTGATCCACTCGAGTCGACTCGACTGTCCTGGGAGTCGACTCGAATCTCAGAGCCCGAACTCCCGATCCTCTGTCTTTTGGCTCGTCCAGTCTTTGAGTCGACTCGAACTTCCTCGGAGTCGACTCGGCTCTCAGTTTCTGAAAGTTGGTCTTCTCCCTTTTGACGTGAAGCTATCGTGGAGTCGACTCGAGCTGTCTGGGAGTCGACTCGAATCTCAGAGGCAGTAACTTGATCTTCTGTCTGTTGATGGTCGCGCAGTCTCGGAGTCGACTCATGCAATGCGGGAGTCGACTCGAATCTCAGAGTCCCAAAAATGCTCTCTGACTTTTTCCTTGTGTTCCGCTGAGAGTCGACTCTTGCTTTCTTTGGAGTCGACCTACCAACCATCGGAGTCGACTCGCGTTCCACTGGAGTCGACTCGAATCTCAGACCCGAAAACTGCTCTCTGACATTTTTGCCTGTGACTCCTAGGAGTCGACTCATACTTCTCCGGAGTCGACTCATACTTCTCCGGAGTCGACTCGAATTCCACTGGAGTCGACTCGAATTCCACTGGAGTCGACTCGAAGACTGTTCTTTTGAATTTTTCTTTTGATTTTACTCCTCCAATTTGAATCCTTTGAACTTTAAGCTTGGGCCAATAAATTGTAGCTTTCTTCCAACTTGAGAGCTTTGGAGGCCTTCTTGTGTTCTTCCAACTTGCTATGTTCCTTGCAAAATAAATATCTTTCTCCTTGCAACATAAACATTAGTATCTATACTTCAAGGTTTTGTGATCATCAAAATCAATCTATGAATCAATCTTTGGGACATCAGTATGTAAGTAACTTATCTTAATTTTGTTGTGAATTATGTATAATCTTATCATGGATCATGTGAGTATCATGTTTGTTAAGATTTTTAAAATGTTATTCATGTGTATACTTCATGTAGGGGTATATTATGAAAAGTAAGCAAACTGTCTTGATCTTATAATTCATAGATCATGTATGTGAGTAGCCTGCTTTAGTTTTATAGTTTATGGTTATGCATACATCAAGTTTATAAAGATTTTAAAGTATTGTGCATGCAAGTTGATATTGTAATTGTGGTATAAGTATAAGATTATGATGAGGAATTGCATCTAGCTATGTGTACTACTTGTAAGAGGCACTTATGGGCTCTTGATTCTACGGGTTGAATGTAACTGAGCTCGCCCCGCCAGTGGCCGTACAATAACCGAGCTCGCCCCGCCAGTGGCCGATAATGACTTCACCGTAGCATCAGAGAGTGTACTGCTCGCAAGAAGTACTATGTATGGACTTTTAGATGCTACGGGCTGAATGCAATTGAGCTCGCCCCGCTAGTAGCCGATAATGACTTCGCTGTAGCATCAGAGAGGGTAAATTACAGCATGCTGGTATACGGTTTTAAGTTACATTTTCATGAAAATACTGGTTGATATAAAATATCAATTTACTGACTCGATATGAATATTTTATCATAAATTGTTAAGTAATGTGCATATCAGCTTCTCAAACTCTATTTAAACATGTTTAGCATTATAGTTAATCCGATAAAATTATGCAGGATTACTTACTGAGCCATGTAGCTCATACCATTTTACTTATATTTTTTTTCAAATCACCGCCAGTGTTAGTAGTCAGAGATATTTTTCTTTTGTATCAGGGCTTCTTTCTTTTTGGGGTAAAACAAATATACTTTTGTGTACATAAATTATATAGAAGCTCTGTAATTTTGTACCAACCAGCAAGTTATACTGAAAATGCTTTAATATATGAAAGTTTAACTGGTTTGACTACCTGTTACCCATGTACGAGGCTTCGTGCTATTGTGGACTGTAGTCGGCAATAGCACAGCCGTGTCACGGATCCGGGTTCGGGGCCTGACAGATCTATTAGTCTTTTGTTTCTATATAGCTTCCATTTGGAGAGCTCTCCTAATTCAACACGAAGCAGAAGAGAGAGTAGATTTTCTCTCACGGATTTTTTATATGGACCACTACACCGACCTCTCTTTAAGCCTTCCTTCTACATGCTCCAAAAAGATCATTTGATTTGTTGTGGACCAATCTAGCTACTTTGGGTTGGTGTGGACAAGCTCCGAGAGCAAGATTCACCACCTTAAGGACTCAATACCAAAACTCTAAAATGCCATAACTTCTAATCTAGAAAAAATTTGGCGAGATAAAATTGATATAAAAGTTAAGATCTAATTTCAGCTCAAATTTGAATATTTTAAAATTATTTTTATTATGTTTGTAATTTGTATTCTTTTTAAATTAGGTGAAGAATCCAATTCGATTTGGATTGTCTTTATTAGCATAAAAATGGGGAAGTTTTGATCCTCTTCCGACTAGAAGATGAATTTGACTCAAATAAAGAGAGGGAATCTCTATAGGACGGTATGAAAGACGAATCTGAATGAAATAAAGAGAGTGGACCTCTAAAAATGATGAAGAACTTGAAACTTCTCTTTTAGCTAGAAGAAGAATCCAAACTCAAATAATAAGAACTTGCTCGTATAAATAGAAGATATTTGCCATTTTTTAAAGAAGGAGAATAAAGAAAGTGAAAAAAAGGATCATACATTATACTTTCCATCCACTGGAACCTCAATAGAGGAAGTGAACCAAAGACCATAAACTCTATTTATATATATATAGGGGATTGATAACCTACTCTCAGTTATGGAGTAGGTTATCAATCCCATATATATATATATACATCGAGGAGAGAGAGAGAGAGTATTAATTGGGGGGTTGAGACGATGAGTTAATGTGGGATTGTAAAAACACACAAAATCTCCTTAAGAGCTATAAAAAATAAGGATATTTTTTGTCCAATAAAAAATGGGTAGATTGATAACCTACCATAATAGAGAGTAGGTTATCAATCCCCTACATATATATATATATATATATATATATATATATATATATATATATGACAATTGGTGGATCATGAAAAATTAATAAAAGCAAAGATTGGAAGGCTCTATTTTCTAAAATTCTTTTTATTCATTATTAGATATTCAAGTTGAGTGGGTTGAAGAAAATTTTTCACTTCCTAATCAAATCAAATTGGTTTTAGAACCTAAGATCCTTTCTTTGTGGAGCTCTAGTGCATGCTCCAAATTTACAAGCAATACAAGCACATAGGAGAAAATCTTTTGGTGCTTGAAGTATATTAAAAGATCAAGGAGTGGATAGCTGCTTCTTCCATCTCAGTAGATGAAAATATGAAGAGAAATCTTTTGCAACTAGAGGAAAAGATTGTCCATCTCATGGAGCTTATATCTGAACCGATGCCTTCGACCACAATAGCTACAACTTATATCATAAACTTGTCTCCAATGTCTAAGTATAACAAGTAGTTTGTTCTATTGACATTGAAAGAGGTGGATACTTCACAATAGAGGATGAATTCAAACCAAAAAAAATTGAGAGGCTTAGTTGCTAGAGGGGAAAAGAGTTTCTCCTACTCTACTTCAAATTTAGCGAGAGCTAAATTCCCCACATAAGGGGAGACCTAATCCAGGAAAATTATCTAACTTATCATGGAACAATTTGGCTACTTTAGGCTAGTTGGACAGGCTTCAGAGACAAGATTTACCACATGGACTCATTAAGAAATAAATTTTTTGAAAGTCATAACTTTTGATCCAAGAAGAATTTAGAGATGCAATTGAAGCCGAACTTGATGTAGAAATTAAGATTTAGTTTCAATCCAAATGTGAGTTTTTAAAATATTTTTACAATTTATATCTTCTTTTAATTAGGTGTGGAATCCAATCCAATTTGGGCTTGACTTCATTAGCATAAAAATAGGAAAGTTTTTGTCCTCTTTTGCTCGAAGAGAAATACAACTTAAATAAAGAGAGTGAACCTTTACAGAATAGTAGAGAACTTGCAATTTTCTTACTTTTAGTTATAAAAGAATTCAGCTCAAATAAGGAGGATCTTGCAATTATAAATAGATGACAGAAGCCATGGTTTTAGAGAAGGAGAATAGAGAAAGTGAAAGCAAGAATTACAAACTCTATTTTTCATCTGCTAAAGTTGTAATAGAGAGAATAAAAGTAAAGAGCATAAACTCTACTTTTTATCCTTGATATGTACCATAATTTATGAAATATTAAAATAATGAAAGAAAAGGGCTTAGAGTTTTGATTTTTAAAATTATTATTATGTTTTTATTTAATTTAAATTGAGCAGGTTGAAAGAAATTATTTATTCTCCTCGATCCGATCATATTTGGAAAGGGCATTAGGGTAGAATCCTCTCACAAAAATCGATGAATGTCATGACTGTGTTAAAGAACTTTGTTTTGCTTTACTCTTCGTGCCATATCATCATCAACAAATCACTACAGTCCTACTCCCTCTTGAACCGTTTAATCCCACCACTGCTAAGTTGAATTCTGGTTGCAAGGTTTACCACCCATAGTCTTTGTTTTCTTCATTCTCTAGTGAGGCAGGGGGAGTTTCTCTCTTCCCTTCCCTTATTAAAAACAAAAAAAAAGGAAAGAAAAGAAAAACATTCATGACAAATAAGCTCAAACAGAATTTTATCGACCAACCTAGCTTTGCCCACAGCTTAGTGAAACATATCTACTAATATTTGTCCAGCAAAAAAATAGTTCTAGAAAACTTAACACCCAATTCTGTTTTGCCACTTGCTGTTAGATCCTTACACAATCAGCCATTATATGTTCAGTCCACACCAGGCATCTAGATATATTTTTTCAAGTAGTTAGTTTCTATTTGTATATACAAAATTAATTATCTTTTATCGGTAGGATGGGATAGATGGTGATACACCTTTAGGCCAGCTATAGCTCACCAAAAGGACTAGCGAATCAAAACATACTATAGCCCTAACACGTAGCGGATCAGAAGCGGTAACTGGACGAGCCCAACACCATACTTTTGAGCTTACCTATCGAAAGCTCTCCATAGTTGGCCGCATTCTTATTGGGAGATCCAGTGTTCATCGCGATGCCACCAATGTGACAAATAGGATGTCATTCATGTGCGAAGCATTCACGCCCAATATCCAGAGCGTATTCAAACCAGTCACTTCATGTCGACCCACGTTCCCACATCCTCTGATGGCAAGTAAACTCTTCTGTCCAACAAACATAAAAGAGGAGAGGTAAGCAAGAGAGAACACTCTATCTAACATCTTGAGAGACTACCTCCTTCTGTTCCCCAAGAACTACACTGACTTAGGCATCAGAGGTTCCCTGTCGGATACATTCCGGCCAGAGGGATTTCTCATTCTGTTCTGTTCTAGGTTGGGGCACTGCTCTCCGACGAGGATCTCAGCTGCGACGATCTAGTGCCGCTCGTCTTATCCCATCCCTACCAAAGCAGCCGACCACCGAGCTCTCTAGCATCATCATAATTATCGCCGCAGTATCTGGGACCAATCAGTTTTTAGTGGCAACATATGACATTGAAATCAAGATTGGGAAAAGAATTTCCCATTCAAGGAATCTATATGGAATAACAATCAATTTGTGGGGTGAAGGTATCAATTTTCCCATAATTCTTCTAGATGTCGACTGGGCTTTAGATAGTCCTCCTTAAAAATATATGTACTACACTTAGGATGCATTTGATTCATGATTAGAATCGGAAATATTGAAATAAGAATCGGAATGGCTAGTGATGCATTTGGTTCGTGATTGGAATTGAAAGCCTATCTGGTTGCCAAGAGATATCTTCAACATTATGGTATTGACTATGACGAGACGTTTTCTCCTGTGGCAATGCTCAAGTCCATTCGGATTGTGCTTGCGATAGCAACACATTTAGATTATGAGATGTGACAGATGGATGTCAAAACCGCTTTTTTAAATGGAGGTTTAGAAGAGGAAGTGTATATGATACAACCTGAAGATTTTACATATGCAGATGAGTCTAAAGTGTACAAGCTTCAAAGATCCATTTATGGATTAAAGCAAGCTTCACGGATTTAGAATATACGTTTTGATAAAGTAATAAGAACATATGGCTTCATTAAGAATGAAGAATAATCCTGCATTTATAAATGGATCAATGGTTCAGTAATTATATTTCTAGTCTTGTATGTGGATGACATTTTATTAACTGGAAATGATATCCCTGCATTACAAAGAATAAAGATCTAGTTATCATCTCAATTTGCCATGAAAGATTTGGGTGAAGCATCTTACATCCTTGGGATGAAGATCTATAGAGATAGATATAAAAGATTGCTTGGATTATCCCAATCTATTTATATTAATACTATGCTGAAGAGGTTCAGCATGATTAATTCCAAGAAAGGCTATCTTCCGATGGGCCATGGAATTAATCTATTTAAGAAGGATTGTCCGACAACTCTCCAAGAAAGAGAGAGTATGGATAGAATTCCATATGCTTCGGCAGTGAGATCTATAATGTACGCCATGACATGTACTAGACCAGACGTGGTATACTCATTAGGAGTAGTGAGTAGATACTAGTGTGATCCTGGTAGCAACCACTGGAAGGTTGTAAAAACCATCCTTAAGTATTTGAGAAATACTAAAGATCAGTGGCTTGTCTACGGTGATTCTAACTTGAAACTTGAGAGATATACTGATTCCATTTTCTAGTCAGATCGAGATGATAGCAAGAGCGTGTCGGGTTATATCTTTACTCTTAAGGGTGGTGCTATCTGCCGGAAGAATTCCAAGCAGCACACAGTAGCAGATTTTACATGCGAAGCAGAATACATCACAGCATCTGATGCCGCCAAGGAAGCTATATGGTTATGCAAGTTCATCACCGAGCTTGGAGTGGCACCCTCTATTGATGGTCCAGTTACAATATTTTGTGACAGCACTGGAGCCATAACTCAAGCAAAAGAACCCAAAGCACATCAGCAGACCAAGCATATTCTGTGACGCTATCACCTGGTTCGGGAGATTATAGAACGATGTGATATTGATCTTCAGAAGATTGATATAAAAAAAAAATCTGGCTGACCCATTTGCCAAAGTCCTTGGCATTAAAGAATTCAACGAATACAAATCGAAGATGGATATTAGATACTATGCCGATTGGCTTTAGGCTAAGTGGGAGTTGTTGGGATTTGTATCCTAAATGTCAATCGTCAGCATGTTGATAATTGAATTTTGTAAATGAATTGAAAAATTAATGAAGTGTTATTTGGCATTATTCATCATTTTATTGTATATCTTCAAATTAACTCTTATATGATGAAGTCCTTAGGACTTATTTTATGTTAAAGGAGGATTTATCTTTGAGTCCTTAAACCTGTTCGCAACCAAATGATATACTATTACTAGGACGACAACATTATCGATATTAGGTCGTTGTGTGACATATACGTTGGTTGTTCTCTTAACTAAGGAGTGTGGAGGCACTAATATGTCATACAGGTGAAGTGTAGGAGTACATTTTACTGAACGTGACCAATTTCAGAACGCTCTATTGTCGAGAGATATTCCAAGTGGATATGAGTATAAGTATTCCTCAGACCTGAGATCACCACAATGATTAGCAAGCAACTCACTGTATTTTGGTACCGAACTAGCAGAATTTCTAATTCTGGGACAGAATGTTACTGGATGCAGTCAAGTACTTGCGAATCGGTGCGTGAGTCAAGATGGAATTGACCCCTTATTAAAATAGGAGATAATGCTTTGTGTTCAATTTAGCAAAACCTTGGCCAGAGTAATCTTTGTGAGGAGTCAAAGAAATTCTAAAGTTGATCACATAGTGGATGTATTGATTAATGAGTTGACAGAACTCTGAGGTCATCTTGGCATTAGGAGTCAAAGGGGTGAATTATACAGTAACCATAGTCCAGAGTTCCAGAATACTTGCTTCGCATATATTCGGCCTATCCGGACGTCGGGTACCATTGCTAGATAGTCACATCGATTAGTGCATGAAGTCGTTCCTGTATTACCGGCTTAGGTTCGAACCTATGAGGTCACACGCATATAAGTTTTCTGATTGATCAAGATGGCTGATGGATGATTAAGAATCATTCAGGGATAATTTGGTCAATTCGATTGGCAAATTATCATATAAAATAATTAAAGTAATTATTGGAGGATTAATTAGTAATTAGATTATTAATAAACTCAATTTGATTGAGTAATTGGACTAAGAATGAGCCAAATTGAATTGAATTCAATTTTGGGCTTAATCAGGGTTTTAACCTGATTGGATTAGGTCTGAACCAAGAAGACTTAAGTTGACCAAATTGAATTAGATTCAATTTGTGCTTAATTAGGGTTTGACCTAATTGGATTAGGTTCAACCCAAGAAGATTGGACTTCCCTAATTGTTAGGATTTGATCGAATTAAATGGGTTTGATCTGAATTGTTCGAATCTCGAAATCCACATGTCACATGTTCATGCATGGCGCCATGAATTAAATTTTAATATAATTAAAAATTAATTTAACTTATTTAATTGCGCCATGTGACACGTGGCAACCATCTAGAAGGGGCAACATGAGATGAGATCTCATGATAAGTGTTTGAACAAGTCAAACCTAATCCCTTCATGGCGCATGAATGAAGCATGCTTCAAATGGGTGGCGACATGAGCTGAGTTTGAATTTTGAATTCAAACATTAAGTCACATGGAAACTATGAATCAGATGGCTCATTCATCCGCCAACTAAATGAGGATATGGCGAGTGGAATTTTGAAATTTTCAATGGAAATTTCGAATTCAAATTGAATGGAAACAAATCAGCACCATCCATCTCACCCGCATGAACCATCTATTGTTTGAATTTTGAATTCAAACAAGATAGGATCTATCTTATTACAACCCACCCCTTCATGCGCTAACAAGATGCCTGATCTTCCATTTAAATTTCGAATTCAAATGATAAGATGGCGTGCCATTAAAAGGATTGATTCCATGTGTCACCAACAACATGAAAATTCAGCCTTGTCCATCTTGCCGACTTGATCCTCCTCTAAGTCCATCTCGCCATAGCTGATAGGGACATCTGAGAAGAGCTTTTAGATCAGATCTAAGTCCTCTTTAATCCCTACAAACCATTCCTCTAATTTCTTCCAAGAAGGCAAATCAAAAGTTGATAGTGTTGGGAAGATTAGATTTCAGCCACAAGGGATCTTGCGCAAGCTAGCACTTCCACAGGATTGGATCTCTCCACGAACTTCGCGTGAATCACTCGTCGAGGCCAGACGACTGCGTGGTTGCGAAGCTCGAGCATAAGATTCATTACCTTCTGATTTCGTAAAGGTATGAATCTAGATCCATAGTTAAATCTTATACTAGCATTTAGATAGGATCCAATCCCCGAGGGTTAAACTTCTTTTGGGGCTCCTCACAGAGTAATCTTCATAGCCTATTCGATGGGCATTTGGAGATTAGTTGTGTCATAGATTAGTTAAGTTTAGAACTTAATTAATGATTTCATTTCAGATCTGATATTAATCATGCAATATTTTTTAGCATAATCGTTTAAACGTTTCCGGTATATTGATCATGAGTTGTTGTAGTGGCGTTTTGAGATTTGTTTTCTTATGCATGCTAGAATTAAAATGTTTAATTCGATTTTTCCACAAAAGAACTACGTATGGCTTGATCCCCCTTGTGAAGGGGTACGTAGGCAATCCGAACAGGTGCAGCCATTTTTGTAAAAAATTTAAATTTCAGCATGCTATCACTGCTAGAACTCATAGAAATCTTTCATTAGTATCCTTAGAAGAGACGAAAGCTATCAAACTAATTTATAGATGCGCATAATTCCAGACAAATTTAGCAAAATTTTCCAAGTAGCATGATGTCAACAGCATACAACCAAACAAAGAAGCCCTCTGTCCACTGTGTCCAAATAATCACACGACTCGCAAGTTAGCCATTGGTGGAATGCATGGATTTCATGAAGGCTTCGTACTAGATGGATGGGTAACTAGAAACACAAGTTCGAGTGCATCTATCATAAAAAAGGGAGTGCCTTGGAAATATTTTTTTCAAGAGGTGCGAGGGGGGCAGGGAATAGACCGGTTGCATGAAAAACTATTATCTTCTCCACTCTGGCCACACACCTACACATCCACGGTGCACAAAAGAAAAGGGTTCAGATGATTTAACTTGAGGATGAAAAGAAGGAACCCAAGTGAAGAAAATATAGAACATGCAGTCTTGGTCAATGGTCCCTGTGTCCATCAAGAGAGTTCGAATAGAATTTTAGGGAAATGTAACAATCTACGACCTGATCTAAAATGGTTTGTATAAGTACTCAAGATCTCTCTAAAGAATAACGAATATGGGACTAAATGCATGCCCACACAGATCCTCACATACTCCCTTCATTTAAGCTCTGACGCCTCGTCAGGTTAAGGGTTCAAATCTATTCAAATCTAATCACAAGTACCACGGCCGGCTCGTGGTTAGCCCCAATGAATCTGTGCTGCAATGTCCTCTAGATTACATAGGTTATGAGCTGGATTCGCTCTAATACTATTTGTAACAACGTAGGACCTCATCCAAAATGGCTAGCTGGAAGGTAGTATTTGGGTTCTATCCAAAATCTATCCAGAGAATAATTAATGTAGGACTAAATGCACGCCTATATGGATAATAGGGCATTTTGATTCTCTCTTAGAATTTCAAAATGGAAATGAGATACTCCCCAACTAAATGGTTAGGAATGGGCCATTTATTTTTATTCTTCTTTCTGCCGCCGGTATGGGATTCAGCATTACAATTTTTTTTTTTTAAAAAAAATCACCTGATTAATGGTCGGCGCGCAGTTTAGCCGGAATGTGGCAGTCGAAGGTTAACGCGATTGTGACAGTCAGTCCTGGTAACGTGGTTAAGGCAAAAGCTGGTTTCCGCATCCTCCAGCGTTGATCGATGATGTGATGATCTAATGTTACGTAACCGGGGTTTATCGTGGATTAACAAGGCAAAATAGGCCCATATTCCGGGTATATTCTCTCATCTATTACGCCGAGCAAAGGAACGCCCACGTATCAAGAAATAAAATCTTCTCAATTTGAGTCCTGCACGTGCGGAGTCGCCCCTGTCCTTCAGAAACCGCCCCCGTAGCCCCCCAAACCAAACCTCCATTCCGTCTCCACACATCGTCTTCCGTGGGAGACAAGGCACGCCATGGGCGGCGGAAGGCGGAAGGCCGGAAAGATCCGGCCCCACGGAGGCCGAGCCACAGGCGGTGGAGAAACCCGCCCCCTATTCGCCGGAGGAACTCGCCCCCTATTCGCCGGCGGCCGATCAGCCGGCGGCCGGCGTTTCACGGGCTCCTCTCCTCCCCCTTCCTCGATTTCTGCAATTGATGGAAGCTTCCGAGGCGGCCGCGGGAAGAAGAACGGATCCCGCCGGGCCCAGGGAAGGGGAAACGCCTTCGCGTACGCCTACCCGACCGCCCATGGGGAGATCAGCGGCGGCGATGACGCCGGCTGCTCGATCCTTCTCGCCCGTTTCGGAGATAACCCGCCGATCGTTGCTTTCGTGGACTCGGGCCCGTGCGAGGAGCCGGGCGTTGGGGTACCTACTTATGCTTACGATCCGGCGGTGGTCGGAGGTATGGGGTTAGGTTTTGGTGGTGAAGGGGAGGAGGAGGAGGAGGAGATAGTGGTTTACGATCCAGCGGCGGTTCGACGTGTTGGGTTAGATTTTCGTCGTGGTGAGGAGGAGGAGGAAGTTGGGCGGGTTGGGTTAGGGTTTCGTGGTGGTGAGGAGGAGAAAGAAGAAGAGGAAGAACGAGAAGAGGAGGAGGAGAAAGAAGAAGAGGAAGAACGAAAAGAGGAGGAGGAGCAAGAAGAAGGGAATGATGAATGGGAAGAAATGGGGGGATTTGACACGTACTCAACCCCAGATGTCAAGAAAGAGGGAAAAGGTAAGGGCTTTCTGTCAATTGGTGGAGTTAGAGTTTATACAGAGGACACTTCTTCGCCTTCGGAGGGGAGTGATGGATTTGAAGATGATGTTACCGATGATGGAGATGGAGATTCTTGCGAGGAGGATGGAATGTTGGATTCTGCAGACGAATCCTTACCAGACAGTGAAGAAGAAGAGCACTATGACGGTGATTCGTTGTCTTTTGATGATGATTCTGATATTGATGATGAGGTCGCTGAAGATTACATGGAAGGTATTGGCGGCAGTTCTGAGTTGCTAAGTGCTGGGTGGCTGGTGGCTGAGAATTTGGAATCATCGGATGAAGATGGTCTTTTGAAGAGTGGCGATAGCAGTGATGGAGACAACCGGAAATTAGGGGGGATCTCTCTGATGAATGCATCGAAAGAGTATGGCATGAAGAAGCCCAGTTCGAGAAAGGGGAAGGGCAGTTCAAGGAATTGGATGACCGGTTCACCAGTTGTGGATGGTGGGTTGTCAGCATTGGATGATATGTTGTTTGTGAAGGATCCTCGAATGGCTTGGAGGAAAAAGAAGTCCTCTTCTCATCTCTCACAATCCTGGCCCCGCGAGGCTCGGAAAAGTAAGAAGTACAATAATGTTCCAGGTACAATTGATTTTACTTGGTTGTCTTTCTTTCAGCTAAGATATTCTAGTGCTCTTAGGCTGTTTTCTGTGCCTTTCTTGTTCAGCTAGATGTTATCTGGATCTGATTATCATAGACGCTATTTCATGATATTAGGCTTTGAAATGTGCATTAATTTATCTTGCAATGTCATCATGCTATTCAAGCATTTGAACTGAGGAATTTCACCTAAGATTATTGCCTGGTAACTGAGAACGAAGACTAGCTATTGGAGGTTTTGATGTTGCCTTCACTTCCAGGCAAGTATGTAATATTTTGAATTCTGAAATCTTAATACTTCTTTATCACTTTGGATTTGATAATAAAGTATTCATCAAGGTTTATATCAATTTTGGACACATATAAGCCTTGGAATGGTCGGTGGACCACAAAACCAAACTAGATGATGTAAAAACACAGCAAATCAAGAAAAGTTTCAAATGACCACTATTTCATGTGTCTATCATTCTGTCAATTGCAAGCATCTATTATCTGCAAGTTGATTCTATGATGCATATGGCAGGTGCTTTTGATTTATAGATTGATCTAAACAAAAGTTTCTCCAATGTTTGTCTTCTCTATCATCCTAATTTGTACGATTGAGAAACCATAGAAGTGAGGCAGATGTACTGTTTGATATTAAAACTCGAAATCATGTTATGTTGTTTGATGCTAGCTCATGAGCTGGACTTTCAAAATGGTGTATTTACGGTTAGCTCAGGGAATCCTTTATACTGGCACCAGCATGCATGTTCCTGGATTATTTTGGGGATGACAGAGAAAATGTGGTTTTATGTTTAATGTATGTCTAAACATCACTGATACACATAAAAAAGGCAGGTTTTCCTAGTAAACTTATGTGTTTAACCTATATATTGATAGGTTAATTTATCTTTCTTTAGTGGGTTCAATTAACATAATTTTGTCTTGATATGGTTGTCTTGTAACGAGCTGATATTGGTACAATGGTAGATTTTCTAAATATCACTTCTAAGTTATAAATCTTGGTTCATGTTCTCTTCTTAAACTGACCTATTTTCCTAGTGATACAGAGGCATGAATATAACCACTTGATGACTCGCTTTAAATTCACTTGACGAGTTAAAAAGTACAAGAATTATCATATGATAACTTATATTAGTCACATGAACCACATTAGAAAGATCCTCTCAATCAAGCCTGAGAATACATGCATAAATCCCATACGTAAGCAATTAAATGGGATCAATAATTCAAGATATCATATTTGCTTGTTTCTCATTTATAGACCTCTGGAAATCATTGTAGGAGATATAATATGATTCATTGGATTTTTGATCCTCCTTTGGGCTTGCATTTTAATCTGATTATGTACTTCTCAATTAATTATCATTTTGCTTCACTAGCATTTGGTATTTTCATCCAAGAAATGCTGAACTGGACAGTACGGGCTGGTTCAGCTCGTACCGAATCGGTACCGGTGCCGACCGGTCCGGTTCGGCGTTAAAAAATGGTTCTGGCCCTTATGGGGTCGGAACCGGCTGGTACTAGATGCACTCTGTCCGGTATAGCTAGGAATCGGTGCGAACCGGTTGGTTTGCAGCGCGTCCGGGCGCGCTGTGGGCTGTTATGCAGACCGATTTGGTACCAGTCCGAATCGGTCCGGTAGGCGACCGGTATGTCTATTGGTGCCGGTTTAACATACCTTGTTTTCATCATTAGGAGGTCAAACAATTTTAGTATTTGGTGTCTTAAAATCTGCCCAAGTTGGAAGGGTTGATCCAGATGATCTATTGTTAATTTATATAGATGGGATGTGGCCCAAACCCTTTTTCCTTTTTTTTTTCTTTTTTTTTTTCGGGATAAAACTGTTCTGAGTAGTGCCATTTCACTTTTACTGCTTGAATGTTTCTAGTTTATCAGTTCAATGACTCAGTCTATGCATCCTTTTTTCTTTTCTTTTCTTTTATTTTTTTAAAAGCTTAATGGCTGATACCTCTCTTTTCCTCTTTCTTCTGCCTCCTCCACCTCTGGGGAGCATCTCATTCCCCAAGCCCACCTCACCTCTTCATCCTCTGTCTATGTTGCTTGAAGTCGGAATACCATATCAAAAGTCATCCTCTTGAATTCTGGCAAGGAATACCCTGAAGATTGAGCGAGAAACCTCTGACTTTGGTGTGCATTGGTGTGGATCCAGCGAGAAACTGCAGTTCAGGTGTAGATGGGCGAAATTTGCAGAGAATGCCTCAATACCATTGTAGATCGATGTAGGTATGATGAGAAGCCTCTGATGTTTGTGTAGATCTGTTCTGAGGCGGGTTTGTGGGTTTGAAGTTGATTGGATCCTTCAGGTAGTCATCATCACATAAGATAGAAGTAAGAAGAAAGAGGGATGTGGGTGTTATGCAGATAGGGGAAATAGTTTTGGAAGAGAAGATGAAAGTGGGTTATTGGTTTATAAGGTGCAAAAGGTAGGCTAGGCTGGTTAACCCTTGGATGACCCCTAGCTGAATCAGTGATCCTGTCATCTAATCATGTCAGGGCAAGTCACCAGGTTCAGATTGCTGATGTTGTCTTTCTCTGTAATATATTTCTTCCTCCTGATGCACGATCATAAAAATCACTCGCATGTCATCTCTATTCAGCAAATTCTTCACTGTACTGAGTTGAATAGTTCTCTAATCTGATTAGGTAATCCTGGTATTGCGTCATGTTTCTAAGTAGAATCATGCAGCACATATTGGTAACCTGTAGGTGTTATGATTGAATTAATGAAGTTATTGTTCTGTTTTTGTTCCCTTTTACATGTACATCATCAAAGATTTTTCTTTACTTTGAGTACTTATGGCATTCCATTGGTCATATTAGAGGATAATGCTTGCATCTGATTTGGTAGACATGTAGAGTATAAATTTTCATAAGATATATCATTTAAGTCAAAAGACAAAGTGTGCAATACGCTTTTCTTTTTAAGAGGTTTGACGTGTTAAATTTTTCAATATGCTTTAGGTGGGAAAAAGAAGCATCGCAAAGAACTGATTGCCATGAAGCGTCGCCAGCGTATGATTAATCGTGGTGTTGATTTGGATCAAATAAATTCTGTAAGGCTGATTGTCTTTTTTTTTTTGCTTATATCTATTTTAGTTTCACATTAATGATATGTGGTCTTTTTTTGACAGTTCAGTTCAATTATGGTAAACGTTATATACTTGAATATTATTTTATGCAAAATCGAGACATGTTCCAACTTACTTCCAATATTTTATAAAACACGTGTATGTATATGCATGTGTATTGTTATTTTCTTGGGGAAGCAAATGCTGTTGGTATTTGTTTCTCCAATAACCATCTATCATTAAAAGGAAATGATGGGTGCACATCAGCTACCAACCTGATAATATCCTTTATCAACAATTCATGAATTATGTTTTATAATTAAATCTTTAAATCATCACCTTACTAATATCATTAATTTAATTTCACCACCTCTTGCCCTCTTTTTTTCTTAGCTATTACCTTTTTCTTTAAACTGTAGTTTAATGTAATCTTAACTTTTTTTCAAATGTCTCACTATCAGCTTGTTCTGTCAGGCTTTAAAACTCCAGGTTGTTTTAATTAGCATGGAGTACAATATTTTGAAAATGAAACATATTGATGAACTCCAATAAAAAATAAGTTGCCTTTTGGATTGCTGCTTTTTGCTAATGCAATCAAAACATTTTTTTTAAAAAAATGAAAATTTCTGGTTTCATATTTGAATGAAATAGTTGCATTTTGAACAAAACAAGCATAACGGGTGATAGGATAAAGCTTGTTTTCTTGTTCCTATTTGTTACATATTCAATATGGATTATTCTACTGAAAAGCTTTGGCGCAATTTTAAAATAACTGATATCAGTTTCCTGAACAGTGAATCAGCTGAGCCTCTATGCCACAATAGAACTTGCACCTGCTTATATCAAAAATTCCAATTGCTTGTCACCTCCGCTATAGTAAAACTTGTCAGTGTTTTCATGTCAACTTGCTAACTCTTGTAGTAAAGCTTACAGATGCTTTGTCTTTTTAACTCTAGAAACTGAGGAAGATGGTCATAGATGAGCTTGACATGTTGTCGTTTCAACCAATGCATTCCCGTGATTGTTCGCAGGTATGATTAGTTCATTTTTTATGCATTGCATGCAAAGTAGCATACTTTTTTTGGGTGTATTGATAACCTATATAATGCATCTTAGTGGGGTTTGTCTATGCTTGTGGAAGTAACAATGACATAAGCATGTGTGATTATTTTGTCAGTTTTATGAAATGATAAATGTCAATTGTTATTATTGTTCAGTGCATTCTGGCTTCATCTTTCACATACAATAGGTTTCATTTCATTTTTATTTCTGTGGCTTCTTCAGGTGCAGCGACTAGCATCAGTTTATCAACTACGGAGTGGCTCTCAAGGTTCAGGCAAGAAAAGGTAACTATGCCCTAGTGCGCTAGAGTTTTTTACTTGTTTAAGTATGCTGTTAGGCTCCAGATAACAATTCCATGGTCAGATATTTTTTCAGGATCAATTATATTAGAAATCTTTCGTGGAGATATAAATTTATTATTTTGTAATGTATCATGTAAACATTTTTATGTTCTCTTATATCCATTCATTTATGTGAGACGGGAAGTATATGTTGAAAGAGTAAGAGGTAAGTAATATTTATGAAAGGAGCCAATCAGCTCATCCTATAGTCCCTAGATTAGTCAGAAAATGGATAAAAAGATGACATATTCAATAGAATTATAAACGATTATAAATCATGGTCATGCTGATATGTCTTGTTCTTTCACGATTTCTTAGGTAGATCTCAACTGGCTATCTTCCTTGTGCTTTGTATCATGTTACAAAGAAGAAAGCCTAATTTCTTGATTTTGCTTTGTTAATATATGGGTTTCATATCCTAGCAGTCTGCTTGCTGCTGCTTGTATCACATGTTACTGTTTACATTAGGCTATGTTGATACACGGGGCTTTATTTTTACTGATGAAATCTTGTATTGGTATTTTTTTAACTCATGGGGAAGCAATAGGAAAACTCTGGTTGGTTGAGCATCGATTGGTCTTATTCAACAATTTGCACAATAACATTGAAATCATATTATTTATGATGAGTAGCTGACAGACAGACTACTTTTTCCAGATTTGTAACTGTGACCCGGACTGGAAAGACATGCCTGCCATCTTCGACAGAGAAACTTCGCCTAGATAAGGTACTCATGTGCACCATATGTCATCATTGTCGTCATCAGTCACCATTAACTGGATTGTTTTGTCACATTCTTTTTTCTTAAAAATGCTTCTCACAGCATATAATTTAGTGACCATTCTTAGACTTGTTAGGTAAATATGTGTATGGTTATGTTTAATCCAAGGTTTTAAATTCTGTGGGACAGGGCTGTTCTATTTTTCTTATAGAATGGGATGCACTGCCCTGTTCTGACATTTGTGGTAGGGGATGTCTCAAGACGTGCCAATCGGGATGTTGGGATGGTCCTGCCCCAATACATGGAATAGTACCCCATCCTGGTATCCTGTAGGATGTCCTGTCGGGACTTGAATCCTTGGTTTAATCAGTGGCACTTATCGCTTTCAGTTTCTCCAAATTGTTTAACATTTCCTCAGTTTTCAAATTTTTAAATTTTCTATAAGTATTCTTCTTATACACTTTGAAAATCTGAACAAATCATATTGATCTGTTAGTAAATATTTAGTTTATTCGATCTTTTTTTGATGGGGTTATGGATTTGAACCTCTATGTATCCACACTTAGTTCAAGTAGTTGTGGTAATCTTTCCTGATGTCAATCTTCCACTTGATCCAATATCATCTTATCTTGATATCATACTTTTCTCGACAATATGAGCTAGATCATTCCATTCAAGCATTGAAAGGGAGCTTTAACAATAATTTGTTTCTTAAATTTTGCTGGCATGTCTGTGGATGTATTGTGTAATATGATACACGGCATTTTTATGATTTATAGCAGCATCTACTTGAAATTTGAACAAGAAGCAACAGAAGATGGAAGCTACCTTCTCTGAACAGTCAGTTCCATATGCTTATACCATCTCAATCATCATTTACTGCTGCTGACACTCAGTGGCCGGAATCTTCTTTGGGTAGCATACCCGCTTCGGAATCTCCAGGAATCTTGAATTTGCACCTGCTATTGAAGTGCTTTCTTAAAGTGTTTCTAAGATATCCACTCTCACACCAGCACCTGCACCCTCCCCCAATACTGGCAACTAAGTGTCGACAATAATGTCTCTTTATTATATATGTGCTTATAATTTAGTAAATTGTGGCTTCCGCCTAGCTGCATGCACGTACAACTTGGCATATAGTTTTCGAATTGGTAAATTGTCCTGCATTTTCTAAACCATGCCTTAAACATTATCTAGCTTGCAATCTACTGGGCCAAATTGATTGTGATTTTTTTGAATTGTTATCTTTCTCCTACGTGCTTTGGTAGGGATTGGTAGAAATGGTGATTCATCATGTAACAATGCTGGACTTGATTATCTTCTAGAATTGTATAATGTGGTTTAGATAACATATACACCCATAGGTTCCCAATTGTTTTGCTCGGTATCCAGCTGATATGAAGAACAATTTTCCTCAGGGAAATAAGAACCTTGATTGATAGAAAATAACGAAAGAAAAAAAATCATAGTCATTTTCCTTTGTCATATGAAAGGATTCACAAGAGCGAATCTGTTGCTGATCTTTTCCCCTATGGTTTTCAGCTGCTGGGAGCAGGTTTGGAGGACGATGACTTTGTTGTCAGTTATGGAAACAAGACAAAACCTCAGGAACAAGCGAAAGGTAGAACCAAGACAAGCAGAAGGCTAACTTTGAGGCCAGCTTCCTATCAGAGGACAGAAATGCACCATTCTGCCTCATCAAAGCTAACAAAGAACAGTGAAGCGAGTGGAAAGAAGAAAGGGGTTAGGAAGCAGATCTCAAGCTCGTATGCAGAAAGACCAGTTTCATTTATTTCTTGTGGCACTATGCAAGTTGATTCAGTGACAGAGAAAATGGCTGTGGATTCACATGGAAGTGCCAAATGTGACAAGACTGCTAAAAGTAGGTCTTCCAAATTGGGTGCTTTTGAGGTACATACCACAGGTTTTGGTTCAAAAATGATGGCTAAGATGGGATTTGTTGAAGGTACTGGGCTGGGAAAAGATGGCCAAGGAATGGTTCAACCCATAGAAGTTATCAAACGACCTAAATCTTTAGGATTGGGTGTTCAATTTACCCCAGATACCAGTGATGTAAGGATAAAACCGGAAAGTTTTGGTGCCTTTGAGAAGCATACTACAGGATTTGGATCTCGAATGATGGCAAAAATGGGTTTTGTACCAGGTACTGGCTTAGGAAAGGATTCCCAGGGGATCATCAACCCGTTGACTGCTGTTAAACTGCCAAAGTCACGGGGATTAGGAGCCAAAGCTTAGATTTTCATATCTAGGCTATTGAAATTTATTTACTGCTGTAACTTATTAATGTAACAGAGTCTTAATTTATGTAAAATTATGTCTGATCCATGTAGTCTTGTTGTCATTGGTCATAGTAATTGCACTTTTTAGGTCGCTGGTATGGCTAAAAGTTGTAGGGGTTTCTATAAATTCTCCACGGTGTGGAGGAAACTAACAGTCATTCCATTTATATTTTGATGTGCAATGCGGCAGTTTATTCTTGATTATATGGAGTGCAGCAGAGAAGTAATCATGGTTCATGGGACTTTTTTTATTCCCTAGAAGCTCGTGAGAGTGGATGGATGTCTTAACCTGCACCTCCTTCACAGTCTTTTTTTCCTCTCAATGTTCTGTTCATCTTTTTCAGCCCTCTGTTAATCATTATGTTATTGATTGAGGGGAATCTGGCGGTGGTGTTGGTTTCAGTGCTGCTGTCATTTAAATCACCAAGATTTAGTCGTGGCAGCCAGGTTGGCTTTGCCTTTAGTCAAGCGACCAAGCGAGTACTACGTTTCAGCAGGCTTTCCAGTTTTAATTTCTGTGCACTATTTGCTGCAGTGTATGGGGCATTTAGGTCTGATTCGTTGGCATCTGATTCCGTCCGATGCCCAGGTGAGTGCTAACTTTTTTAGTCTTTTCATGTAGTTACGGGCTGTATGTTCTATTCTGTGTTATCTGGATACTCATGTTGTGGCATTAAAAACCAGTGTTGGATATGTGTCTAAGTTTTTTATGTATATTTATGAAGTTTTATGATTGTCACTTTTAAAGATCGTCCAAGAGTTGTACTTTTCCAACAATGAGTTTAGCCTTCATTTTCATGTTAGAATTTTTTTTCTTGATTGATTAGCTAAGGATAAATATTGAAATAATTTTGTAAAATATTATTTTTCTTGTTTTCTTAAGTAATTAAGAAGTTAAAATGAGAAATACACCCGCGCATATATATATATATATATATTGAAAGACCTTAATGATATCTTCTTGATATTTATTTTTGATGTTTAAATAAAGAAGATTAAAGGTATAAATATATATAATATAGTTAAAATTATAAGTAATCTTATGCATGTCATTATCTTCTTTTTTGCCTTTTTGCTGAGTCAAACACTTGGATATTATATATATATAATATCCAATTCGCTTCTTATATTCATGTTCATGCAATATTGATTCTATTTGCTGCAGTTTTCTAAGAGCTGCTAAAGCAAATGTAAGTGAGATCAACTGCATCATGCTGTGGATCGATAGCAGATTTTATTCCTGATGTTTTAGGGGAATTTTGAGATAGTAGATGCCCTTTTGGGTTATTGTTGCAATGTTAGCTGTCAAATGAACTACTTTTTTTTCAACATGTTGGTGAGTGATTCATGGATGATGGTGTTGGTATCATTTCTTAATTCTTTTTCCCCTTTAGAGTCTGTTTGGATATTCATATCCGATCTTAAAGATCGGAAACAAGATTTCTAATATTATAGAATATGAGATTTGGCTTAGTCCATGTCAACTTGACCTGCTGCAGTCCATTCAGATCTTTTTGTTTTTTTTTTCCTTCTTTCTTTGGGATCCCAATCCGAAGATATTCTTGTGAATTTGTGAATATAGGTTTCGCCCGACCTATGTTCCCGTTATTCCTGCTGGCTTGTACAAATTTATCCAAACGGATCCTTAATCATTTAAAAGTTGATTCCTTTAGGGATGAGCATGGACATTAATTTACCATGCATATAGGTTTGTAAATTATGCAAGCAGGATGGGCCAGAATTTTGTTAGATCTTGATTTTTGCTTCCATATATCCCTGTTTGAGGAAAAAGAAAGACTTCAGAATATGTGTCCGTTCGTTTGAAAGAACGGATACATGCATTTATTCTTTCGGAAAAAACAGACGCCTGTATTTGTTCGTTCTATTCTTTCAGCAATACTCCAAGGGAAACTTCGCGCTTGGGATGGAATGCGGCATGTGTCACTATCTATCTAGAACAGCTGACCGTATCAATGGGTTAGGCGCATTGGAATCGTCAGCGCAATGGCAATTTCTTATGGCCAAAACAAACCAAGAGACTTTCCTTTGTCTACCGCCTCTCTAGCACGTTTTTTTTAACTATTATTGTTATTTATTTATTTATTTGCAACGGTTGCTTATACTATTCTAGTTTGAGTATAGCCAACAGAATCAAAAAACAAAAAATGACAAAATAAAGGAGAGGAGATGACCTCGCCGGAATATTGAGCAGCAAAGAAAGTGACCCAATTCGCAGTTCTGTTCGTCTCACGTTATATATGTACCGTCTGAAAGGCTCTGCAGTCGCCTGCCATCCTTCAGATGTCATGCAACAGAAGGTTGTCACCTTTTATCGGCTACAACAGTCGAATCTAATCGATCATCATTGAATCTTTTTCAAGCAGAATGCACTCTGCCTCTAACATCCATCTTTTCATGCTAGAATGAGAAAATGTTTGTGCCTTCCACTCTATCGTCACATGGGAGGCAACATCTTTCACAGGCGGAAGGTGCTCGCACTTCCTCTACACTCTCCTGGAATACATTATTCTGTGGTTGGCGGTGGTCTGCTAAAATTTATTTATTTTTTCTAGATGCTCGAGAAGAGGACTTGCATGCTGCAATTTGCATGTCCGCTATCAAGCTCTTTATTATGTAGAGGTTTGATGACAGTGACTTTGGATCACCAAAAAGCATTGCTACTAGATTTGCTTGCAAGTCTTTGACTTTTATTTGCTTTAGATGCATTTCCTGGACTGAAACTAAATCCTGTCAAAAAGCTTTGGCCTTTGCAACCAGTAACTGGAAACTTCATGATTTACATAAAAGATTACTATTTATTTGATCCAACCATTATAGCTCAATATTTATCTTTGTATCTCTCTATTTTAGTTTTTTATTTAGTGCTCTTCTATATAGCGTTCATATGTATGCAGCTGGACCGTCGGCAAAGATGGAATTGTATTCTTTCACCACCTAAATCCTTCTCTGCTTCAAGTCTCTCTTGCTTCTTCTATGTTCGCATAATTTTTAGTAACAAGGGTACTGGGAGATGGTAAGCCTATGGTAAGCCTAAGGGTACTAGGATGTCTAGGTAGTATTTTTCATAGGAACTATATTTTCAAAGAGGGAAAGTATTCATTCTTAGATGCAATTATCGTGCCAGCAATAACTAAACGTATAGAGGATAAACTTTTTGGGCATGGTCTAAACAGACCGCATCCATGGATTTGGATCCAAGCTCTCTCTTTTCAACACCTTAAGGTGGGCCATGTTAGGCTGTCGACCCTTCCACCCTCTTTAAGTTGTCACCTGAAAACTTTTGAAAGAACCCTTACTAAAACTATATAACAAGTCATAAAAATCGTTTCTTTCTACAAGTTCCTTGGCACATAAGAGCTAGAATCCTATTTTTCATTTCTACTACCCTACTAAATTGAGGAGCCCAAGGAGTTGTGACTTCATGGATTATACTGCGATCCTCACAAAATTGAAGTCTCTTTAGTGGTGCTCTCCACCGCAATCTAATCCAAGGCTTTTAGTTCTCCTTTCTGATTGATTTTCTGACTCTTTTTTATAAGATTTAAATTTATCAAATGTCTCGCCCTTAGTTTTGATTACACACGCATAACAAATCTAATCTTATCATCTACACATGTAATAAGACATCTCTTCCCTCGCCTAGTAAGCACCATTCATATTGCAAATATCGGAATGAATTCATTCTAACAATTCTGAATCTCTTGCTACACTCTTGAAGGTTTTTCCAGTTTGTTTGTAGTATACACAAATTTCATATTCATGTGATTATAAATCAGAAGGAATCGAATGCAAATTCATCATGCATTTCAAAGTATTTAAATATATATGTCCTAGCTATCATGCCACAAATTGGATTGTTCAACATTCATTATATTATTAACAGTACTGCTATTGCAAGAGGAAACATTATTCGAAACATTTAACTCAAATAAACCATCATAAACAAAATCTTTTCCCACAAGGTTCTCAAAATTTGTTCCTGCAACTTTTGTTGGATTTAAATGTCAACTTAAATCTTAATCTACTCGAACAAGACCCACTGATCAAGTTCTTTTGTGTCTCAGGCAAATGCTGCACTCCATGAAGTAAGAGGAACTTCCTTGAAGGGAGCTTCAGGTCTGCATGTCCACATCCTTGCACCACAACTGCAATATTGTTGTGCATCATCATAGAGTCTCTCTTCATCCTGGTAAAAGGAAAAGAATGATCAGTTGGAATAGATATAAACACCAGCGTCCGCCACCGATTAGTGGATTGGCATGCTAGATTATCTCAGGATTAATAGAAATATACCCATCTAGTGAGTTGGCCTCATGAATAATCACCTTGGCCTAGGGCTTTTGAGAGCTTGGGGATTTGTTCCTTTTTTTAGTACATTGGCAGCTCATACCAGACGAGTGTGGATACTGCTAACAAAATCAGAAAACAAAATGCTGCATAAAGGCATAGGCACAACCACGTAAGAAATCTTTAGAGTGATGAATTACGAAGGAAGCAACCTAATCTGCGTTCGCCTTCCGATATACGGGCGTGGCCTGGTAAGAGTCGGCCTCCCTCAGTTCTCTGTGAATATCATGGAGCAACGGCCGATTCTCGACTGAGCACCTCCATCCCCAAACCCACCGAATCACCATGGTCGAATCTCCCTTGAGGAGGGAATTTGTCCTTTAACTGAGACTTATTACGAAAATACTAGTTAGCTAGGTGGCCATGCTTCCCACATACAAAGCAAGCCCTCTCTATGTCATTCTTCTCAATCCTCCCACGGTGTTTATGAGGATGAGTGGATTTTAGATTTGTTACTATGAGATTCAATTATATTGGCCTTGGCATGGCTCTCCAAGGGCATAACCCTAGCCCTTTTCTTTTATGTTTAAATAGGAAATCAGGCCATCCATGGTAATGCTTTCCTTGCGGTGTTATAAGAGAGGTTACACAATCCTCCCAAGGAGGAGGAATTCTAGTCATCACAACTCCTACCTGACACTTACCTTGTAAAATAACGCTGTCATATTTTAATTCCCCTACCATCACCAGAAGCTCATGGGCTTGGTGTATTAAAGATCTTCCATCTACCATTTTAAAATCCTGATATTTTTCTATTAATTCCCCTATTATTAACAAAAAGTAGATGTCAAGTAATTGGTCACTAAGCATGCTCAAAATATTTTCTAGGTAGTTTTTTTTTTTTTGTCAAATCTTTTCCTAGTTTTTGACAAGTCTGCGTTCCAGTAATGCTCATCAGATTTGAAGGTCGGATACGTCATTGTGATAAAAAAAATGAAACGATTAAAATTTGTTGTAAAAAATATAAAATTTTAATCACGTCATCAAAATTCTGACATAACGTTGCCATATCGTCAATTAGTATATGTAGAAAAAAATTATTGACTATACTGCATACACTACGTAGCCATGTATCAGCCCATCAATTTTTATTATGGCGCATCAAGATGCGCTATAGGCTTATAGAAATCAATGGCTCTGATTGGCTGCATATGATATTTCTCCCTTATAACACACCCCAACCCTCGCCCAGCGAGAGGCACGACCCTGGAAGATCGCCTCGCAAGACGCGTATCTGATCCAAGAATCACGCCTTTGGAGCAGCTTCGTCTCCCTTTCTTTTTCGCCCTTTCTCTCTTCAGATCTATCCTTCCCCCTTCTCCCGATTCCGCCATGGCTGACCGCCAACCACAATAGATCTACGGTTCTCTAGATCGCCCCTCTTTATAATCTATCCCTCATCCGATCTGGTGGCCCTCCGGATCTTCAATGGCTTCTAAGATTTGCGCCATGATCTCGATCTTCTTCTTCCTCCTCCTCCTTCTGCCCTCCGGCCATGGCTTCTACCTCCCCGGCAGCTACCCCCACAAGTACGGCGTCGGCGACCTTCTTTCCGTGAAGGTGAACTCCCTGACCTCCATCGAGACCGAGCTCCCCTACGGCTACTACTCGCTCCCCTTCTGCCGGCCCCAGGAGGGCATCAAGGACGTGGCCGAGAACCTGGGCGAGCTCCTCATGGGCGACCGCATCGAGAACTCCCCCTACCGCTTCAAGATGCGCGCCAACGAGTCCGACGTCTTCCTCTGCCGCTCCGACCCCCTCTCCGCCGACGATTTCAACCTCCTCAAGAAGCGGATCGACGAGATGTACCAGGTCAATCTCATCCTCGACAACCTCCCCGCCATCCGCTACACCAAGCGCGACGACTTCCTCCTCCGCTGGACCGGCTATCCGGTCGGCATCAAGGTCGCCGACGGCTACTACCTCTTCAACCACCTCAAGTTCACCGTTCTGGTCCACAAGTACGAGGAGACTAATGTGGCCTCCGTTATGAGCACCGGCGACGCGGCCGAGATGATCCCCTCCAACTCCGGCAAGTCCGGCGGCCCGCCCGGATACATGGTCGTCGGCTTCGAGGTCGTCCCCTGCAGCTTCCAGCACGATCCCGAGTCGGTCAAGAACTCCAAGATGTACGACAAGTACCCGAAGAAGATCAACTGCGACCCATCCACGGTGGCGATGGCGATCAAGGAGAACCAGCCCGTGGTCTTCAGCTACGAGGTCGATTTCGTGGAGAGCGACATCAAGTGGCCGTCCCGGTGGGACGCCTACCTGAAGATGGAGGGCGCCAAGGTGCACTGGTTCTCGATCCTCAACTCGCTGATGGTCATCGCCTTCCTCGCCGGGATCGTTCTCGTGATCTTGCTCCGGACGGTGCGGCGGGACCTGACCCGGTACGAGGAGCTCGATAAGGAGGCGCAGGCGCAGATGAATGAGGAGCTCTCCGGGTGGAAGCTCGTGGTCAGCGACGTTTTCCGGGCGCCGGACAATCCGACGCTGCTCTGCGTCATGGTCGGGGACGGCCTTCAGATTCTCGGCATGGCGGTGGTGACAATCCTGTTTGCCGCGCTCGGGTTCATGTCTCCGGCTTCTCGAGGAACTCTGATCACCGGAATGCTCTTCTTCTACATGATTCTCGGGATTCTGGCCGGTTATGGTGCTGCGAGGCTCTGGAAGACCTTGCGATGCGGCGATCATGCCGGCTGGGTTTCGGTCTCGTGGCGCGTGGCTTGCTTCTTCCCTGGTATCGCCTTTCTCATCCTGACCGTCCTCAATTTCCTCCTTTGGGGCAGTCGCAGCACCGGGGCCATCCCCTTCAGCTTGTTCGTGATATTGCTCCTGCTCTGGTTCTGCATCTCCGTGCCTCTCACTATGGTGGGCGGATTCCTCGGGGCGAGGGCACCTCACTTGGAGTACCCTGTGAGGACTAATCAGATCCCTCGCGAAATCCCTCCCCAGAGGTACCCATCTTGGCTGCTGGTTCTCGGCGCCGGCACGCTGCCATTCGGTACTCTGTTCATCGAGCTCTTCTTTATAATGTCTAGCTTGTGGATGGGCCGGGTCTACTACGTCTTTGGCTTTCTCTTCGTTGTTCTCATCCTTCTCGTTGTCGTCTGCGCCGAAGTTTCCCTCGTCCTCACTTACATGCACCTCTGTGTGGAGGATTGGAGGTGGTGGTGGAAGGCATTCTTCGCATCCGGGTCGGTCGCCATATACATCTTCTTGTACTCCGTGAACTATCTGGTGTTTGATCTCAAGAGTTTGAGCGGGCCGGTCTCGGCCACTCTCTACCTTGGCTACTCGCTCTTCATGGTCCTTGCCATCATGCTTGCCACCGGCACCGTCGGCTTCATTTCTTCCTTCTGGTTTGTCCACTACCTTTTCTCCTCGGTGAAGCTAGATTGAGATGCCATGGCACGGCACACAGAAGCTTTTCCTGAGTCCGACAAGTATTTGAGATCCCATTATCAGCTGGAGATGATACCTCCTTAATTTGAGCTCTCATGATTCTTCTATGCTCGACCATCTATCTCCCTGCTGCTTTTGTCTGCTGGAATCTTTCGGTTTTTTCAAGATGTAGTTGCTTTTGTATGAGTCCAACCTTTTCTATTCTTTTCATATAGTCTGTTAGTCTGGAAATGAAGAACTGTTTCCGATTCTCATTGGATAGATGAATTTGTATGTATAAGTATGCTTTGCTCTTTGCTATGATGTGTTCTCAGGGAGAATGTTCGAGTCGAGCCATGAGCAATATATCCAATACAGGGTATAGCATGATTGAAATGTGCATCTTTTCCTCCATCCAAGATGATTATTCTTATTGATTTTGGTCTTTATTGATCTCTCATGAAAGCATGTTGATTTCTTGTTTCAAAACAATTGTTCCCATGCATTTTCACTGCTGGAAGGAAGGTTTCGAAGTACTTGCTTACTGTGTCCCCCCCGCAGCGTTTTGTTAGATCTTCTCTCTTCTGGCAAGAATCTTGATATTATTTTTGACTGGGGTAGCATATGCATGTGGGAGGAGACACCTTAGTGTCTATCTGTATCCAGTGACCAAACTTTAATTCATCGGAGGGCGGGGCATTGACTTGGAAGTACACTTATGTGTGGCATTCAGCCCGAGTTCTGCCTATCAGAGGCTTGAGGTTTACCTCGGCCAGATATCCTTGGGTGGTTTGAGCTCCACCAATCAAGGGGGTTCGAGTCACCTTTTCCAGTCCAGCCATGATGAGAAAGGGCCACGCTGTCTGTGAAGTGGTCCAATCTCCTGTGTATTGAGCAATCTGGCAACACTTTTCCTTGAGTCTCTCTAAAAGCTTAAAAAAAAAAGAAAAGGATGCAACCTTTTAGAACCACAATCTGGCAGCAGTTGGTTGTCAAGTCGTACAGGGTAAGAAGCCTGGAGGAAAGTTGTCGGTTCTCATGTTCATGGCTCTTTCCATGATGCTTTTCACCTCCTGACACTGCTCCCTTGTTGGCTTGTAGCAGGATTTGTGGATTTATAACTGCGGACGCTTGCAATTTGTTTGTAAACCTAAATTAGTTTATGGCAGCGATACGAGTCGTACGTCTCTAAGCTAATCTCTCCGTGTCCATTTTGTTGCATAAGATCCAGGAACCCTGTCTGCTTTTCCGTAGCCATGAGGTTCTCCTTCCACCATGTTTTCCAAAGAGATTGCAAAAATTGATGCTCTGCTGCTAAACCAAATTTCAGGAGGGAACCGGCGAACAACGATTGTTTTGCTCGGCTAGAAAATAAGTAATAGGATTCGAGCAGTGTGTTTTTCTTGGCATTTTTCTGGCAGTAGATTGCGTGACAAAGGTTTCAACTTGCGCCTGCCTTATTTTTAGTCCCAAAGTAGGTCACAGATCCTTCTCAATTGCAAGTTGGCCACATTCTCCTAATCGCTTGTTTATGATTTTGACTTCTGAGCTGTTTCTGGCCATATTTCTTGCCTACTATGTATCTTATTGCAAGTTGAGCAATGCCTCTTAGGGGTACAGGGGTGCAACCCAGGCACATGCACATCTAATCTTGATTACTTGCCGTTAATTCTCTATCATATGCGTTTGCAAGAGTTGTTGGTTATCTTAATATTTTTCTAAACCTAATCATCATATAACTCCATTTGCTCCTCACAGGATATTTCTTGTGGCAATGTGCTTGCTGCCAAATATTCCACTATAGAGAGAGGACGTCAGACCCCATTATTTAGGTTCAGCAGGCAGCACGCTTTTAACTAAGGTGATGATGCATAGTCCTACATTTTTGGCCGTAACGTTGAGATGGCGAAAAATCCATTTGAAGAAGAAAAAGAAATAGACACAAACCAGCATCTTCCATTTGGAGGGGAGAACTTTCATTCCAATCCCATAAAATGCCAAAGTTCATGATGTTGGTCGATGTTCCACAAATCACGGGCCACCTTGCATTTTATTCTAATGGTAACTCCCCTTAAGCATTTTTATTCAACTTTGCTAGCCCGCCACCCTTGTTTGAACTTTATTTGGACCAACTGAAGCTGCCATGGCATTCTTTTCCATGCATTTCCACTTAGCCGTGTCAATATTGTCGTCGGCGCGGTAGGTGTGGAAAGTTGACATGGATCGCTGTGAACGAGTGCTGTTTCGGTGTATGCAGTTCAGCATGCTTTGGACCGGAAAAAATTGATAGTCCTGAGGCTATTCCAGTTGGTTTTCCGGCATTCTGATAACCTTTAATATTTTTATTTTTATTTATATGTCTAGATCAAATCTGTTCACGAGACATCTTGGTTCTTGTGTCAACTTGTCCAAGTTTTTTTCAATCAGATCTCGAGTTCTCAGTTTTTGAATCGTGATATAAATTTCTCCATCATTGTCTCTGATACTTTATCCAAGACTAAATCTATAGTACTCTCAAAAGCTAGTAGTTCTAAGCTTTTAATCCTACTCATGGCATTGGCTGTTAACCTAATTTAAATCAATTTAATCACTAATGCAATGATAATCATGCAAAGTTATGGTAACAATCCAGGTTCTTACATAAAATGACTAGTGAGAAGGTATATTTTTGAGTTTCTTAGTCCTATATAAGTACCCAAAATCTTCTTGGCGAATAACCGATGTGGGACTAAACACACACCCACACAGATCCTCACATAACCGAGGACGTTAGGGCTTGAGGACCCATGCGGGCGTCTGTTTAGTCCCATATCGGTTATTCGCCGAGAAGATTTTGGGTACTTGTTGCCCAAGGAGACAACCCAAGGGGGGGTGAATTGGGTTTTAATTAATTATTGACCAATCAAAAATAAAGTGAGTGATTAACTAAATCTATTGCAAGTGGATTAGTTATATCACTAGATGCAATGAATGAAGAGAGAGAAAGAGACAAAGACCAATACAAACACAGAGAGGTTTATAGTGGTTCGGAGCTAACACTTGCTTTTACGTCCACTCCCCAAGCCGCACTTGGGAGTTCACTATAATCCCTAGGATTATAGCTAATTGTTTTTCAAGCTCACAACCAAACTTGTTGTTTTCACGAGATCACAACGAACTCGGTCGGTTTTGACAGGCTCATCGACTAGAACTAAACGATTGTTTTTCCGGGGTTACAATCAAACCCAGTTGGTTTTCCCCGGTTCACCAACCACAACCTTACACCGTTAGTTTTATCTTTGGCTTACCAACAAACCTTACAACCCTTGATTTAATTCCCTGATTGAGTCAAATACAAAAAGCAAGAGTTTAAAGTTCACAAGTAGAGCTTCTGAAAAGTAAATATGAAACAATATAAACAAGATTGAGTTAGAAGCTCTCAAACAGATTTGAGATGAGGAAGTGAGGCTTCTCGATTTCTGAGTCTCCTCTTGAATGAACCGAAGGATGGAAAACAGTCGGTAGAGCTTTTAATGCGAAGAAAGCCTATTTGGTTTTAGTTAAATGCACTTCTCCCTTCTTTTGCTTGGATTCGCTCTTGAGATGCTTTTGGTGGTTGAAAACCTTTTATGCTCAAGTGGAATAACTCTCTTCTTATCTACTACTGTTCACTCTGGCTATCTAAGTGATTCCATTTGAAAAATAGCTGTTAGAGGGGAGAATAGAGCCGTTCTAACCCATCTACACAATCTGATAATGTATACGTTGGGATCGGAGTCGACTCACGCGATTTGGAGTCGACTCGGCTGTTACTGGAGTTGACTCGCGCTATACTAGAGACGACTCGGCCACTGTTTCAAATTTGAATTAAAGTGCATGCATTGTCCTGGAGTTGACTCGGACCAAACTAGAGTCGACTCGCCAACAGCTGAAGACGACTAGGGCACTTAGGGGTCGGCTCGTTCTCAGGAATCCAGAGAACCCATTTTCTGTTTTTCTTCCTCGAGTCGACTCGGGTTAACTTGGAGTCGACTCGGCTGACTTGAGAGGCGACTCGAAATCTTCGGAAGACGTCTCGCTCTCAGAGACTGAAAAATTGATTCTCTGTCTTTTGGAACTAATCTGCCTCGAAGTCGACTCGGGCTTTGTTGGAGTCGACTCGGCTAATTTGGGAGTCGACTCTAGATCCATTGGAGACGACTCGATATCAGGTCTTCAAAAATCAATTCTCTGCTGTTTTCGCTGTTTTCTTCTGGAAGTCGACTCGGGACCATCTGGAGTCGACTCTCTAAGCACCGGAGTCGACTCGCAACCTTTTGGAGTTCACTCGCTCTTAGGGTCGAAAATCCAACGTTCTATCTTTCTGTTTGTTCTCAGTGGAGTCGACTCGGAACTATCTAGAATCAACTCGCCAAGCACCGGAGTCGACTCGCAACCTTTTGGAGTCGACTCGCTCTCAGGGTTGAAAATCCATCGTTCTGTCTTTCTGTCTGTTCTCAATCGGAGTCGACTCATAGAGTCTCGGAGTCGACTCAAGCTTGTGCCAGAAACTTCAAGTGTCCCGGAGTCGACTCGCAGAGTCCAGGAGTCGACTCGTGATGCAGACTTTGGTTCAGACAGAATTCAATACTTAACCAAAAGACTCTGAACTAAAGCTCAAGGCACTTAGACATAATTTAATAAAGATTTCTTTGAAATACTAGATTGAATTTATTAGAACAACATAAAACATACTCAAGTGCTTTGAACTAATCAAAATCAACTAGGGGAATATTCAATCACTCTACAATCTTCCCCTTTTTGATGATGACAAAACATTGAGTATTTGTAAAGTGAATTACTTATTTAAGGAATGAATCATGGTAAAGTTTTGAAATGAATTCAAATGTCTAGTCATTTAGTATATCCAAAATTGAAAGGTATGAGTCAGTAAACTCTGAAATTAAAGTTTTCCCTTTTATTTGGAATTATATAAGCCTTCAAATCATTCAATCAATTGTTTGGCTTGTATGTCTTTAACGAGTTTGCTTTCTTAGAATTTCAGATTCTCTCCCTTAACATGTGCATTTAATTTTGTTTAAACTTTGTTCAAGTTTTCTGGATGTTCTTTTAGTGTTCTAAACTTGAACTTAAGTTCTTAATTATAGAAGAAAAAATCTGACAATTTTGCTTAAATGTTTTCTTGTTTAGTGATTCCCTTTACTTACAATATATCATATTTTCTCCTCCTTTTTGTCATCGTAGGAAAAAGGTGAAGTATTAAAGAGTCAAAACATACAAGAAGCATAGTAAATGAGACAAAAGGATATGCATTTTCATTCACTGTAAACTTGAATACATAAAAGATGTTCTGAAAGTACATTTATAGTAAAAAGATACATGTGTTAAAAACACAAAATGCATACAACCAACACAAAATACACTATGCAGCAAATACAAAATCATCCTCTAGAGGAGGGTGGACGAAGGCGAGCACTCCTCTGCGCAGAACATCGTGCTTGAGTAGAAGACGACGCCCGAGATGATGATGGTTGTGCCTGAGTGGCAAATGAAGGCAGTGAAGAAGTCGAGTTCGGCCTCGATGATAAAGGCTGTGATGGATTAGGTGCGGAGGCTCTGGCCGGAGGAGCAGAAGGCCTGGGAGGAGAAGGCTGAGGCGCTGGCGCGCCAGCACCAAAACGAACCTCCAAACCAAGTAAGAGCCTCTCCATTGCATCGGTCAAAGTACTGAATTTTGACCGCTGCAGTTCATAAAAGGTTGCCAGCTGAGAGCAAATCTCAGCTGTGGAAGCTTCCATCCTCCCCTTCAGGATTTCGGCCTCCTTTGCAAACTCGGAGATGTCGAGTTGCTCAGGTTGCGTCAGTCCTGACACATAGGCAAGGATGCTCTCAAACCACTCAGTGATGCTTTCCTGATGACTGCACTGGCTCCTCTCAACTGACTTGACACTCTCCTCAAGAGCGTCAATCCGGTGGTGCAGCCTCTCAAAAGCAGACTCATACTGGGCAGTCACCTCACCAGCAATCCTCCCTACCAAAGAATCGATCAACTCAATACTCAGCTGTGGTATGAAAGAACTAGAGGTGGAGGAGGGATGATTAGAGGGAGCAGATGGTGGCACAGTGGATGAAGGGCCAGCAGTGGATGGGAAGGTGGAGGGATTAGTGAAGGTATCTGGATCACGATCAGAAGTGGGAGAGTGAGAAGCAATGGGGTCAGATGGTAGATCAGAAGAATGCTTTCTAATCCATGTACCCTCAACTTTGTAGAATCCCATTTGGTGGAGTGTCTCCTCGTCCATATAGTTAGTATAACGAAGTGAATGGGAGGGTTCCCCCTCAGGAATAGGGACCTCAAACTTCCTAAAGATTAGAGTGAAAAGCTTACCATATGGAAGACTCAATCTAGATTTTTCTAAGGGATCACATAGATGACTGTAATTGAGTTTAGGAAAATTGAGAGGGGTGTCATGTAGGGATGTGGAATATAATAGCAAGGTCTCTCTCAGAAATAAAATCAAATCTTTCCATTTTTGAAAAGAGGGTGCGAGAAATAATGCTAAGAAGAATCCGCATCTCAGCGGAGAGCTGATTTGCGAAGACTTCTTCAAGAGGGGACTGGGGTACTCTTCCTAAAATGGCCTCGGATTTGTCAGAGGGATGAGTGGGGAAGATACCCTCCTGAGAGAGGTGGAGGACTCGGATAATGAGGTCCTCAGAGATGCAAATAGAGACATTGGCTATCCTCCCTTGAAGACCACCGCCACCCCGTGTGACAGTGTTATAAAATTTCTGGACTGACCTAGGGTATGTGGGAAGATCAAGAGAGCAAAAGAAATCTAGATCTTGACCCCTAAGACGATGCCCTAGAGTAAACCCTTCTCGGGAGAGGAAGTCAAAATTGACTTTCCTCCCGGTTGAGACGACTCTCCCGGCGCACGAGCGTGAGGGAACCGACCGAGGCTGAGAGGGAACCCAAGGAGATGATCTTACCGGTTCGTTCCTCGCCTTGGATCGTCTCTCGGCGCCGCTCGCAGTGAGAGGTCTCTTCCGGCAAGACACGGTGGCTTTCCTAGGACACATCCCGAGCTACCCATGGAGGGAAGGACGTGAAATGGAAGGAAAATAGGAGGAAAAACGAAGGAGCCTGAGACGACAATGGGGGACGACTCGAGGGGTTTTGGGACAGTGACGGCCGAAGAGAAATATTTGGGAAAAAGTCGATTTGGTTAGGGTTAAAAGATGATTTTCCGACCTCGAGTCGACTCCTGAAAATTCGCGAGTCGACTCACGCACGAGTTGACTCTCACGATCATCCGAGTCGACTCGAGCTCTGGCACAAACCAACTCAGTCAGAACCATGCCAGATTAGAGAGAGAAAGTAATCTTTAGAGCTTGAGGGATGATTTGATGATCATAGGCATAAGATACTATATAAAACATGAATTAGTGATCAAAATCAATGAATGAGAGAAAAGAATCAAAGAAATGGATCAATCACTCCTAAGCCTCTTCTAAGAATACAAAATCGATCTTCACTCAAGAGTTTTGTGAAGATATCAGCAAGTTGATCATTAGTACATACAAACTTAAGTATCACATCACCATTTAACACATGATCTCTTATGAAGTGATGTTTTATCTCAATGTATTTAGTTCTTGAGTGCTGAATTGGATTTTTAGTTAGATTTATGGCACTTGTATTATCACAGTTTATGGGAATATTTGTTTGCTTAATGCGATAATCTCCAATTGTTGTTTGATCCATAGAATTTGTGCACAACAACTTCCGACAGCAACATATTCGGCTTCCACCGTAGATAATGCAACCGAGTTTTGTTTCTTGCTAAACCATGAAATTATATTTTCTCCTAAGAATTGACATGACCCGCTGGTGCTTTTCCTATCAAGTTTACAACCAGCGAAGTCAGAATCAGTGTACCCTATTAAGTCTATGCTTGATTCTTTAGAGTACCATAACCCTATATCTTTTGTTCCTATTAGATACTTAAAAATTCTTTTAACTGCAATTAGGTGTGATTCCTTAGGATTAGATTGATACCTAACACACATGCATACACTAAACATGATATTCAGTCTACTTGCTGTAAGATATAATAATGAACCGATCATATCTCTATACAGCTTTTGATTTACTGATTTACCTGATTCATCTTTGTCTAGATTGCATGACGAGCTCATGGGGGTGCCGATTGAGTTGTTTCCATCCATATCACATTTTTTTAGCATCTTCTTGATGTACTTATCTTGATTGATGAAAATTCCTTCCTTAGATTGTTTGATTTGAAGTTTGAAAAAGTAGTTCAGTTCTCCCATCATGCTCATCTCAAATTCACTTTGCGTTAAATCAGCAAACTCTTTGCAAAGGCAATTGTTAGTAGATTCGAAGATAATATCATCTACATAAATATGCACTATTAACATATTTTTGTTTTTCTTTTTCAAAAACAAGGTTGTATCAACATTCCCTCTAGAAAATTTATGATCTAATAGAAATTTACTAAGTCTTTCATACTATGCTCTAGGAGCTTGTTTTAGACTATAAAGTGCTTTATTTAATTTGTAAACATGGTTGGGGTATTGATGATTTTCAAACCAGAAGGTTATTCTACATAAACCTCCTCATTAATATACCCATTTAAGAAAGCACTCTTTACATCCATTTGAAATAATTTGAAATCTTTATAACATGCAAATGCTAGTAGCAATCTAATTACCTCAAGTCTAGCCACAGGAGCAAAGATCTCATCAAAGTCTATACTTTCTTCTTGATTATATCCCTTTGCTACTAATCTAGCCTTGTTCCTAATCACAACTTCATTTTCATCAAGCTTATTTTTGTACACCCACTTTGTTCCAATTATTGAGTATTTAGAGGGTCTTTCAACTAAGTTCCATACATTGTTTCTTGTAAATTGGTTAAGTTCCTCTTGCATAGCATTTATCCAATTTACATCATCTTCAGCTTCTTCGATGTTTTTAGGTTCTAAATGTGATACAAATGCAAGATGATTATTTAAGTTTCTAGAGAAGCTCTAGTTCTAATAGGTTGAGATGGATCGTCTAAGATTAACTCTTTAGGGTGATCGTAAGCATACCTCCAAGCCCTTGTAAGCTCATGATTAGCAATTACCTCTTGGTTTGTTGAAGTCTCTTCGATTTGCTTCGGTTCTTCCTCTTGCAAGGTCATATCATTCATCTTTTCTTCAAGTTTCTTTGCATCATCATTAAAAGCTACTTTCTTACTAGTGGAAGCATCATTAGTCTCATCAAAAATAACATGAATAGATTCTTCAACAACAAGAGTTCTTTTGTTGAAGACTCTATATGCCCTACTTAATGTAGAGTATCCCACAAAGATACCTTCATCAGATTTGGAATCAAATTTGCCTAAGTTATCTTTACCATTATTATGAATGAAACACCTACAACCAAAAACATAAAAGTAGTTTACTTTGGTTCTCCAAAGTTCATAAGGTATTTTCTTTATAATTGGTCTCAACAAAACTATATTTAGAATATAACATGATGTGTTAATAGCTTCAACCCAAAAGTACTTTGGGAGATCATATTCACACAACATGGTCATAGCCATTTCTTCTAGAGTTCTATTATTTTTTCTACCACTCCATTTTGTTGTGGAGTCTTAAGTGCAGAAAAATTATGAGTTATGCCCTTTTTACTTACAAATTTTTCAAAGATATGATTTTTAAATTCTATTCCATGATCACTCCTGATAGCTATAACTGACGTATTTTTTACATTAGTTACTTCTTATGGAATTTCTTAAACATTGAAAATGCTTCATCTTTATGAGCTAAAAATATGATCTATGTATATCTAGAAAAATCAGCTACTATCACAAGACCATACTTCTTTCCACCAAAGCTTGTGGTCCTAGTTGGTCCAAAGATGTCCATGTGAAGTAGTTCAAGGGCATAACTCATAATTTTTCTGGCTCCACAGTACTTATATGACTAAGAAACCCAAAAATATATCTTCTGGCTAGCTATTTTAGATGAAGTCATGGGTTATTACAAATGGTATCAGAACGGATCCGACCCATAACCTATGTGAATTAGGGGACACTGCAGCATGATTCCATTGGGGTTGACCACGGGCTGATTGTGATGCTTGTGATTAGATTTGAATGGATTTGAACCCTTAGCCTGATGGAGATGCCATGGCTTAAACGGTCTATGTGAGGACCCGTGCGGACTGTGTTTAGTCCCATATTGATTATTCGCCGAGGCGTCTGTTTAGTCCCATATAGTTATTCGCTGAGGAGATCCTGGATAATTATACATGATCAAAGAATCCAAATAATATATTTCGGTTAGCTATTTTGAATGAGGTCTTGAGTTGTTATATCAAATTAAATCATCATTGCAATGGTTGAATCATTGACATATAATTTTATAGAAAAAAAGGATTTACTGATTTGTTATAAATCATCCTTAATCCCAAATACTGGCTCTATATATGATAAAGCACCATACGTTAAAATTAGAAACTCCGCGTTATATGTATCGTGTACTTCTTTCCTTTCAACTCTCCTTCGTTCTTCCTTCTTCCCGTGACACACTCTCTTCCTTGGCCTACTCTCTTCGTGAACCCTAGCTTTCCCAAATACTAGCACAACATTTCTTCATTTGGCTAAGAAGGATAAATTAAAGTTTCTCAAAATCAAAAGAGGAGGTTTACCTTTCTTAATGTTTGCATTTCTGGGTTTTCATATGTTGCTGGAATTTGGACCCGGGGGCAACTAGTGGCTGAGAAGGGGGGAGCTCCGGCAAGAGATGGCGGGTGGCGGTCCGTCGGCGGGCGGCGTCCTCTGGAAGACCTGCAAAAAGCCGATGGCCGAGGTTTCCGGTGCCGGCCCTTCGATGCTTAAGTCAGAGGGGGCTAATGTGTAGAGGGAGAGAAAGTATTCTCTAGAGTTTCAGAGTCCCTCCTTCTAAGGGTGAGGGATTTTCCTTTTATAGAGGGGTACAGGTATACCTGTGATATGACGGGGCGAACGGATTACCATCGTGATTGAGCATGATCATACGAATTAATGCATTGCCGTGGAAGATCAGGCCGGAGCCAGTGAGTCGTCGTGGCTGATCGGACGTCGCTGAGTAGCTCAACTGTCTGCCGTGGAGGGCTTGAGGTCCGTAGATAGCATTAATTGTTGAGTGAGCCGGAGATCAGCAGACGCCATGCGCATTAGTTGTTGAGTGAGCTGGAGATCAAAAGAGGCCCTGCGCACTAATTGTTGAGTGAGCCGGGGGTCTGCAGAGGCCATGCCCATTAATTGTAGACAGCGGTAGCAGGGCATGGTCCTCGGTCGAGCTGCAGAAGGATGTGACCGCAGCGGGCGAATGGCGAGGCCGGACTTCCGAGGTCAAGAATGCTAAGGTTGGGTGCCCGGGTCGGACGTCTCGAAGTCGAGCGCCTGGTGGGGCGCCAGGTCGGGAGCTCTGATGTCGGGAGTCCTGAAGTCGGGCGCCTCGAAGTCGAGCGCCTGGTCGGGCACCAGGTCGGGAGCTCTGATGTCGGGAGCCCTGAAGTCGGGCGCCCCCAGGTCGGACCCCTTCTGGTCGGGTGCTCAGATCGGATGCCTTCGATCACGTGCTGGCGATGTGCTCACGTGCTTCGGGGCGATTTATTTTCCCCCAACATCATCTAACTTTAATTAATCCATTCTGATATTCTGGTGAACAAAAGAAGGATCTGAAGATGAGACCAGTCAGGCTAAGATTTGTTTCGACATCTCACCGTTTTGCTTGGTTTGGGTTTATCTTCAAGTTCTATAATCATAAACTCCTACAATAATTTGCTTTCCTCCTTTTATTTGATTGTTAATTTAAAGACTTTTATATGTCTTGCATTAGCTTAGGCTAGCTGAACTTAAACAATATTCATATTATAATATTATAAATATGAATAGATAAAGTTAAAAGGTTTGATAATGACTTGACTACAATAGATCCTTATACGAAATTATTTTAACTTTGTAAACAAAGTTTCCTACGGAGTTTCTAATTTATTTAATTTAGTGCTCTCCCTGTTACTACAAATTTCTCTCATTGCAAAATCTTAGAAAAAAAAAATTGTTGAGGAAAAGTGGAAGGTTTCAGTTTTCTTATCAAAGATTGAGAATATATATATATATATATATATATATATATATATATATATATATATATATATATATATATATATATATATATTTTGTAAAATGAATACGATAGACCATCTTCCTTCAAAAAAAAATAAAAAATAGTGCTGCAAAATATGTTTTGGGAAGAGAGAAAATAACCTCTAGATATTCATTGTATGTAATATAACCCCAAATGGTCAAATAAAGAATAGTATTTGATGTGTATCTTTAGGTGTATTATAATCCAGTGCCTTTATTAGGATTTATATTTATTATTTTTGCTTGAATGAGATAAATGCTATTGCCATTTTATACTGTATAAGTTATTTCTAAGTTTATAATAACCTCTAGATATTCATTGTATGTAATATAACCCCAAATGGTCAAATAAAGAATAGTATTTGATGTGTATCTTTAGGTGTATTATAATCCAGTGCCTTTATTAGGATTTATATTTATTATTTTTGCTTGAATGAGATAAATGCTATTGCCATTTTATACTGTATAAGTTATTTCTAAGTTTATAATGCAATTTATTACTAGATGATTGATAGTTTGATACACAAATTTTCTATTATGAGCTATAATATTATAGCAGTAGCAACCTAGTCAAAAAAAATTTAGTTATATCACTTCAATATGTTGGAAAATTTTGAAATCTGAGCCAAGTTTAAGGCTCCAATTGAATTCTGGACCCCAACTAGTAATACTAGTTTGAATCGGCAGAGATTAATATGTAATAATATGGAACTAGCAAAGAAAACTTAAAATGAGGTTAAGCAATTCAAAATTAAACTCAATCCAATCCAACCTAATAAGTGAAATGGTCACTCTAGCTCTAATAGCCCTTTTTTTTTTTTTATGAATCGACTCTAGCTCTAATTGTCAAACTTTAAAATTAGGCGACGAAAAAAAAACTATTTTTTTTTAAATAAGAGAAAGAGAGGGAGTCTCACCTGAGGAGAAACCAATATTTTATTTTTAATTATATAAGACCAGAATTTAATCAAACATTATATTGTTATTAAACTTAAACTCAGTTAAAGATGTTGATTATAATTTGGCAAATCAAGCATATTTGTAAAGATGAACAAAGAATTTTTGTACACTTTAAGGGTAATTGATCACAGCCATAGGGTTTATCAGTCCATTTCAATGTAGGTTCAATTATAAGCTGAAAGCAAGTGGCCCAAATTGATATGGTTTACAACAATCATGCTCTCCATCAGTTATGATTTTAAGTACAAGCTCATAAAGTATTAGGCTGCTAAAGAACCTTCTCCTATAGTTGTCCCTTGATATATGCTTCATATAACAGCCAACTCACCGCTGACAACTCAGGGGGTAGGTCAACAATTAAACATTATTTATGTATCTCTGGATAATTTCACTATTTCAAAGTAAAAGGAGTTAGCCCTACTGGCTTTTTTATAAAATGGTGACCAGGGATTGATGCAAAATTAATACCATTAATTAAGATCTAGATATAGCCCATTTGGGGGAGCTTTTGGAGGGCCAAAAAGTAATTTCTGGTCCTCCAAAAGTACTTTTAAATAAAATAAGGATATTTGGTAAAAATATTGGGAAGCTGTTTTAGCTTTTTTAGAAAGTTAAAAACAACTTTTTGGAAAAAGCTCTATTTTGGAGCTTTCTGGAAAAATACTTTTAGGCTCCGTCGGGAAGCTTTTTTTTTTGGACCAAAATGTCCCTTTTTTGATAAAATATAACAATTATACAAAATATCCCTTTATAATTTTGAAAATTTGCAGGAGGGTGAAAAATTAATTTATATTAAAAATTATAGTATTTATACCTTTATTATTATATTATACTATAAATATAATATTATATTACATTATATCATAATACATTAATATGTTATGTTAAATAATTTAATATTATATTATATTATGAAAAATTAATTTATACTAATAATTATAATATTTTAGACCTTTGTTATTGTATTATAGTATAAATAAAATATTATGTTACATGATATCATAATATATTGATGTGTTATGTTAACTAATTTAATATTATATTAAATTATTATAATATAGTATATAATATTATATTACTATATTATAATAATATTATATTATATTAGAGTAATATTATACTATATTATATATTTATGTATTAATATATATTATATTCTATTATGCTCTATTATATAATACTATGCAATATCCTTTATAGTCATTTTGTCATACAAAGAGTATTTTCTCAATTTGTTTACCAAATACATGTTAAGATGCCAAAATATTTTAGAAATGCAGCTACCAAACAACAAACTTCTTTTTATAAAAGCTCTATTGCCAACAACTTCCTCAAATGGTGCTATAGTTTTTTCTATAACATTTTCATCCTTCATTTGTTTAATTGGTACTACTACCTTTAGGTCCCTCTTTATTTATCAGTCTCTACGCACCAGTCTCACATAAAGTCATTAGTTTTTGCCAGTTTCATCTGAACCGTTAATGTTGTGCAATTTTTTTTTTTTGCTACAATAGATGACTTATATACTTTTAGTGCGAACATATCCAAAAAAATCAAAATATAGTAAGTATTGGAGTATTCTAGGCAACTATATCTCTTCAATCTATGAAATTTCCAAATGGTCGGCCAAATACAAGTCCACTCAATCTGCAAGACAGTCTCTAAAACACCCAATCTACGGTCCCATTAGCTTCTCTAATCAAATGATTGGCCAATCTGTAAGACAATATTTCTAAATATACCTAATCTGCAATTTAATTAGCCCCTCTAAATATATACCGAAAGACAATGCATTTATTTACTATCAAATATTCGAAAGCAAAGGTGGCGCCTGACTTCATATGAACTTCCACGCGGTGTCGTTTTCACGCACGGGTAGAACTTGAGAGAGAAACCAACGGTCCCGGATTATCATATATTTTCTGCTATATATATATATATATATATCGGCGGCGACACTCCACTTCGCTCCCGTATTCCCCCTATGTGCAAGAAACCTCAGCTGCCGCATATACACCCTATTTAAGAACGGAGAGAGGGGGAGAGAGATCAGTAGCCTATTTAAGCGAAACCCAAGTAGCCTCCTACGCCTTCCTCATCGACTCGCCCTCCTTCCCCTTTCCTCCTCTCCTCTCCTCTCCCGCCCCTTTTTCTTTTTCTTCTCTCTCACTCCCCTAGAATCGAATTCAAGACATCTTGGAGGACGAACCCTAAACCTAAGGTCAGTTCCCGGATGTTTCCCTCATACCTTTTAGCGCTTCTTGAGTTTTGTTGATGCCGCTGTAATTTATTTGGCAGGCGCTGAAGGTGGATTGCCCGGCCAAGGAGCCGATGAAGGCGATGGTTTCTGGGGCTCCTGCGGCGGGGAAAGGCACTCAGTGTCAGATGATCGTCGAGGAGGTCTGTTCCCATTATCCTCTTCTGTGCAGTCTTCTGCTCTTTGTGCTGTTTTCTTGTATGAGTCAATGCCAAGAATCATATGATAACTCTTAAAGAAGAATGATGCAAAAATTTCTTTTTCTTTTCTTTTCTTTTTTTGTTCTTTCTTTCTTTCTTTCGTTTCTTTTTTTGTTGTCTTGTTCATTAAGAATATTGGAAAAAGAAGCTATTTTTCTTCAATAAAGAAGAACAAGAAGCTAATTCTGAAGCATAATCCAACATCAAAGATCTGCTGGACATGATAATGAGAGTTTTGATGCTAAATCTTGATTCACTGTGGACGTAAGAGCATAGAAGGTGGTAGGAAAAGGCAACGAAGAAACTAGGATGCCTTCTAGGGTTGGAGGGTTGATTACAACCAAAGGTTTTCTTGCACAAGAACATGTCGAGGGTAAGGTGTCTACTACTTTCTGGGTTGTTTTGGAAACGAATGGAGAGGGATCTTACAGTCATCACACTCATAAGACAACGTCGTTGCCTTCAACTCTTGTATTTGCGGTATATTCCTAGGGTTTCTTTATCACCTACATCGGAAAGGGAGGACTGAGGATACAGGAGCACCAGAGTCACGTTTTTTTCTAGAGATTCCTGTCCAGGGCACTGGATCCTTGTATTTCTTCTTGCAACCACAATCCCTATTCCTTTTTTGTGCGAAGGGTCCATCTCATTCATCCCAATTACATATATTTATATGTAATGATTGCTTTCTGTCGGGCAATGCTCTAAAGGGTGTAATTGCAAGTTCCATCTCGCGAACACCTATTATCCCAACAATTTTGGTCTAGGAGAAATGAAATAAGCTATTTCGTTTTGTGCAAGTAAATGGGATATATGCTGATATAAATTCCAGTTCTGGACAAATGTGAATATTATTCTTTTATGAGTTATGACAGTATAAAACAATGAGGTTGAGACTAAGAGAAGGATTGGGATAGAAGATGAGAAGTACAGAGAGAAGAGTGAAAAAAAATCAAGGGAAAAACCTCTTAGAGGAATTTATTTATGCTATATATAAATTCTCATTGACCTATGTAGGTTAATACTTAAACAACCATTAAAATGATGATTCCTAACCACGAAACTTGTTTGCAGTGGATCCAAACTAACATAATTCAACTCAAAATAAAACTTCTAATGAACCTAAAGCTCCACTGCATCTAGACCATTCACTCTAGCAGAAGCTAATTGAAGGCTTGCCAACAAGAGAATTACTTGCATTGCGTGGAAGGCTGCACAAAAAGCTGTGGAAATCCCTCCAAAACACAAAAACAATGACTTAAAACCTTTCCTAACCCTACCTAGACATAATGAAGTAGGAATTATAGACAATAATTTCACCATAAAAGCTAGTGCAAAAATTACTAGAAAATATAATATAAAAACCTAAAGATCAGAATTAAAATATAAATTCTGAAATTTGTCTCTGAAGTCCCAGTTGCATCAGTTGCTCTCACTTGACTCATTTACAAGTTTGTTGCTTTTGCGAAGAACTACTCCATCTATTGAGGGAATGTGCATTGTTTTCTTTGTTGGAGAGGGAATGTGCATTGGAATTTTTTGGGTCAAGCCAAAATCTTTCTATCCATAATTGCTATCTGGTTTGTTTGGAACAAATTTCTACCTTGATCCTGAGCAGTGTAAAGGTTGTCGCAAGCATTGTTTTCTGAACTTATTGACATCTTAAATCGAATAGTCTTTGAATAATCCCATAGTAAAAGAGATGAAGAAATGTTGTTCTACATTGAGACTTTCAGGGTCATGCAGCCATGCAACTTATAAGGGGATATTCTTTCACTACACCTTCAGATTCAGCTTTTCCACTACTTTTGTTGAGACAAAAATTGTCTATACTTCTCCATTAGAGAATACTGTCATCAGCTTTTCACTGTAAGCCACTGTCATTTGAAGGCACTTGTCTGCTTTGAGTCCATGTGTTGTCCTTTCAACACCCTAATCTCTCTTGCAACTAGATTGTTTACATCTGTTTGCTAATTTGTGAGGTAGCTTTTGTCTTCTTAAAAGCGTCGGAAGGGGTTAGTGATTAGGGCTTAGATTTGTTCTCTAAGTTGGGCTAGGACTTAGTTTTGTTGACTAGATATAGTTTCAAACATGAAGGGATTAAGACGTTGGAAGAAGTTGACAGCAATGGAGGAGCTGGAATCTTGAACACAACATGCTGCTCCAATAACACATATATTTTCTTCATATCCTCCATAACAGACTTGAATTTTGCATTGATTCCCTTGGCGAACTCTCTCAACTTGTTGTCCATTGTCCCTCATTGGGTAGGATCTCATTGCTCGATGACACTCAAATGCAACCCATTATCATTAGGGTCACAAATAAATTGATATAAACTAAAATAAACTCCAGATTTGGATAGATATGAATATTCACAGCAAGGAAGAATGTAAAAGGAAGGGAAAAGAGAAGAATAAGGGTCAAAATGGAGGATATAAAACCGAGAGAAAAAAGACAGAAATAAATGAGGATAAGAGATTTACAATTACTGAACATCTTAGTAGAGGGAGCTCGAAGTGTGAAACTAATGTTGGCACAGGTGGAGAGTGCCTTCCGCAGTTAGAAACATTTATCAAGCTCCAATTCACTGTTGGTGTATTGTATGTAGGGATAATAGAGTTTCGTATAAATCCCATGTTTATTTAGTGCAAGAATGTAACCTTTTGACTTGTCTCACTTTGTTTTTCTATTAAGTTGTATAACATGTATGGGAGGAGCTGAAATTCATTATCTGAACATTTGAGTCCACGTTCTATAAGCAGTAGGTCGCATTAGATATTCTCTTGGATAATATATCTGAAGTATATGCCAAACTGCAATAGAAATGCACTTAGATGACTGTATCAATGCCACCATCCCATGATCCATTCATGATTATGAGGCTTCATGTTGTATAGGTTCTGGCCTTTGAGTACATAATTTGGTTGACATGATTTATGATTTGTACTTTCAGTATGGATTGGTGCACATATCAACAGGAGATCTATGTAAGAGAGAAAGGATGGCTACTTGATGTGTACCCCAGGAGTTCTTCACATTCACAAAGTCTTGAAAGGATCAAAATAAGACCAGGCATATACATTGTGCTAGATGTATGCCATTTATATTCTTTTATTCATTCTTCATTTTTGAATTAAACTGTTATTTATGAGTTCTATGTCTGAAGCATGTTGATGCTAGATAACTGTGTTTGCATGTGTCTCAAAGCTTGCGTATTCTGCTTCAGTACTGATTTGTCCTTCAGGTGTATACTCATCTGCTTTATGTCTTAATATAGATCTTTATCATTTTAAGGTTGTTCAAGTCTGTGATGGTCATATATAAGATATAGTTGATTAAAAAAAAACAAAATACTGCTTCCATCTTCGATTCATTTTTGATTTCTATTGGATATCACTAGTGGACCAATTAAAAGCTTGTTTCTTCTGCTTCAGTATTGGTTGTGTCCTTCAGGTGTATACTTGTTTGCTTTATGTTTTTAATATAGATTCTTATGATTTTAAGGTTGTTCAGGTCTGAAGGTCACGTATAGGATATAATTGATTGGAAAAAATAAAATACTCCTTCCATCTTCAGTTCATTTTCGATTTCTATTGGATATCGCTAGAGGACCAACTAATAATTCCGGTACATTGACACACCATACTTAGTACATCTCCCCTTTTGTTTTGCTTCTAGCAGTTGGCCTATATTCTGATTGGGCTGCAATTATAAAATGATAGATGGGACCTATCACTGGTGATCAGCTATTTAAGTTTATATTCAGCCTAAATAACTTTGGTATAAAATGGTTGTTGCTTCTTAGTAATATTCTTAGGCACCACCTAGCTAGCTAGATAACAGACTATGCAGTTTCCATCTACCCTCCCACTTTGAATCTTTTCCTCTCTTCCTTTCTCTCAGCTTATACAAGTAAGAATTCCATCCACATGATTCTTCTCAAGACCCCTTGTGTATCATGTTAGTTCTATGTTCTTCATGTAACTGCAACATAAGTTCCACAAATGGAGTTCTGCAAAGATAGCCATAATGAGACGCACCAAGAAAAAAAATATAAGAGATTGTTTTCTTTGTCATCAAGTTTCGCACATGTATAACTTGATTCTTCTAGTCTCTGTTTTCATGCCTGTATACATAAAATCTCAACATAAAGGTCCATATCTAGATGGTGATGCATTTGTTACCCTCTTCTTCTGCTACTCCTCCACCTCTCTCTCTCTCTCTGTGGCTGGGCGATATGACATCTGAAAGCAATTTTAGTCCTATTTGGCTGGATACTAAGAAGGCCCAAACCCATCAACTCAGCCATGTATCTCAAACAACTGGTGTGATTCAGCCCAAGAGGCCACTTAGCCCTGATACATTGATATGCAATAACTGATTTCTGAAAAGGAAGAACACTACTTGCCTACTACCACAGGTCCTAATGAAAGAACTTCCTAAATTGACCAGCATGTATCAGGTTAGTTTTCTGTTTCTTTGAGTATCAATATTATTTTGTAGAGTGGTTTTGACTCAATTTGCTACTGTTGTTATCTCTTCCAAATGTGAGAAATACTTTCTGTTGTTTTGCTTATATGACATGAACATATGAGCTAATTAAGTTGCTTAATTGAAAGTCATGATGAGGAGCACCTGATGGAAGTTGAGTGGTTGTTTGTCATGCTTGCAAAGGTAAAAGTATCTATTCAAATTATCGAGAGAGCTAATAGACATTGCAACAAATACATGGTAAATATTTTGAACATTATGGAGGTGCAGATCATATGCCATGCGATATGATCTAAGCAGATGTAAAATATGTGATGAATAGTTGGAGGAACCAAGCCAACCGTTTAAGGTTGAAAGATAATTTGAGATAATATAGTTCTTATTATTTTTGGTTGTAGTTGACATTCAGATTCCTCAGTAGCAACCACAGAAATACTTACACATACATTGGAAGAACTAGTTATGTTAAAACTTGTTATTGTAGTCTATCCTCTTGCTTGATTAACATTGTCACAAGGTCGGTGGAACTGTTCCGAACTGGGCGGTTCCGGCCGATTCGAGCTATACCAGTGGCTCACCGGTATGGTTTCGGCAATGAAAATGAGATCCGTTGTCGGAGCTGGAGAAGGAGAAAGAAAGAGAGTGCGCGGGGGAGGGAGGGAGGGGGAGAGGTCGGGACGCTGGCGGAGGCCACACGGCAGTCGAGGCCGCGGCCGGTTTTTCTGGTTTGAACGAAACAAGGGTCCGGTTGTGGCCTTAATAACTTTTGCGGTTTTTAAGTGAAGTCAGCAAGCGATTTGCCGACTTTACTTAAAAATTTCAAATTTTTTAAGATCGCGGCCGCTTCCCCTGTTTTGAACTGCGGCCTTGCTTCCCGCAGATTCCACCGGCCTCCGTCGGCCCTCCGCCGGCGTCCGCACCCTCCTCCGGCCTCCCTCCCTTTCTCCCCCTTCTCTATCTCTCTTTTCCTCTCTCCCACGGTACCGTCCCTCTTTCGGTATAGATCCGGCACGGCCCGTACCGAGTCATGCTACCGGAAAACTAGTACGGTGCTTAGTACTGGTTCCTCCGACCTTGCATTGTCATATATTGATTTGCACACACTGTTCTCTCTAATGTTTTATCTTTATTTTTGTGTCAAAAAATTCTAATCTCTAACTAATAATAAATGAAGATTGGCATTTTATTTCCTTTAGCGTACATGCCCTTGATTTTCTTTTTTTCTATATAAAAGTGTAAACGTACATTTAATTTTTACATGTTGACAGCAAAACATTTAGATTTGCTCATGCTACCGTGATCCAACTTGTTATTTTGGTCCATGAACTCAATCAATTTGACCATTCACAAATCTTATCTGTTCTTATTCAGGTTCCTGATAAAATTCAAACCAACAGATGTGTTGGAAGGAGGCTGGATTCAGTGACTGGCAAAATGTACCATCTTAAAACTTTCCTCCAGAAACAGAGGAAGTTTCTACATGGCTTATATATCCTAGAAGCCGCCTCGTCCTTGAACCCCAAATGCCCAACAGGATACTCAACCAACACTTTGTCATCAGATAAAGCTTTTACAGCTGCGTCATGATAGCAGGAACCCCACTTTGCTGTTTGAATCCCTGTCATCACAGCCGCAGCTCGACAGTAAATCGAATCAAGGTTAGGGACCTTATGGTTCAAATACCAAGAAAACGAATCGCAATCAGCATTATCAGCCCAGGTAGACGACACGAGGAAAGGATAAATAACAAAACAGTGGGGTAAAGTATTGAGATGTCCAAACAAGGTTCTCATGCTTAAATGGCCAAAGGCTGGAGGTCATTAAAGGAGATAATATACTCATGAAAAGGTAATTCTTTTCTGTTATTTCTCATGCTCTCTCTCTGTTACTTCATTCTTTAATGTCTCTATAGCAAAGACAAAAAATATTTTGTGTGCTGCTATAGATTTGTTGATGTAGCTGCCACGATTTGTCAACAAGGAAAACAACCAAAATGGAAAAGCGGTAAAATGTCCAGCCCAACCCAGAGTTCAAAATTGTAGATGTGCTTCATCAAGATAACAACCATAATTTTATGTGGTAGAATTATAGTTGTTATGGTTCTTCCATGTCTTAACTACCTGTAACAGCAACAGCATTACCATGACAACTGATTGCCTGTCAGAATAAGTTGTATTTTATGAGACATGGTGGCTGCTCACACTAATCATGTTTTCATGGAAGGGTAGATATTTTGACATAAGATCACTCATGTTGGAACTCTACTCAATTTCAACTCTTCTATCATAATGTCTTATTTTATACGATGATAGTAAGTACTACATGCTGCATCCTTGCTGGTCATAGGCCAGCATAATACAAAACTATGTTGTGTCATGCCATGCTATGCTGCTCATGTGCTTGCCCTCATTTCCAGGGCTCAACTAAGAAAAATGAGTCTGCCATTCTGTGTTAATCTATGCTGGCCTGTCCAGCTGGTACAGACTAATACAGATAGGCAGCATGGCCTATGCAGCTAGTACAGATGATATAGATAGACTGGTAAGCATGATATCATGGCATATTCACCCTGTACCTTGCCTATATATTACAAGGAAGGTGTGCATGTTATGGCGTTGACTGGCATGACACTGCACCTAATTCACGGCGACACCAGTACCGGTATGGTGCGGTATGCTCAGTACTGGTATGGTATGCTACACTCCATACCATAACGAATGGTGTTCCTTGATTTAGACTTTTTCCTTTTGGATCTAGAATGCCATGTCTGACTATTGTTTCTTACATATGGCTAGGTCAAATCTAGTCTTAGAAACATATAAATGAAATGCTGAAGCTATCTTGCCAATATATTTGGACTTGTTAAGCAAGGTGATTGCATACTCTGCATCACGTTTAATTTCACAAGAATTTGAAGAAATGATTCTTATTTATTTTTAATTGCTTTCAAGGAAATAGTTTGATGGAAAATGCCCAAAAGAAATTGTATTTAAAGACATAGGCTCCCTATTGCAGCAGGTCTGTGAGGATGCTGCTGTAAATAACGAGAACTTGGACAAATTTAAAGGTCAGTATTTAACAACTTTTTCATGATATATTACCATTTACTGGATTGGTGGTTTGGTAGTAAAAGCACACTAACATTTCACGCATTCATTACTGCCATGCAAGTATAAACTTTTTTTGTTTCATTCTTCTCCATCCTTCATTCATTACGAGGAGAACTGGATATTTATTTGAGAGGAAGCTTCAAACAAGATGTGCACCGAATTGTTCCTTATGTCTACTAGTTACTATTTTGAATGTAATCAGTAAAAATTGCGAATGTATCAGCCTAGTTGCATTATATCTTGTATAGTTATAAATACATTCCCGAGGATAATCGGCAAGGGATTCCTACTCGTTTGAATAATATCCTGTACTCAAAGGAGATAAGGGGAATATTTCTATTATGATGTGCTGCAATCTACACAAAAGAACATAGAAGATAAAAAAGCTGATTACAGGTCAAAAACTTGAAGATATTTTCATTTTTAATTTTAAGTTGTTAATATCCCATTATCATATTTTAAGTATTTTTCTTATGTAAATTTATGAAATATCTTAAAATCCTGACATTATATTCATCTTTACTCTTAAGTTTTTTATCTTCTTGCATTGCTTTTTCAATCTATATTTGGTCTTCTTTCGTGAATTAGGATTTTCTATCTGGAAACAAAATTGAGATCATAGGTCTTACTGATTTACGAGATTCAAAGATGGAGATCAGCATTCTTGAACTTAAGCCAAAAATGGTAAATAGACCTGTTCACGGGCTGGGCCGGGCGGGCTGAGGTTCGCTTTACCTTTACCTCATACTCTTTTTTTTTTTTTTTTGGTCAAAACGGCAATTCATATAGCTCTAACGTGAGTACATCCTGCCAAATCAGAAGAAAGTAAATAATACAGCTGTGGCGGTAACTCCACCGTGGAAGTCCAATGGATCTCCCCAGAATGTCGTGCAACATGGGAGGCAACCCAGTCAGCAGCCCTGTTTGCCTCCTGGAAAATGTGCACTGCCATAAACTCGTCCATCTCCATCGCCAGTCTGCGGGTCTCCCGAATGAGCGGATGTCCATCCCCATATCTATCAGCACCCCGGATCCAGTCTATGACTACGGAGGAGTCCCCCTCAAGATACAGCCGGCCAGCCCCGAGCACCCGCCGCGCATAGGAAATACCCGCCCAGGCAGCCCACAGCTCTGCCCCAACGACCGTGAGCCCCGTCGTGCCCCAGCCTCCTGCTGCGACCAGACTCCCAAAATGGTCCCGTATAACAAATCCAGCCCCTCCCGACCTCCTGTCCGTCATCACACTGCCATCAAAATTCACTTTAAGATAACCAGGGGGTGGGGGTACCCAGGACACAATGGCAAACCTGGGCGCTAAAATAGCACTGCGGGTACCCCAGATGTCCCTAGTCATCCCAAGTGAAGACTCGCCAAAGCAAGAGATAACCTCCCCAGCCTGAAGCACAGCTCTCTCTGCGACCATCCTCGCCGAGAACCTCCTGCCCTCGAACATACGAGCATTCCGGTCCAACCAGATATGGTAGGCCAGGTATGCCCTAGTAATGCCCACCTCCACCAGCCTAGGACTCCGAACCGAAGCCCGCAATAACTGTATGAAATCCTGTGTCGTCCCGACGAAGTGGGGAATAGGTGCTGAAGACGACCTCCATATCTCTCGAGCCCTAGGGCACTGCAAAAGCACGTGCTGAATGGTCTCCTCACTGGCCGGACACACCTCGCACTCCTGAGGAACCCTCATGCCCCGCCTGACTAGCTGACTCCTGGTGGGAAGGCAGCCCCAGGCTACCTTCCAGATGAATAGCGCCACCCGTGGGTGTATCCGCATCCTCCAGATCCAGCCTCCCTCCATCCGTCTAGGTGACTCTCTACTGAAGAGGGCGACCAAATCCCTCGCTCGCACCTGTGATCGCCCCGTCGGCACCCATACCAACCTGTCAGACTCCCCCTGGGAAGGCACCGGAAGACCCAAAATCATCTCAGCCAACTGCGCCCCAAACACCTCTCGAACAAGCCCCACCCTCCAACTGCCCACGTCTGGATCCAACAAGTCGCTGACCCTCCGACCCGCAAGACGCACCGAGTCCACCAATGTCGGCATACGGCTAATCGGCACATCAGTCACCCAGCAATCCTCCAGGACATCAACGGAGCGACCATCACCTATAACCCATCTGATCTCCGGTAGAACCCTCCGTGCTCTGGCGCACATCTCCCGCCATACCACCGAATGGCGACGGCCAGCTCTCGCATCAGCAACCAAGGCCCCATACTTGGCCCTCAGCAGAGAGGACCACATACAATCAGGCTCCAAAACATACCTCGCTACGTGACGAGCCAATAAAGCCTCCCTCCGTACCAATAGTGACTGCACCCCCAAACCTCCATCTCTAGTGGGCTGGCACACCACCTCCCAGGCCAACAAATGGATACCACCCCTGCCATCCTGCCTCCCCCAGATGAAATTCCTAACCAGCTGCTCAATGGACCTCAAAACTGACACTGGAATAAAAGCATGTGAAACCAAATAAATGGGAATCGAAGAGAGTACCGACCGAGCCAAAGTGACCCTCCCCATCATGGATAGTGAGTGCATCTGCCAGCCCTCCAGCCTCTGCCTAACTGTGGCCTCCAGGAAAGAGCAGTCGCTCCCTCGCAGACGCCGGCCTGAGAGCGGGACCCCCAAGTATCTCATCACACCTCCATGCTCACCCACCCCTAATATCTCACTGATAGAGTGTCTCACCTCCTGCCTGGTAGACGGGCTGAAGCAAGCTGCGGATTTCGAGAAGTTAACCCGTTGCCCAGACATGGCACAATAATCCAGTAGAATCCTACCCAACACCCGAGCATCACGACATGTCGCACGAGCTAGCAACAAACAGTCATCCGCAAAAAGCAAGTGGGAGATCGATGGGCCCACCACCACAGGCCTATAAGCCCCCAACTCCTGAGTAACCACTGACTGACGCAACGCTCTGGATAGTGCATCCGCGCAGATAATAAATAATAAGGGAGATAGGGGGCATCCCTGTCGTAGTCCTCCCACAGACACAAAATAGCGAGAGGGCGTACCGTTCACCAGAATGGCAAAGGATGGAGACCTAACACAGCCCATGATCCACCGAATCCACCCCTCAGGAAAGCCAAACCCCTGCAGTGACTGATGAACAAACTCCCACCGTATCCTATCATAGGCCCGCTCCATATCCAGCTTGACTCCCATCAAGCTCCTCCTCATCGGGGCTCTCTCCAAGTCAAACATGAACTCCTGAGCAATCATGATATTGTCGGATATACTCCGACCTCCTATAAAAGCTCCCTGCTCCGGACTAATCAGCCTCGGTAGAATACCCCGCATCCTAATGGCAAGAATCTTTGTCGTAGCCTTGTACATAGTGGTGCACAGGCTAATCGGGCGAAAGTGCCCTGGCTCAGAAGCATCCCGCCGCTTCGGAATGAGGGTAATGAAAGTACGCTGCCAGTCCGCTGACATCATCGCTGTGGTAAAGTACTGCTGTATGGCCGCCGTCACATCCTGTCCCACTATCAACCAGTACCTCCGAAAGAATAAGGGTGGAAATCCATCCGGCCCTGGCGCCTTGTCCCCCTCAAGGGACCAAATCGCCTCCCGAATCTCCTCAGCCGAAACCGGCCTGATCAAAGCTGCAGTCTCCTCCTCTGACACCCTCGTCGCCGGCATCACCATCTCCCCCCGGCCCCCCTCTCCAGTCGACTCTGTCCACCTCGCTCTGAAAAAACTCTCCACAATCCTCCGGACCATAGCAGGATCATCTGACATCTGGCCATCCTCACTCCTGATAGATCTAATCCTGTTCTGGTTCCTCCTGATCACCGTAGCCTGATGAAAGAATTTTGTATTTCGATCCCCCTCTACTATCCACTGTACTCTGGACTTCTGTCTCCATAGTGTCTCCTGCTGTCTAAGAAGGCCATCATGTAACGCCAAATGAGATCTCAAGACCCCCACCTCCACCTCAGATAGCCCCCCCCCCCTGTGCCTCCCGGGCCTGTAGTATGGAAATGGCCTCCTCCTCCTCCTCTGTCCTCCTGAATATATTCCCCACTTCCTCACGATTCCACCTTCTCAACCTCCTCCTGGTCAACTCTAGCCTGCGGGACCCCCGGTACATGGCGTCACCCCTAACCGGGGATCTCCATGCCTCCCTCACCATCTCCCAAGACCTAGGATAGCTGAGCCAAATTTTTTCAAACCTGAAAGGGGAGCATACTGGAATAAGTGCCTCGGTACTCACCAGCAATGGACAATGGTCCGACGCAATCCTCGGCAGGTGTCTGACATGATAATCTGGAAAGCACTGAACCCACCCAGCTGTGGCACAAGCTCTGTCCAATCTCTCCCAAACACGTGCCCGCCCCTGCTGATTATTGCACCATGTATACCTAGGTCCGGAGAAGCCCAAATCAATCAAACCATTGCTTGAGATGAAGTCCTGAAATTCCTTGATCTTCCTATTGAGGGAAAATGGATTCCCCCCCATCTTCTCCCGAGAGTCCACAATGCAGTTGAAATCACCAGCCATCAACAAGGGATGGCCATGACTAATCATCTGAGAGGCCTCCTCCCACAGGGCCCTCCTGACTCTGTAGTCAGTGCTAGCATAAACAGCTGAAAGAACCCAAGGTCTTCTGTCACCCTCCGAAATCACCATGATCACCTCTTGATTGCTGACATTGAAACAATCCAAAGTGTAGCTCCCCAAACTCCACATAACTATTATACCACCCGACAAACCTTGAGAGTCCACAGCATAGAACCCCCATGATCTCGGAACCGCCCTTCTTGCCTTCTGTACACCGGGTCTCAAGAAGAATGCAAACATCCGGGTTGTGTTGTTGCACTAACCTGCGAAATGCCGGGGCAAACGATGGTTTCCCCGCGCCACGACAGTTCCACAGTAAGATCTTCATAAATCACCCTTCAATCCCGAACAGCCCACACCTCCGGAGCTGTTGCTATCCCCTGCATCCACATCCATACAACCAGCACCTCTAAGAGAATGAGGACTAGGACTAATTCCCTTTGCCGAGGCCATTAATTGAAGCAAAACTTGAAGGTGCTGACCACCACTATTCACTTGTGACATATGGCACGAACTCACCGATGTGCCCGTGCCATGCTCAGCCTTATCCCCACCACAACTTGAAGAATCCTCCCCCATCACATTGACACCAATTTCCTTTATCACAGGGTCACAAGCACTGCTCCCATGCGCCATTTGGCCCAGATGAACCTTCTGCAACTCACTACCCGTCGGCGTCACAGTCGGCCACTCCCCCTGCTCTGAGTCACCACCACTGCCATCCGCCCCACCAGCCTGCCCCGCCAGCTTCTCACCCGGTTGGACATCAAGCACCAGCGCGCTGCCGGACTCCGGCACGCCCACCTCCGCCGATAACGACCGGATCAGTTTCCCCGTGCTCGCGGTGCTCACGGTTGGCTCGCACCACTGAACTCCTTCAACCCCCGTGGAAAGCTCCGACACCAAGGGAGGTCGACCTCGCACCGGAGCTAACGGCGGAGGTGAGCTCCGGCTCCTCCCACGAAATCCAGCCGCCGGCCGCCGCACCTTCGCTCGGGCCGCCTCCTTCCGCCCAGCTTGAGACGAAGAATCCCCCATGGAGCGGTCAACAACCGGTTCAAAACCGGGCGGGCTCCTGAACCGCTTCAACGGACTCGAACCCGGTCCGCTCGGTCGAAGGCCTCCACTGGACTTGGGCCGAACTTCAAGCCGGCCCAAATTCGGCAGCGACCGATCCACGCACTGAGTCGCCTCAGCCCCCGACTCAGAACCCGGACCGGGTCTGCTCGATTCACCCACCAGCAAGCTAGCCCCCGCCTCCGAGACGTCCTTTTCCGGCGTCCTCCGGCGCGCCACCTTGGTCGGCTTCTGCCACCCGTCCAGATCGATCGGAGAAAGAGTGGAGGTCGACCCTTCCTCCGTCCTGCTCGGACCAGGGCCAGGCGTCGCAGGCGTCACCCCCTTCCTGGCATCCGGACCGAGCTTCTCCTTCTTCCTAGCCGCCGACGAGGTCGTTCTTATCCGATTAGACACTAGCCACGGTCCGAAGGCACCCTCCACCCGGGACCGGTCTTCCCCTCCCCCGGCTTGCCTGGAGTCCTCCATCGCGGCTTTCCCTTTGTTCACCTTCTCAGGCCCTGCTTCCGTCTCCGCCGGCTTCTTACCCTCCATCACCGGAGATCCAAAGTCACACACCGCCGGCCAATGACCCACCCGCCCACACAAGGAGCACGGTGCTGGCAGGTTTTCGTATACGAAGCTTTGCCAGAACTTCGAAGCTCCATCTGCCGTTCGCCCCAACACCCAGGTCCCCGGCACGAGAGGCGCAAGGGCATTCACTTCGACCTTCACCCTCGCAAATCCGTACCTCCGACGCTCCTCCGTGAAGCTATCCAACCCCAAGGGATTGCCAGCTCTCGCCGCCACCTTGAAAATCGTATTCTTCTTCCAGAAGTCCAACGGAAGTCCCGGGAGACGAAGCCATACGACCGCCCGCCCAACACCGCCGGCCCCCCCGGAAAAGTTCGGGCGCCACCGCTCCATCGCGAGGAGCTGTCCCGCAACTGTCCACGGGCCAGACCTCAATGCCTCCTCTCGATCCTCTCCACTGGCGAATCGAATAGCGACTACACCATCCGCCAGTGAGAAGGATTCGACGTCGTAGCTAAGCTTCAGAACTCGCCGCATCTCCTTTGCCATCCACTCCGCCGGAACTGTCCTCCCCACACTCCTCACAAGGACGGTGGAGGTTCTCCACTCCGACCGCGCTTCTTCCAGTTCCTCCTCCGCAATGTCGACCACCTCCGAGAAGCTCTGCTGCAGCTTTTCCAGATCGCGGCCGGACATCCGATAGCTAGTCCACGCCGGCTGCCTCGGCGCACCTCTCGCCACCTCCGCCCACGAAGGCCTCCTAGCCGCCTTCCTAGGGAGGGTGCGGTTCTGCTCCCCCGCCTCCGTCGTCTCCGCCGGCGCCGACGAACCTCCCCCAACCTCGGCCATGACACCCTACCACACTGTTCGACCAAATGCCCCAAAGATCCCCCGCCGAAGCACAGATCTCAAAGCATCCGCCCGCTCACGCCCGCTCACCAACAAAGATAATATCGGATTCCTTACCTCATACTCTTCTATATCAAAGCAATTCACTGATTACAAGACAGCAAGCAAAAAAACTATTGCCATGACACTTCTTACATCTGATCAAACCATTCATATAACTTGATGCTTGTAATCTACATTTTTCTTATGGTTTTCTGCTCATCTCGTAGCTAAAGGACTACAGGTTTAAGGTGAACATAGATAGCTAGTACTTTTTATAGTAAGAGAGGAAATAAAGTAATGGTGGATTGGCAATAATATTGGCATCCTAGGAATGGGAAGAAGCTTAGCCCTTGATGGGAGAGGGAGAACGGATGAGGGATTGTTAAAGGGAAGAGGTGAAGGTGGGAGGGCCATTTGTGGCTGAGTACTTTCCACGGGAAGTTGCAGAGTTCCATCCATGAGTATTTGTGGTGGAGGCAGCAGAGAGCGGGGTGTATTAAACTGGCATTTCAGGTGGCGATGGAAGCACTGGTGTAAGGACGAAAGGAGGATTGTTATCTATGGGCACTTAAGGTGGCGATGGAGAAGTTGAATCATCTGTTGTCACTGGGGATAGAAACAGTGTTGGAAGGCTGTCAAAGGGAATGGCTGGTGGGAGAGGCAGCATTTGGCTGGTCTGTGTCTGCTGGAGGAGGGGTGGAGACGTGGAGTCGATGACTGGTAAAGGAGAAGCTGGTTGTGGAAGTGTGAAGGGAGGAAAGAAAGGAATTGCGGGAGGTGGAGGTGGTGAAGCATCAACAGATAGTGCTGGAGATGGCATGGTAGGTACGAGCAGCGGCTGGGAGAAGTCTGTTGGTGGTGTAGGAAATATAGAGAAGTCTGTTGGTGGCGGAGGAAATGGGCGTGATGACGAAGGAACAAGACGTGGGGCAGGATATATGGGAAGGAAAGGCGGCAGTGTAATTGTGGTCGGAGGTGGGGGTGAAGCTACAAGAAGAGGCGGGGGTGGTGGTGATGCTACAAGTGGTGGTGGAAGTGGTGTAAATACCGGTGGCGGTGGTGAAGGAACTAGAGGTGGTGATGGTAGAAAGATGGATGGGGTTGGTGAAGGTGGTGGTAGTCGGAAGATTGGTGGTGGCAATGGTGGGGCCAGCGGCACCGGTATGGGAGGTGGAGGACACTGAACTGGGGGTGGTCGTGGTGGTGGTGGTGGAAAGACTGGTGGAGGTGATGGTGGTAGCAGTGGCGGCTGCTGCAATGGTATGGAAGGTGGAGGACATGGAACAGTGATGCAGGTGGAGGGGTGGCTTAGAGGAGGGGTTGGGATGAGCTGTGGGGGAAGAGGTGGTGACATGGAGGTTGCAGGACATGGGACAAGTGTATGAGGTGGCGGCGACAGTGGGATGAAGGGAGGAGTGGGCATGAAAGGGTTATCAGGGAAAGGGATGGAAGGGAAGGGCCATTGCCCGCAAGTTCTGTAGTGATACCGGAATAGGGGATCACATTCAGGATTGCAGGCGTGTGATCTTCTCCTGCCGCCGCCGCCGCCGCCGCTTCTGCTGCATCTACTTCTCAGCTCTTCTTTTGTTACTGTTATCTGAGGCTTATGGTGATGTGGGCGTGGAGATGGTCTAGCTCGAGACTGGATTATATTGGTTGTTGTGAAGAAGAGGGTGAGGAGGAGGAGGAGCGGGAGTTTGGAGAGGGAAGTACTCATGTTGAAGATGTTGGCCGTTTACCTCTGCTATTGCTGGAACCGGAGAAGATGATGACGAGTTTGTATAGGGGAGCATTATGACAAGCAGGAGGGAGAAAATGGGTTGGGTCTCGAGTGTTTGACGTTTGTTGCCTGTCAACTACCCATAATCTGCGCCTCGTAACAATGAGCAATGAAAGGTGCATTGAGTTGTGATTGCGTGGTCTAGGGGGAACGGTTTTGAATGCAGTAGCGTAGCATAGCATGCACGAAATGGAATCGAGCCCAACGAAAAGAATTTGGCAAAAAAAAAAAGGAGAGGGATGGGAAACATTGCATTTATGTGCGATGTTGTTAAGGTGGGGATTGCGAGATCTTGGTTGGTGTGCCGGAGGATTGGCTACGGGCTGGATGCTATACAGGTGGCATGGGTCATATACAACCTAGGTAGCATGGTCCGGTGAAGCGGCCCTCATGCAAATATTGCCAATTGGATATCAAATTGGTTTTGATTATTGGCATGTATCTGTCAAAATTTAGAAAATGAATTAATAATTGTCAACTTATAATTAAGGGGATATGTGTCATTTTTCGGGGGCCATCTAAGTTCAAAATAAATGCCATAGGTAGCATCCTGATGACATTACCTGGTCTGGTTGACTTTTGAAGAGTGCTATTTAAGGAATGTCAGCACGTCTCGAGGCTTGGAGTTTGGATATAACAATGCAAGTTTCGAGGCATCCAGGATGTACACATGAAAAGTTTATGAGACCCATAATGGCTGATTTCACAATTTTATAATAAATGAGGTCTCGTTTAACAATAAATATTATGAGTTACATTAATCCCTTCTCGCTACATTGGCAAAGGCAAGGGAATTGTTTGTATGTACATAATATAAACCCGGCAATATTACTTTTGTTTCTTTCCACGGCATTGTGAGCCAAACCGGAACATAAATTGTCCATGATCGGCTTGTATGAGCACAGAACAGCTTTTTATTGAGCCAATAGCTTTAACTTTTAAATGGATAAAGCAGGAGCGTACTCTTGGCCGAGGTCACTTGGTAATATTTCTCCTGTTTATGGGTCATCTGCATTAAAAAAATAAAAATGTACTGTAATTTTTTTTTAAAAAAATCAGGCTATAGTTGAAAGTTTGTTTGCTTCATTTTAATCCCGGCCTTCTCTTAGGTTTTTCTTGGTGCGATCACATCTATTGGCACGACTTTTATTCCAAGGCAGCAAAATTACTTTAGCAAGGCGTGCACGGTTGTTGATCACTTGATCTCATATATTTTATATTCTCAAAGTTAGTTTCACTCAATTGGATTCTAGTACAGCTAAGATCCAACCATTACCGACCAAATCAGCGGACCAGCAAGAGCATGCCATTTGGCCTCTGCTAAACCTATAATAGAGATAGTTAAAGCTCATTAGTGATAGGTTGTTATAGCTCAGCCTCATAGAAGAACGTCGCATGCGGTTATTGTTCATGGTTTACGTAACAGGCAAGTAGTTACTACGCGCCGAGCAGTTAAGACACATATATGCCTTTTTTGGAAATCGACACCAACCTCCACTCTATATAAACCAGACTTGGGGGATCTTTAGGTACGCTCATACTCATACTCTCTTCCACTGTGTATTGCTTGAATCCAAGCGCTCTTGATCAGATATGTCTCTTAAAGGCCATCGACCTTCGAAAAGGGGGACAACTCAAAAATGATTAGGATCCCTTATCTACAAGCCTATAAGGCTAGAGAGCAAACTTGGTAAAGGAACCGGTTTCTTCCGCGAAGACAACCCAGAAGCAAGGCTCAAATAGGAGGACATGTGCAAGACCCAATTAATCAAAGGCTGGACAAGCCAACAACCCAACCTCTTCAAGTTTGGAGCCCCGATGTGAACTTTGAAGTTCCTTCAGCAACTATAGCTTGTAACCTCGGCCTAGCTATGCTGAGATAGGGGGAAGACTCGTAGCGAAGTCTTTATATTGGCTCTATGGCCACACTACAGCATACTCAGATGATCTAAAGGACCTAGCGAAATAAGTCTACTCAACTAAGTATGTCGCCCCACCTGCGACCCCAACACTTGGCAAAAAAACCAAGAAACATTACAAAGCACACAAGGTATGAACAAAATGTTTCATTCCGATACTTCAAAATGATCTTATAAAAAAGTTTGTTACAAGAAAAGAAAGCTTGCCATACTAGGGGCCGATCCGTAAGAATATATAAAATATATAAATAAATTTACTTCATCCTATTAGTTTAAACTTTTGAAATAAGTGGTAATTTTAACATGATATTAGACTAGAAGTCCTGAGTTCGAACTCTGTCTCTGCACTCTTTAACCTCATTATTAAAAAAATTTACATATTGAGCTCACTCATTAAAGAAAAATCCGGCCGACATGTGAGTATTTTCAGCTAACTGCTCCTCAGCTGTTGTTGTTGACCGCCCTATAATTTCAACATACTTGCTAAGGCTAATACTGCCAAGGTCGACCTCTGGATAGAGCTTGCCGACCAACTCCTTGCACTTGCTGTATCCTTGTGCAAAGGGGATGGCGATGTCCATGAGCTCCAAATAGAAGTCATCCAAAGCTCTGAAGTCTTCAACCGCTTGACGAGCCTTCTCTTCAACTTGGGCGGCCTTCCCTTCAGCCTATGCAACTTTATCTTTAGCCTCCACAAGCTACACCTTGAGCTAAGCAGTTTCTTTCTTAGCTTCCTTCTTCAATTCCTCCAACCTCTTCTTTGCTTCCAAGGTGAGGAGTTCGGCAGCTCCAGCATGAAGTTCAGCTGCCTTTGTCAGGTCCTTGGTTTCGACCCCCTTCTTTTTACTGTCCCGAAGCTCATGCTCAAATAGCTTCGCCCAACGCTTGAAAGCAGTCATATTGTCGTGCATGATATAAATGGTATAGGCATGCTACAACTAAACAAATGGTTGGATTTGGAGGATGCAAATCCACCCTCGAGTGGCCCTATTCATATATGAAAGGTGGCTTGGCTGCTTGGGGCTGCCTATCGATCAGAAAGATGTTAGCTGAGCGAGGTGTTCGGATCTTCTCGTTTTGTAAGACTTGCCCGGATATGGAGGAGACCAGGAGGATGTTAGCTGGGCAGGAGGTCGGCGCTCTCCTGATTTGACTGTCATTGAGGTGGAGCTTCGGGCAGCATGGGAGGGTATCTCCTATGCAAAGAGGGTACTTGATGCAGACAGGATATATCTCAAGAGGAATTTTTTCACGGTGATCGATTGGATACGGGGAGGTAATCGATATAGAGATGGTCATTCACTGATTCGTGAGACTCGCAGATTGGTCAGGAGGTTGGCCTCCTTCCAGGCAGCACACGTGTATCGGAAGGCGAACAGAGTTGCTGACTGGGTCGCCTCCTATGTTGCTCGGCGCTCCAAAGAGTTTCTTTGGATTACTGCCACTGAGATTCCTTCTCTCTTGTATCATTTTATTATTTCTAGCTTGGCAGGCTGTACCTATGTAAAAGCTGTAACGATGCCATTTTGTACCAAAAAAATAAAAAAAAAATTAGTACAAGCATATGAATAAGAAAAATGTTTGAAGTACAAGAAGTGCTCACTTGTAAGCATCGACAATGAGGTCCCCCACGATCTGCTTCCTCAAGAGCTTCTTGTCGATGGGCAGCACGATACCATGGATGATCTCCTTCGCGACCCAAGGATCTTAATCGTGTCCGAGTCATTGACCTTCACCTACCATCTTGGGGTGAAGGTCTCCACCTCGGCTGTGGCAACTAGAATAAGGGCAAGCACGACCTCGGATCCAGCAGTTGGTGTGGCCTCAGGAGAAGCAGGTGGTCAAGAGGAGATGGGGGATATTTCCTCCACCTCAGGTTGCTCCTCTACGCGAGGAGCAGTCTCCAAGCTCATCCCCTTTGAAGGGACCGAAGTGGCTCGAGGCTCGGCCTCAGAAGTGGACAGGGTCGGCTTCTTCTTCTTCTTCTTCGACAGACTGGCCCCAGCATCACCCGTCGGTTTCCTCTTACTTCGGAAGGACTTTCTTAGAGCTTCCCAATCGAATCTCATTTCTGCAAAGACAAAAGAAAACAAAGTTAGAAAGCCGAGCAAAAATATATAGCTAACGCGTAAAAGAAGAAAATAAGAAGTACCCTCGGCAGTAACCGAACTAAGCTAGCATTGACCAGAGTCAGCGCAGCCAAAAGCTTGTGAAGAGGTGGAGCTCGAATCCAAAGCAGAACAATCGCAGCCTGCTGCTTGGCCTCAAACAAGAGGGAATCTATTCATCACGGCTTTCTTCGGCACTCCCCAAAGCGCGCAGAAGTGCCATGGTTGCTCGGAGGTTACAAAAAAGAAACGTCGACCCTTCTAAATGTGAATATCAAGGAAGGGCCACTCTGCAAAAGATAGTAACCCTTCATTGAGGAAAGGTATTAGCAACCTTGGCTCTGAGAATGCTCCTTCAACTGAAAGAATGCTCGGAAGAGCTCCATGGAGCGCTGGAGACCATGGAGCGAGAGGAGAGAAAGGAGCGTAATTATCATCTGCTAGCCACTGGGGACTATTTGGGTCGAGACTAATCTATAGGCGTCTGAGTAGCTTGGTTGGAGCTTGCTCGGCCAGAAGGACCAGGCAACTCTAAAGAAAAAGAAGGTGAGAAAAAAATTCAACCCTAATCCTTTTGAGGTCGTCCTCATCTAAGATGCTCTTCTTAGCATCTGGAGCAAAAACTACCTCAAGATGGTAGCCCTCCAAGCTGTTGGAAGCTCTTTTAGGAGATGACCAAGCAAAAGGATTCTATCTGACGACCAGTTCTTGGTCGACAAACTTATGATCCCCGACTCAGCTAAAAAATAAAAACTAAGGAAAACTAAAGAAATGAAGAAGGAAAAAGCCCGAAAGAAACAAAAGAAGAAGGCAAGAAATAGCAAAAGGCCGATCAAAAAAGAAGAAGAAAAAGCGAGGGAGAATCAAAAATTATTTCAAAAACCTAGGAAAGGACAAAGGAAGACCTCCAAGCACCAGCCACTTGCGATGGGATGAAGGGGAGCAACTCCGGAGCTAAAACTGTGAGAGCCAGCCCACATACAGTGGGCTAATGGGCCAAGCCCAAGTGGCCCATCTGGAGACCTAGAGGCGGTGATCGCCAGTTGAGGCAGTTACAACTGCCTGACACCACTCTCCTCTCTTCCGACCAGAGGCGGTGCCCAAGCCTCCATCTTCCCCCATCGGAGATGGAGGAGAAGAGCGGCCAGCCGGGCCGTAGTTGCTGCCGGCTGGACCACAGCCGCCGCGGGCGCCGCTGGCTTCGAGCTGGCCTCCATCTCGAGTTCACCCCCTAGCCTCATAGGAAAAGAGGAGAAGAGGAGGGAGAGGAGATCGGGAAGAGAAGAAGAAAGAAGGAGAAGAAAGAAAAGAAAAAGAAGAAAAGAAGAGGGAAAAGAAAAAGAAGAAGAGAAAAGAAAAGAAAAAGAAGAAAAAAGGAAAAGAAAAGAAGAAAGAAAAATAAAATAAAAATTGTTGTGGGCCGAATTGGGCCTGATTCCAGCGGTGGGCTTCAAATGAACCGGTCTTTAAAGGCCCGAGGCCGGACTGGGCCCTGATCTGAGCCCAATATTCTTAAATCCAGAATTAACTGAGCCATAAGCTGAATCAGAGGTTGAATCAAGTTTGAACCAGAAGCTGACCCAGATTTGAACCAGAAATTGGGTCAGATCTGAACCAGTATCCAATTAACCTAGACCTGAACCAGAAATTGGATCAGATCTGAACCTAAACCAAAAATTTGGGTCAGACCTAAACCAAAAAATTGTTTAGACCGAACTCAGACATTGGGTCAGACCCAAATTAAGGATTTGAGTAGACCTAAATCAGAAATTGAACCAGGTTAGAGACCTAAGAATGAAATTGAGTCCCATAAATGGATTGTAAATGGGTTAATTAAGAAAGAATATAAATAAATGAAGTTGAATATGCAATTAACAAGTAATTTGATGATGTTGTTAGGTAATTGAAGAATTGGTACCTAAACCTAAAGTTGGTGGGCAAATTAAGGTAAGTAACCTGTCTTAATCTTATTATGGATCATATATCACGTTTTATAAGATGAAAAAGTATTATTTGTGCAATTTGAATTGTGTATATGAATTGTGGAAAAAGTAAGTAACCTTGATATAATCTTATGTTTTAACATGTGACTATTTGATTATAAAATGGCATATGATTATTTATGTTTTTACAAAATTAGGATCAAGCATGTGTTAGCTAATGATTGCATGATTTTGGATAAATAGTATCCATCATGATTATTATTATATTGTGTACACATGATTATGATGATGTAGAAAGATGTATGGAAAAATAAAGTTTTCAATATGATCATAAGTTTTATTCATCATGATGTCATCATTCACTTTCCAAGGTATCTATAAGATAAGATTCATGAAAAGCATGATATGGTTTATGAACTCTTAGATTGCTATGTACGGCCCTTGCCAGCGGGTTATAGTAGCTCGGCATACGGCCCTCGTCAGCGGGTTATAATAGCTTGGTTTAGACCCTGCCAACGGGGAATAATAGTTGGCAAAGATTATGGCCCTCACCAGCGGGTTATAGTAGCTCGGCCTATGGCCCTCGCCAGCGGCTTATAATAGCTTGGTTTAGACCCTGCCAACGGGGAATAATAGTTAGTAAAGATTATGGCTCTCGCCAGTGGGTTATAGTAGCTCGGCATATGGCCCTCGCCAGCGAGTTATAGTAGCTTGGCTTAGACCCTGCCAATAAAAAATATTAGTTGGCAAAGATTATGGCCCTCGCCAGCATATTACAGTAGCTCGGTATACGGCCCTCGCCAGCGGGTTATAATAACTCGGCATACGGCCCTCGCTCACGGGTTATAGTAGCTTGGTTTAGATCCTGCCAACGGGGAATAATAGTTAGTAAAGATTATGGCCCTGTTATGGATAATAATAGTGACCACAGCTGCACTATCATCTGAGGCATGGATTTCAAAGCATGAATAATGACAGTATAGATTTCAAAGCATGAATAATGAAAAGCACGAATTTCAAAGCATGAATAATAGCAAGCACGAATTTCAAAGTATGAATGATGACGAGTACGGATTTTAAAGTATGGGATAATGACAAAAGTTTTATAATGCATAACCATGTTTATGAAGTTGCATAAATGGACATGCATAGTTTTATGATTGGTTTGTTTATATGAAATGCTCACTTTATTACAACTGTTAGTTTTTTAAATAATGCACTAGTATGAAAAATATTATGCTTGATCTGATAAGATTATGCATAGTTACTTACTGAGCTTTATAGCCCATACCTATTTATTAATGTTCTTATAGATGAATAGGAGATGCTAGGAACAAGGAGCGTGACATGCTTCAGGGTTATGAAAAAAATGAAATTGTTGGGGAGAAAAATGGACCACCCCACAAATACAATTAAAGCACCCAAATCCGACAGAAGGCTGCCGAGCTCATCCAGGCCGAGCTTAGAAGGCCGAGCATAGAAGGCTGCCGAGCTCATGCAGGCCGAGACCGGAAGGCTGCCGAGCTCAGAAGGCCGAGATCAGAAGGCTGCCGAGTTCAGAAGGCCAAGTACAGAAGGCTGCCGAGCTCATCTAGACCGAGACCAGAAGGCTGCCGAGCTCATCCAGGCCGAGCTCAGAAGGCCGAGACCAGAAGGCCGAGCACAGAAGGCTGCCGAGCTCAGAAGGCCGAGCACAGAAGGCCGAGCTGACCTCAGAAGGCCGACCTCATCGTCCACATGCTGCGGCCATGCCCTGCAGCAGTCTCACTGTACCGTGCTTTACTTGCCGGCCACGCCACGACATATCAACCATGGACCATACCCTGCTACGACTGTCAACGTCTCACCATTCCAAAGAATGTACTGCACTGCGCGCCACAAGCAAGCTCTGGCTACACGCCATCTCCTCCCATGATGAAAACGGGCCATCCACGGCAACTCATTACTTCCACGCCCACGTCGAATCGTGACGGTAACCCATTAATTCGTCCAGTCACATCACAGGTAACCTTGGCACTCCCCCTATAAAAGGAGAGCTTCTTCCTTCCAAGGGAGGGTTGGGGACTTTTACTTACAGTCCATCTCCTTTTCTAAAATTAAGCCCCCCTCTGACTTAAACATCGGAGGGCCGGCGCCGGAAACTCCGGCCACCGGCTTCTTGCAGGCCCCCATGGAGGACGCCGCTCGCCGACGGACCGCCGCCCGCCAGTGTTCATCGGAGCTCCTCCTCCTCGGTCCGCGGCCGCCCCCGGGTCCAATTTCCAGCAACAGTTGGCGTTAGAGGAAGGGACCGAGTTGCGGCCATGAAACTAAGGAGTAGAGGAGTCTTTAACGCCTCTCGGCATCATGCTCCAAGTCCTGGACACTCAGTCCAGAACTCGCCACTAAGGCCTCCAGCGGATCAATTACCTCAGGTCCAATCAGAGGAGTCCAACCTGCTTGTTCAACAAGTACAGGCACTCATTGCGGCCGTTCAAGGCCTACAGCAAGTAGAAGACCACCTTCTACTCCCTTCTCACGAGCATGAGTTCTCAGGACGCCGCTCACAACGTCATTTTTCTGTAGAGCGTCGCCCCCACCAAAGCTCCCATCGAGCTCGACCTTCGAGCCGAGAGGGCTTGTCGCGCGTCTATTATCCTGCGAGCTCTCGCCAAAGCCTGACGCCTCGAGCCCGGGAGCACCCATCTGAGGCGGGGCCTGCCCCATGTCGAGCTGCAATAGGAGTCCCATCCGATCTCGGCAGAAAGGTCGAGAAACTCGAGCGGCAGATCGAGGCGCCCCACAGCCAGAAGGCAACGCGTGAAGATGACTTTGAGTTCACCACCAAGTCACCTTTCTCTCGCCAGATCGAAGATGAGCCGGTCCCACCGAGGTTCAAAATACCTCAGATAGAGCCCTACAACGGGACCACCGACCTCCTTGACCACTTGGAGAGCTACCAAGCCCTTATGGCATTGTAAGGGTCCTCAGAGGTCGTGCTCTGCAAAGCCTTCCCTGCAACCCTCCGAGGAGCGGCTCGGCTTTGGTTCTTGGTGCGGGCACCAGAATCCAGAAAAGACTCCAATCAATTAACTCAAGGTCACTGTGGCTTTGATCGAGTCCTGTAAATAAATTCAATAAGTCAGAAAGCAAGCCTCAATAAGTCAGAAAGCAAGCCAAGTCAGGACATGTTGCATGTTTCTACCACCACCTTTGCACACCCTTGGAGCACCACCTCGGCATCCACATCAACATCAGCTGGCCACCTCACCACCACTCCAACCAATGGAAGCACGCCAACCAGGATGAAGTCAAGCATAAGGAGCCGACCACATCATCTCATCAAAGAAACCAATGCAACGTCATACCACCTCATCAGAAGAACCAATCACCATGCCACCTCATACAAGTTGATACGTCACCCAAATTCAAAGTCCAAGAGGTCGGCCACAATTTAAATGCAAGAAAATTTCAAATGGGGGCCAACAACTTTTCAAATCCTCCCCCTTAAAGCCGGCCAACTTTCTTTTCTTTTCTCTAGCAACCAAGCCTTCAAATGTGGAGCGCCATTCATTATGTGTTTAAATTTCAAATCATGAGGAAAGTCTATAAATACCTCCTCATGATATCTTGTAATTTCAATTGATGAATGAATAAAAAGTGCTTCTTTCTTCCTTAGCAATCTTGCTTCGTCACCTTGAGAGAAGGTTGGGCGTGAGGCCCTTGTTCCAAGTTGGGCGTGAGGCCCTAAAGCCACTACCACATCCACCACTTCCCTACCTTCTCTCGCCTCCTTTTTCTTTTGTGATTTCCATTCCCCTCTCACGCCAAAATTCTAATCCCTGTTTCTTTGCAGGTCCTTAAAGTACTCCATGTCATTGGGTCAATTATCCTTCCAAACCAATAGCAAAAGGGCCCTGTTGCAACGGAAGATGAAGCTTGATCATCCAATCATCAACCTTCGAGAGTGAGATCAAGGATCCTCCTCCAAAAAAATTCCAAAAGTTCAATGTTTGGTAAACCTCAACTCTAGGTCTGATTTATTGAAGGAAGTGTTCTAATCAAGTGGTTTCTCAACCACAACGGTCCATTCTTCTAAGTCCTAAATAAATTAGTACATGCGGGTAACTAGTCTTGAAATTACTATGCTCATGTTAATGTTTTCTTATTCCATATGTGACTGAATTTTCTGCTGCTATTAGGCTAGTTAATCAACATAACTTACTGATAATCCTTATGTTTAAATCCCTCGTATTCATCCCGCATCATTTTTGGTATCAGAGCAAGGTTAATTAGGACACGCACATTGATTATGCTGAAATTCTGCACTTGCTGAAATTTCTGCACTTTTCTGAAATCCATTGATGCCAAAATCCTAGTTTGCATGCCTTATTAAGTTTATGAATTAAATCTGAATATTTCAAATTTTAATTCTGAATTTTAGTTATTAAAGTTGAGATCTGATCTCCACAAATTTAGGATTTGAAGTTAACAATTTCAAAGTTAAATTTGAAATTCTAGGTTTGGGCTCCAAATCTGAAATTTCCAAATCTAAAATTTTCAAATCTGAAATTTCCAATATGACTTTTGCATTCGAATTTCAAAACTTGAAATTTTGAAATATTAGATCTGAAATCCAAATTTGAAATTCAAAATTCGAAATTAAAAATGGGAACTTAAATTGAAACCAAAAAAAAAATTGAGATTCAAAATTTAAATTTGAAATTTAAACTTGAAATTTGAAATTTGAAATTCAAAAGCTGAAAACTAAAATTCAAATCTGAAATTCAAAATTCAAAAGTTTAAATTCGAAATTTAAAATTTGAAATTTTAAATCTCAACTTGTGTGGACATTTAAAATAGTTGCATCCATCATAAATCATATTAAGGGCACTCTAATTGCAACATAAGGGAAGGATTTCATCACCTTTCCTTAGCCCAAAACAACCACCCTCATAAATCTAGAACCTAAGCCTAATTTAAAACTCAACTAGCCAACTTAACTTAGAAACCACAACGAGTCTTTAGGCTAATTGAATTTGGCTAATTCCTTGCTGTCTAGAAAAGTTTCGATCAGGGTCGTGGCTACCATCTTATCTGCCCAGCCCCATTAAGCGGTTGGTGTCAGCTAAGTATGGTTAATGGCGGTTACACGAACTCTTGGTCCAACTGGCCTGGGCAAGTGGTGAACCAATTTTGATTAGATAAGTCTTTGATTTAGATTTAGCAAACCCTAGCATAGGCTAGTCATTTTGTTTTGTCTTGAGCCTTGTATGACAACTAGATCAGGATCACCCTACAACCCATCACATACACAACCCATTGAAGCCATGGACCCCAATCTTGAGACCATCCTAAGGACTATGACTGAGCAGTTCAAACAATTGAACAATAGGTTTGATCAAGTTGAGGAGAGGCTAGGAACCCTAGAGGAAAATCAACAGACCCACGTGGAACCTAAATTGACACCCCAACCCCATCGCCACCTTTTCACTCCTGAACATAATCAGCGACGACCACATCAGGATCATGTAGACCAGGATGAACGAGCCTTTAGGAGTATCAGACTTGATGCACCCTCCTTCGAAGGAAGTCTAGACCCTAAGGTATACATTGATTGGGAAAATGACATGGATCAATATTTTGAGTGGTATGAAATGTCGGAAGAAAGAAAATTCAAATTTGCCAAGCTTAGGTTGACACGACATGCAAGGTTATACTGGGGAAATATTAAGAGGATCACTAGGCAAAGAGAAGAACTACCTATCAATACATGGAGACAGATGAAAATTAAGCTAAGAGAGAAATACGTCCCATTATCCTACGAACAGAGGTTACTAGATCAATGGCAAAGATTAAATCAAGAAGGAAAAACTGTATCTGAGTATATTGCCAAATTTGATGAGTTCGCTATGAGGTGCAACATAGTCGAGTTAGAAGCCGTAACCCTATCTAGGTTTAGAGCTGGTCTTAAGGAGGACATTCAAAGGGAATTGTTCTTAAGGAAAATTCATGATTTAGACCAAGCCTACCAGATTGCCAGAGACTGCGAACGATTCCAAAGGGGACCCATTTTTCGACGACCTGAACCCAATAGGATTAGCAACCCTGGAAGTAGGCCAAACCTAAGTTCAAACCCATCACACAGACCCAATCCTATCACTCCACAGGCTCATAGGGACGACAAAGGAAAAGCCCCTGAAGGTAGAAAGGAAAACAATGTCCCTTGTTTTAGGTGTTATAAAATAGGACATTATGCAAGCCAATGCCCCACTAGAGCATTACACATAGGAGAAGTAGAAGAAGAAGATCCTGAGATCCTAGAGAATTATGGAGAAGAAGTCTACGAAGCAGAGACCAATTTGGTAGATGAATATGAAGAAGAGGAAGAAATCATTGAGACGTCTGAATTTCTAGGAGTTGTGAGATGTATATTGACCCAGGCTAAAGAAAAAGAAGATTGGCGTAGGACCAACATCCTACAAACCTTTATCAAAATAGGAGAAAAAGCCTGCAAAATTATCTTAGATAGTGGAAGCTGTGTCAATGCCATATCAACCAACACCATCAAGAGTTTAGGGTTGCTTACCGTACCCCATCCCAATCCCTATAAGGTATCTTGGATAAATTCGACCTCAATACCCATTAAACTTAGATGCCAAGTCCAGATACAATTCTAATCCTATCAGGAGAAGGTATGGTGTGATGTCCTTCCTATGGGAGTAAGTAGCATTATCCTAGGCAGACCATGGCTATACGATCATGATGCTACCCTGTTTGGACGATCAAATTCATGTTCCTTCAATCATAATGGAAAGAAAATTGTAGTTCACCCTACCCCACCTAAGGACAACGTTAAGAGGGGAGCTAGTAGTAGTCTGAAGGAAAAGAAACCTGGATTGAACCTAATCAATGCTAAGGAATTAGAGCAAGAGATCAATGAAGGTTCACCCATTTGGATGTTGGCTATTAAGGAGACCCTGGACCAAACCCTAGTAGCACACCCTCAAGAAGTGGTTGAAATCTTAGAGGAGTTCAAAGATGTATTTGCTAAAGATCTTCCTGACAACCTACCACCTTTAAGGGACATTCAGCATGCCATAGACCTAGTTCCAGGAGCCACCTTGCCCAATCTACCCCATTATAGGATGAATCCTTCAGAGCACCAAGAATTGCAAAAGCAAGTTGGCGAGTTACTTAGGAAAGGGTTCATTAGGAAAAGTTTAAGTCCTTGTGCAGTACCTGCCCTTCTGACCCCTAAGAAAGATAGCACTTGGAGAATGTGTGTAGATAGTCGTGCCATCAATAAGATTACCGTCAAATATCGTTTTTCTATTCTCCGTTTAGACGACATGTTAGATATGATGGCCGGAGCCTCGGTATTCTCCAAAATCGATCTTAAGAGTGGCTATCATCAAGTAAGAATTAGGCCGGGGGATGAATGGAAAACCGCCTTTAAGACTAAGGACGGCTTATTTGAATGGGTAGTGATGCCTTTCAGTTTATCCAACGCACCTAGTACCTTTATGAGGATCATGACCCAAGTTTTAAGGACATTCATTGGAAAGTTTGTAGTGGTCTATTTCGATGACATTCTCATATATAGCAAAACAAAGATGACCACTTAAATCACCTTAGACAAGTTTGTCAATCACTTAGACAAGATAGCCTCTATGCTAATCGAAAGAAATGTGAATTCATGACACATAGAACTATCTTTTTAGGATTTGTCGTGACCACTGAAGGAGTATCTGCCGATCTCGAAAAAGTCAAATCCATAATCGAGTGGCCAGTACCCAAAAACATTCATGACGTTCGTAGCTTTCATGGTCTAGCCACATTCTACAGGAGATTCATTAGAGATTCAGCACAATTGTCGCCCCCATTACTGATTGCCTTAAGAGAGGAAATTTTGAGTGGACCAAGGCAGCTGAAAAGGCCTTTAGAGAGATTAAGGACAAGATGACACAAGCACCTATATTGAGATTATCCGACTTTTCCAAAGTTTTCGAGGTTGCCTGTGACGCATCAGGAGTCGGGATTGGAGGTGTTCTAAGTCAGGAAAACCACCCAGTAGCATTCTTTAGTGAGAAATTAAACGACGCCAAGCTAAGGTATTCTACCTACGATAGAGAGTTGTATGCAGTGGTCCAAGCCCTAACGTACTGGAGACACTACCTTCTGCCACTAGAGTTTGTCCTATACTCCGATCATGAAGCCCTACGTTTCCTCAACTCTCAGAAAAAGTTGAACCCTAGACATGCGAAATGGGTAGAGTACATCCAGGCCTATACCTTCGTCCTGAAACATAAGGCTGGAAAAGAAAATCGTGTTGTCGACGCCCTTAGTAGACGATCTATGCTCCTCACTTCTGTTAGTACCGAAATCATAGGTTTTGAAAGGCTCAAGGAGGAGTATGAACATTGCCCCGACTTTAAGAAAACCTACCAATCAATCTGTCAAGGACCCTCGAGCCAATTTCCCGATTTTACCATTCACGACGGATTCCTCTTCAAAGGAAATAAGTTGTGCATTCCCCGTACCTCCATCCGAGACTTTCTAGTTTGGGAAATCCACGCAGGAGGCCTAGCTGGTCATTTTGGTAGGAACAAAACCTTCTTAGAAGTTGAAGACCAGTTCTCTTGGCCAGGTCTAAAGAAAAACGTTGCCCAAATAGTAGCCCGATGTCGAACCTGCACCACAGCAAAGCAACAACGACAAAACACCGGTCTATACACTCCCCTACCAGTCCCCGAATGCCCTTGGCAAGATATTAGCATGGACTTTGTGTTAGGATTACCCAAAACCCTGAGAAAACATGATTCAGTATATGTCGTGGTAGACCGATTCTCCAAAATGGCACATTTCATACCTTGTTCCCAGACTTATGATGCCTCAAAAATAGCTAAACTTTTTCTAAATGAAGTGGTTAAGCTACATGGTTTACCCAAGACCATCGTATCAGATAGAGACGTTAAGTTCACTAGCTATTTCTGGAAGACCCTTTGGCATATGCTAGGAACCAAACTCAAATTCTCCACTGCCTACCACCCTCAAACTGATGGTCAGACCGAAGTCGTTAATCGGAGTCTAGGGAACTTATTGAGATGCCTTGTCGGTAACAACCTAGGAAACTGGGATCTCCTATTATCACGCGCTGAATTCGCTTATAACAGCTCAGTCAATAGATCCACAGGAAAGAGTCCCTTTGAGATTGTCCATGGATATAAACCTAGGAAACCTGTAGATCTTATTCCATTACCCTCACATGCACGAGTCTCAGAGACAGCAGAATCATATGCACAACATGTCAGGGATTTACATAATGAAATCAGTAAGGAAATTGACATGAGTAACAAAGCTTATGCGCAAGCAGCTAATCGTCACAAACGGGCTAAGGAATTCATTGAAGGAGACTATGTAATGATTAGACTAAAACCTGAAAGGTTTCCCCCGGGAACTATGAAAAAATTGCATGCCCGCAGTGCAGGTCCATTTAGGATATTAAAGAAAATTGAACCTAACGCTTATGTGGTTGACTTACCCCTTGATTTTGGTATTAGCTCGACCTTCAACATCTCAGACCTTATAGAGTATAAGGGACCAACATTGATACCTAGTGAGCCTTTTGATCATGCTCCCATTGAGAGTGAACCCACACCTGAGTGCCCTCCAGCCACATTTCCAGAATCGAGAGATAGGGTTGAACATGTTTTGGATGATCAAGCTATCACCACCCGGAACAAAGGGTACCAACGCTATTTGGTTCACTGGGAGGGTCGACCAAAATCTGATCATTCATGGATTACTCGAGAGGACCTACAGAGACTCAACCCAGATCTCTTAGAAAAGTACCACAGCCAAACCAACCCCTGTTCGACAGAGTCGAATTCTTCCCACCCCGGGAGAATTGGTGTGGGCACCAGAATCCAGAAAAGACTCCAATCAATTAACTCAAGGTCACTGTGGCTTTGATCGAGTCCTGTAAATAAATTCAATAAGTCAGAAAGCAAGCCTCAATAAGTCAGAAAGCAAGCCAAGTCAGGACATGTTGCATGTTTCTACCACCACCTTTGCACACCCTTGGAGCACCACCTCGGCATCCACATCAACATCAGCTGGCCACCTCACCACCACTCCAACCAATGGAAGCACGCCAACCAGGATGAAGTCAAGCATAAGAAGCCGACCACATCATCTCATCAAAGAAACCAATGCAACGTCATGCCACCTCATCAGAAGAACCAATCACCATGCCACCTCATACAAGTTGATACGTCACCCAAATTCAAAGTCCAAGAGGTCGGCCACAATTTAAATGCAAGAAAATTTCAAATGGGAGCCAACAACTTTTCAAATCCTCCCCCTTAAAGCTGGCCTCCTTTTCTCTAGCAACCAAGCCTTCAAATGTGGAGCGCCATTCATTATGTGTTTAAATTTCAAATCATGAGGAAAGTCTATAAATACCTCCTCATGATATCTTGTAATTTCAATTGATGAAAGAATAAAAAGTGCTTCTTTCTTCCTTAGCAATCTTGCTTCGTCACCTTGAGAGAAGGTTGGGCGTGAGGCCCTTGTTCCAAGTTGGGCGTGAGGCCCTAAAGCCACTACCACATCCACCACTGCCCTACCTCCTCTCGCCTCCTTTTTCTTTTGTGATTTCCATTCCCCTCTCACGCCAAAATTATAATCCCTGTTTCTTTGCAGGTCCTTAAAGTACTCCATGTCATTGGGTCAATTATCCTTCCAAACCAATAGCAAAAGGGCCCTATTGCAACGGAAGATGAAGCTTGATCATCCAATCATCAACCTTCGAGAGTGAGATCAAGGATCCTCCTCCAAAAAAATTTCAGAAGTTCAATGTTTGGTAAACCTCAACTCTAGGTCTGATTTATTGAAGGAAGTGTCCTAATCAAGTGGTTTCTCAACCACAACGGTCCATTCTTCTAAGTCCTAAATGAATCAGTACATGCGGGTAACAAGTCTTGAAATTACTATGCTCATGTTAATGTTTTCTTATCCCATATGTGACTGAATTTTCTGCTGCTATTAGGCTAGTTAATCAACATAACTTACTGATAATCCTTATGTTTAAATCCCTCGCATTCATCCCGCATCCGTTCTCCGGTCTGAAGCCGAGCAGTGTGTCCTCCTTTGAGCAGCTCGGCAGGCAGTTCGCTGCTAACTTCGCTGCCAGCCGACGCCAGCGGCGAACATCGGATTCTCTCCTCAATATCAAGCAAAAGGGAGGAGAGTCCCTTAAAGACTACATCGACCGTTTTACCGCTGCAACGTGGGAGGTACGCGATCTCGACCAGTCAATTGCAATGTCAGCATTGAAGACTGGAGCTCGGTCCTACAAATTTGTCTTCTCGATTGAGAAGAGCTTCCCTGCCGACTTTGTTGAAATATTGGCCCGAGCTCGCAAGTACGCCAAGGCTGAGGAAGCCATGGCCTCTCGGCGGGAAGCACCGAACGACCTGCCAAGTTGCAAAAGAAGCACCCCGAGGAGCGCTCCCAACTAAGCAGCAGATCCTCCTGGCGCGAGGAGAATCCTCCTCGGCTCAAAAGTCCAGCTCGGCAGAGGTTTTCCCTCCATAAATTTGAGGAATACACTCCCCTCACATCCACCCGAGCTGAGATCCTCATGGAGATTGAGGGTCGGGGCTACCTCCGACCTTCCCCAAAAACATGGCCGTCAGAGTTGCAGAAGCACTCGAAGAAGTACTGCCGCTTCCACAGAAATTACGGCCACGACACGGAAGATTGCTACCGGCTCCGTGACGAGATCGAGGCACTCATCCGCCGAGGTCGACTGGGTCGGTTCGTCCGCGACTAAAAGGAGGGAGCCAGAAGAACGGAACCCAGAGCCCCCTTTATGAAGACCAAAAGGGTGTTGAAACCCCTCATAGCCATACTGTAGTTATTGCAAAGTCTGACGTAAAAAGACTTGTGGATAATAAAAGCACTATGGACATCTTGTCTCTTGAGGCCTTCTAATAGTTGTAAAACAACTGGAGAAGATGAGCAACCCTCTGGCCGACTTTACAGAAGGTCCCGTACCGGCGAAAGGGGTTATCGGCCTGCTAATCACGGCTGTGCGCGCGGCCTGAGAGAGTACTGTGAAGCTAAACTTTCTCATAGTCCAGGTCGGCTCGGCCTTCAACGCTACTATTGGCCGACCAGGCGCTCTCCGAGCTGCGGTCCCTATCTGCCACCCCCTCGTGCAGTTCTCCGCTGGCCGAGCTTAATATGGAGAAGAGGACTCTCTCAATATAGCTCCTATATACTACATATCGATGACTTTGCGGCCTTGGGGGGGCAGTGGCGCAGCCAAGAATTCAACGCCTGCCCCTAAGGGTCTCCAACGACTCTCCGCCGGTGCTGAGCCAAGTCCTGAGAGACTTTGGAGCTCGGAAGCCGTCAAAATGCCTGCAAAAGGTACGAGACGTCACTTCGGCTTTAAATAATTTCAATATTCAATATATTCCCATGTCGGAGAAGGCAAAAGCTGATCTGTAAAAATCTACATCTCCAACGTCGCCCCGATCTGAGTGGGGGCACACGGTCGCCAACGGACAAGGTCCGTCGTCTCCGGAAATCTACATCTCCAACGTCGCCCCGATCTGAGTGGGGGCGCACGGTCGCCAACGGACAAGGTCCGTCGTCTCCGGATATCTATATCTCCAATGTCGCCCCGATCTGAGTGGGGGCGCATGGTCGCCAACGGATAAGGTCTGTCGTCTCCGGATATTTACATCTCCAACGTCGCCCCGATCTGAGTGGGAGCGCATGGTCGCCAACGGACAAGGTCCGTCGTCTCCGGATATCTACATCTCCAACGTCGCCCCGATCTGAGTGGGGGTGCACGGTCGCCAACGGACAAGGTCCGTCGTCTCCGGATATCTACATCTCCAACGTCGCCCCGATCTGAGTGGGGGTGCACGGTCGCCAACGGACAAGGTACGTCATCTCCGGATATCTACATCTCCAACGTCGCCCCAATCTGAGTGGGAGCGCACGGTCGCCAACGGACAAGGTCCGTCGTCTCCGGATATCTACATCTCCAACGTCGCCCCGAATTGAGTGGGGGCGCACGGTCGCCAACGGACAAGGTCCATCGTCTCCGGATATCTACATCTTCCTGCTGAGTCGACCACAAGCCAAAGAAGGCCACTAAGTCGACCTGAAGCACTTAGCTCCAACTGCATGAGAGGTATACCCTACTTGGCACGTACATCTCCATAAACATTTGGCTATATTGCAGGATGATCGATGACTGGATTACTTCCTTCGCCCGAGCCAAAAGGCAGCTCGAACTCGAAAGTCGGGGGGTAGTGTTGAGGAGAAAAATGGACCACCCCACAAATACAATTAAAGCACCCAAATCCGACAGAAGGCTGCCGAGCTCATTCAGGCCGAGCTCATCCAGGCCGAACTCAGAAGGCCGAGCGTAGAAGGCTGCCGAGCTAATGCAGGCCGAGCCCAGAAGGCTGCAGAGCTCAGAAGGCCGAGACTAAAAGGCTGCCGAGCTCATCCAGACCGAGCTCAGAAGGCCGAGACCAGAAGGCTGCCGAGTTCAGAAGGCCGAGCACAGAAGGCTGGCGAGCTCATCCAGGCCGAGACCAGAAGGCTGCCGAGCTCATCCAGGCCGAGCTCAGAAGGCCGAGACCAGAAGGCCGAGCACAGAAGGCTGCCGAGCTCAGAAGGCCGAGACCAGAAGGCCGAGCACAGAAGGCTGCCGAGCTCAGAAGGCCGAGCTCAGAAGGCTATCGAGCTCAGAAGGCCGAGCTCAGAAGGCTGCCGAGCTCAGAAGGCCGAGCACAGAAGGCCGAGCTGACCTCAGAAGGCCGACCTCATCGTCCACATGCTGCGGCCATGCCCTGCAGCAGTCTCACCGTACCGTGCTTTACTTGCCGGCCACGCCACGACATATCAACCAGGGATCATACCCTGCTTCGACTGTCAACGTCTTACCATTCCCGAGAATGTACTGCACTGCGCGCCACAAGCAAGCTCTGGCTACACGCCATCTCCTTCCATGATGGAAACGAGCCATCCACGGCAACTCATTACTTCCACGCCCACGTCGAATCGTGACGGTAATCCATTAATTCGTCCAATCACATCACAGGTAACCCTGGCACTCCCCCTATAAAAGGGGGGCTTCTTCCTTCGAAGGGAGGACTGCGGACTTTTACTTACAGTCCATCTCCTCTAAAATTAAGCCCTACTCTGACTTAAGCATCGGAGGGCCGGCGCCGGAAACTCCAGCCATCGGTTTCTTGCACGCCCCCCACGGAGGACACCGCTCGCCGACGGACCGCCGCCTGCCAGTGTTCGCCGGAGCTCCTCCTCCTCGGTCCGCGGCCGCCCTCGGGTCCAATTTCCAGCAACAGAAATATTAAATATTAATAATTTTAAACGCTCTATAATCATTTTTACTGATGCATGAGATATTTAATGACATTCATGAATATAGTTATTCTCAATTTGATTTGAAGTTTTGAAGTGGCTGCGTATTATTGCGGGCAAAGATTTGCAATAGCATGGCCATATCATGAACCGAATTTGGAATACGACAAAAATAGAAATACCAAAATGATAATTAGTGAAGACTAGCTTATCTCGTATAGAAGCTCAGACGATCCTGATCAATCGGCCGATCAGCTACTTGACCTTATCCTTCGTCGCTTTCGGAAGTTCAATCGGCACGTCCAAATTTCTGCCATAAATCATGGCATCTCGAGAAAGTCATCGGACGTCATCCTGGCAAATAATGCTGCCTCCACAACCTTCTCGAAGATTGCAGACTTGTCTCGAAAGTGCACCTTAAAAGCCGAGCCAAAGAAAATAGCTTAATTTTGGAAGTAGGGGGCAGATGTTGACTCGGATCCGAGTTGTTGCCAAGTCAGTCGACCAGCAGGAGCATGCCATGTGACTTCCACTAAATGCATAAAAAAAAGTCGTTAAAACCCATTAATAGAAGACAATTATAGCTCGGCCCCAAGAAAAACCAGGTCCCATAATATTATTGTCCCACACCAGCCTCCACTCTGAATAAACCAAATCCAAAGAACCTACTGATATGCTCATACTCGCACTTTTTTTTTACTGCGCATCGCTCTAATCTCCATTGCAGGCTAGAGATGTTTTTCTTGAGAGCAACCCCATGGCAGTCATTGAATGGCCTTCACAAGCTTCAGACAGAGGCGTTACCATCTATTGGTGAGAGATATCCGGGCCATAAGGTGTAATAGGATGGTTGTTCAGACGAGGCATGTGTTTAGGAAGGCGATGAGGCGGCAGACTGGATCGCCTCCTTTACTTAGAGCCATCCGTGATGTTTTGCTTTTTTGATTTTCTTGGCTGTATCCGTACACATTATATATGATACTTTTGTTTTTAGCACAAAAAAAAAAAAGAAGTTAGGATCTTTTGCTGGATAAAGTTTGGCAACTTTTGTTTCCCGTCTTTTTTTTTAATAAATCTAATCTCGTACTCCAAGCACCATCTGATCAAACAACCAAAAGCAAAAGTCGAGCTGATCGAGCTTCAATCTTAAAGCACTCGGTCGAGTTTGACTGAATTTTGGTGGCAGCAGATTCAATCAAAAAGAGAATTTCCATAAGCAATCTTAAAAATGTAAGAGGGCATGCAAAAGTTGAGAGTTCAGTGCAACCATGCTGCACTGGGGATTAGTCTGCCGCTGGTGGCGCCAGCGATCGGCTTGAAAAACTTAAAGCGGACACGAGCGCTGCCACGCACGGATGCACCAGGGTGAAGGGCTCGGCTCCTATATGCATTATGAACCGGATCACATTTTATGAATGACACACTTATAATAACAGGCCTTTTCTTCAATAAACGAGTTTGCAAGGAACACAACGTACAGATTGCCCTTGGTTCACATAAACGTCTTTCTTTTCTTTGTTTTCTTTTTTTTATGTTTTTTTTTTTTTTTTTTGAGACAGAGAGAGTATAAAGAGAAGCTAATTCTCATCTTTCTGTCCTATAGTTATGCTATCTGGGAGGGATTGGCTCCGATTAAAATTGAACGCCACTCTTTTCGGGTGGTAAAAGATTGCATCTTCCAAAGAGGCATTCGATGGTGGATGCTGGATCATTTTAACCTCCGAATTTGCCATCACCTTGCATTTGTTTCGAGCGAACCATGCATAGAATACTGGTCAGTTTTAGTGGCGCCGCAACGTTCTCCCAGTGGGACAAGTCGTGTGCGGTGAATCCCTGTGGGTTCCATACCAGTCAATCCCCAACACGATCTTGCAGTGGTCACGAGCGACGCGCCGCTTTCGGCGCCGATTTCCGTACTCCGCAAATTCTCGCACGTGACAGGATGCGCTCCCGCCCAATCTTATCGTGTCCGGATTTTCTGCTGGCGTTTCTCCATTACCTTTCCTGTTACCCCAGCCTTATTCGTCCACCTGTCCACATCTTATGGGGTCCACCGCTCCAAGTAGGAAAGAAGAGAACGGTAAGGGAGGCCCCTCTCTCTGTCCTTTAGAGAAAGCTCAGAAAGGACACAATTTCACCCCACCGGAGCGCCGGCGGAGGATCCTCTACAGCCATCCAATGTCCGGCGGACAACCGCCTAGATTCTCAAGTCTCCACCCTCTCTTAGTGTTTGCGTGAGGAAAAGAAAAAATTTAGCCCCATAAAATTTCTTCGGACATCAGCCGAGACCAGCAGCCCGGCATTTGGATCCCCAGACCTCCGTCCAAGGCGTCGCAAGACAATGCCCCCGAACAAAAATTCCCAACGCAGAAAGGCTACTGGAGTAAATTGACCGTGCCAACATAAAATCCAGTATAAATATTAAATAATATTTGTAAAGAATTGTGAAAAAAAACAAAAAAATATTTTTTTTCAAAAAATAAGAGCAAAATAATGGATTGACTTCTCCTCACAAAACTCTTTACATAAAAAAAAAAATCTCTCTAATATTTGTACATAACTCTCTTTGTTTATTTATAAAACTATAATCACCCTCCTACCAAAACATCAACATTATATTTTAATTAAAAAATAAATATAAATATATTAACCTTAAGACTTAACGTAATTAAGATAGATTAGTACTGAAAAATAAATTATTTTAACTAATAATAGATCTAAGTATAAATAGAATTTTAGTATAAATAAGAGGGGCAACAGAGCTCCAACATGCAGGAGCCTCATGTTGTCCTTATCGGATCTAAGCGATGTTGCGGAAGATACAGAGAGCTGGGGCAATTCTGAATCGTCTCCTCAACTGAGTCACCGGACGGACTCCGTCATATCACACCAGCAGACGCTGGCCCACGCGTTTCCGCCGCTGTGTCGACATCGCGTAGACCGACCCATCGCATGCCGCAAGTGGCCATGTTGCGGCGCTGGCCGCCCGCAAGCCAAAACCAAGAAACTCGGCGCTCCATGATCATGCCACGTGGCCCACCAATCGGGGGCTGCTACACGTCCCTTGCCCCGTTGCCAGATTCTTTATCGGTCCCTTGTGGAAGTCGACGTGTGGCACACATCGCAGTTGGACCATTAACCGAATGCCACTTGGATACCTTTGACCGCCAAATCGGATGGAGCGGTGTCGCTTAGCATTTTCGCTTTCGCCTCTCGTTGCGCTTCCCCAAATCAGACTGCGCCTGTATACGGCGCCGGGTCCTCGTTTTCACCGCAGGCGCCCCCGAACGTAATCCAGTCCCATCATGGAGGTCAGTTTCGTCATGTCGCTGGGGGCTCTGCCGCCTATATGTACGGCCTCACGGACCTCCTCCCCTACCTCCATTACTCTCTGCTTGGTTCGGTGAAGAAGGGAAGAGGAGGAGAGGAAGGGGTGTCATGAGACGCGCACGGCGTGGAACGGTCAACGTTGAGGAGTTCGGTCGTGCCACGCTGTGTGCGTCTCATGGGCTCTCTCCGATGGAAATCCGGAGTGCCTCCGAGGCGTCGCCGGTACCTGTCGTTAGAGATTTTCTCGCCATTAGATAGATCAACTCCCGCAGCACGTAGCATCCATGGCATGGTTACTCATGGGGCGAAGGTACAAATCTAACCCAAGGGTTCTGTTCCTCTACATATATATATATATATATTATACTACGTACGGAACTACGCGAACGTAGTTTACGGGGTCTTCTTGATACAAGGATGGCCCATCCAGATGGATGTTATCGTGCATCTCTGACTTGGGTTGTGGTCTTCGTCGAACCCCCTTGGGTGTCTACGTACAGCCACAGGCATTAATCCATGTGATCTTCTGTCTTCTCATGGTAACTCAACAGTTCTAGTCATGGCTAGCTGTGTTGTCCTCCATGAAAACTGGGTTTCATCACTTTTTTCTTTGAGCTCTTTTTTTTTAAAAGGTAGCAGGTACATAAGATATGCAAGGAGTATATATATTGGTTACCTCTGCGACCACCGGAAGAGGCTTTCGTTTGAGTAAGCACAAGCCCGTAAGACCATTTCGATGTAGTGATTTACACGCTATTGAGTTTCACACCGTATGCGCCTTTCTTTTTCTTTTTTTTTCATGCGGGATTTCTTTTGGGTCACACCAAATATATAGGTCCCATGCACCTGGTGTCGCGCTCGCCGCGTGCCAGCGGACAGGATGGACTCCGAGTTGAGAGCGGACGGCAGATCTGACGCTCGTATAGAATTGTGTGCGCGAAGCAACATCAACGCTCATTTGATTACGTCACGTATGACGGCAAAGTCGGGCCGGACGGAAGGGGGACAGACTTGTATCTTTCGCGCGAATGAAGGATTCACCTTCCTTCGCGCGAACTCACCGTTGGATCGCACAATGGTTATTTCGAGATCTGCGTAGGCAGATGAACGGAAGATTCGGAGTGCTTTGAGATCGGGGGAAGTCAGATTTTCTGTCGGAAGTACGGTGTACTTTTTGTTGTTGGTAAGTTGGACGATATAATTTCAAGATGGACGGTGTGATGATCGTATCTCAACGTCACGCCTGGCGCGACAGGATATGCATCAACCGAGAATATTTTTAGCAGCTGGCGTACCGCCGAATCTCACACGATATATAAATATTTCCTGTACCTTATCGTGTACTAGCTATAAGAAGAAATTGTTTATTGCTGTTGGTCTCGTGATTTTGTTACTGTTAACCTTTTCAAAAGAATCTTGAACTTGCTTTTTTATTGAATAAGTATATGAATACATAAATAAATCCATAATTTTTCAATCATGTTCTCTTCAAATTTAAATTATTTCGAGTCTCTTCAATCTTTCAGCGATTTCTCTAAATTTTCTGCACCATTGGAAACCACACCAAACAAAATTGTGCTCGTAAGTGCTGGCGTGACCTCCCACTCCCAAACAATTTCCTTTAGCTTGTAATCAAGGAAAACGCTGCACAAGTTCTTGAAAAAATCTCACACGGAGAATGTTAAATGACCAGGCAACTGTCTTTGAAGATCCTTGAAAGATAATATGGATCTTAAATTCACCAATGTTGCATTTCTGCGTCAAGAACTACAGCATGAACGCCCTTGAACTGATGGCCGTATCTGTGGCTAGCTGATTCCTTTTTCCGTATTTCATCTACAGGACCTCAAATCCTTTTTCGAGCCTACCTACTCCATTTCCCTTACCTGAAGGACCCATGCAATAGACCGCCCACTGGCTGAAGCCCCTGACCATGTAGTGTGGGCATTGGTTTCTCCCACTCATTGGGTGTCACAAATGTCTGTCTTAAGAAACAACCAGTGCAAGCTTTAGAATATGTAGAATTAGATGCCCACAAAAATATCTGGCAAGAAGATAGAATGCTTGTTGAATTCGCATGCGCATGCTGGTGCAATTTTCCCTCTGAAAAAAAATGTAGATCTGGCATGTAAATCAGACCGATGCAAAGCCTCAACCCTGCTAATTAATCAGGTTGGGCCAGATTTGATCAAGCCCGGCTCAGGTATCATCGATCCTGTCTTTTAATTATAGGGTTTGGCATGAAGAGTAACAGACCTAATTCAATCAATCGAGGAATACATTAAGTATGAAAGTGGATCGGATAATATCCGTTCATATCCATCTAAGAAAAATGGATATAGATATCAGTAGACATGTATCTAATCCTTATCTAAATATCCAATTTCATATATAATCCTATTTAATATTATATGACGCTCGTGAGTTTTTAAAAAAAATAAATGACCATATTAATATACCATTAAATTGATTTATCATTAGTACCATTTTTGATTTTGTAGTCATAAAATTTGATTATCCGATTTATATTCATATTTATTTCCATACTTTTTGCATCCAATTTGTATCCATATTTATTTAAAATAAATATAAATATAAATTTTTGCATCTGACTAATATTTGTATTCGTCAAATAAAATAAATATATATATAGATATACTAATATCCAATCCGATTTCATCCAGCACATGCATAAAGCGAAAGTCCCAAATTAAAATTAAGAAGTGACAATGGTGTCTTATGGTCCAATGCCTTTCTAGAGAAAGCAGGGCCTAAGGCCCAGTGCGGTCTTACATTCAAATGTTAAAATGGAAAAGGGCTAGTTTTCAAAACATTATCCTTTTGCATATATATACAGAAAGAATATCCTAAAACATCAAAATATATATTGCATGTAGAAAAGATAGATAAGTAGTCTATGTCGATCTTTGAGAAGCCTAACTAATTAACTTTGATCAAGTCTTCGCAGTTCTGCGTCCAGTGTTTTTGATGCAGCAATCATGCTAGGGCAGCAAATTGCTGATGACAACCCAGATTCTCGAAGCACTGAACTGCTTATGCTTTCGCTGGGAGGGCGCAGAAGTTCGAGGACCTTTTGAGCTGCTGAAGCTTGCTGATCACGAACACTGTCATCAGCAACTACTCTACTGCAGAGCCAACCACAGAGACTACCAATTACACAACAATGTCAATATGGAAAGTAGGAAAGGACAGTGGCCGTCCTGAAATGTATCAACAAGAGTAAATGGGACTGGTGAGCCAAACTCAGAACTCTTAAGGGTTGTCATATGTTTTGATGGTTAATGATGTTTCAGTTGTCAGTGGAACTATAGCACCATAATGCCAGAAGAGGCCAGAAATTGGCTTTATATCATTCGTCATTGATCCTTTTTCAACAAATTGTTTCACATAGCATGTGATAGATCTTTGGAGCTTTCGGTGTAAAATGTTTTTTTCTCAAAATTGATGCAATGATAATGATAAGCTAGAGCCCAGCTAACCCCCCATCCCACATCAAAAGAGAAGCAAATTGAAAGAATAAATTCCTGAAAAATGGAAATGAGCAAGAAGTATTACCTAAGAATTGTAGCTAGCTTTTCGGATGTACATGCCCGGAAAAGGACTTCAGGTATAACGGCCGAGTTCAAAATAATGTTGGGAAGGGAGATAAAGTTTAACTTTGTCTTGTATTGGATCAACCATTCCGTCAAGAAATGCGCTTGATATGCAACGACGCAGGATAACCCTGCTAGCTGCAATTCCATAACACCTGTTCCAGAAGTACACAATGCGGCTGAACTTGCCTACAAAAGTTCAAAACAATGAATCAGATTCTAAATGTTGTAATGAACTCGTGCTAATTTCTTGACCAATCTGAATCCGGATTAGTCTCATAACAGAGATGCCATCATTTTGGGATGCTTAGGCACAACTTCACAAGATTAGACACTACGGAACATATGCACTTAGTATGTCCCACGAAATAGTGAATGATGGAACTGAAGAATAGGCGAGCCAATAATAACATTCTTTAAGTCAAACTAAGTGGAATTATATGCCAATACTTTTTTTAAAGGAAAAACAGGAAAATAAAGCATATGCAATGTTGGAACATTACAAATGCTGGTAAAGCATGTCCTCATCACAACTTCTAATGAAACATATTAATGCTGCCTCTCTTCATTCATGATTTCAAATGGCCATGCTAACTAGACAGTCTTTAAACAAATCAAAAGACACTATAGTGACTAACATGCTATGGAGAACTGTGGTGGACATACACTGAATGCATTATATTTTTTGTCAAGGGATGCCCCAGATATCAATACGGCTGATAATGACCATGACTGGACCTCTCTATTAATGTAGGCCTCCACATCACGATTAGGAGCAACAGGAATGATGATTGACAAATCAGCGAATGAGTCTTTTAGTAGTTGTACTGCCTGTAAATAAATAGGAAGCATTCTAGTGACCTCTTGTAATCTGCTTCCAGGTAGTAAGGTAATGACTGTCGCTCCTGTCATATAAATTTGTTGTCAGTAGATGGAAATCACTAGCTACTTTGCCATGAACAAGCAAATTTTCTGGAATCAGAAAAAAGGGAAGATAATGAAGCATGCCTTGCTTAAAAGGTGGTTCAATGGCATATGCATATGGCAATCACAAATAAATGTACTGCAGACTGCAGTTACTGCAGATTGCAGCAGTCATTAGAAAGTGTAAACAAACTGATTTCAGTGGGCTTAGACACCAACATCATCTTTATGATTTCTGATCATGAGATTTAGTGCTAAACATGAATTAAACTTTCTGAATCAACATAGTCTAGGAGGTCAAGGGAGAGAACAGAGAGCTGGTTGATCTGCAATCCAAGGTATTTGAGATACCATGAATCATCTTTTAAATGAATTAGTCAATTAGAGTATTTCATAATATAGTGGCAATTGGGAAAGCTGATGATAACCATATGCTCACCCTTTCAACCCTATTAAAACTTGCACATTCGTCTATTCATCATATAACATTATATTCCACAAACATCATGGTTAGGCACCTAGGCAGTCTCCTAATCGTACCATACTGTACCATTTGGGTATCAAGGTTTGGTTCAATATATAAGCCGAACCAGTCCATACAAGTCTGAATCGAGTAGAACCGCCCCGTACCATCCAATACCAACCTGTACTATCCGGTACCAACCTATACCACCCTATTTCGGGCGGTTACCATGGTGGTGAGTGATATATAGAAAGAAAAAAAAAGGAAGCTTATCTCGGTACGGGGTGCATGCTGTACTACCATATGATATAGTTTCCGGTACCAGTTTTGCGAACCCAAGACAGCATAAACTCCTATGCATTTTTATATGTAATTTTATAAGTTATTAGAACTTTCAATTGTTAGACATTTTATCTAATATAGTAGCAACAAGAATAACAAAAGTACATCAATCGAAGAAAAAAAAGTCTACCAAGCATAAGAGGTTTACCAAAATTGATAGATAATTTGGGCATCAAAAGTCGATAGCATGTGGTATAGTTGAGGTCCATAGGATATGGGAGGGAACAAGGTAATCTGGTTGGTGTGAAAGGAATGCAACCGGAGATCCAATACTTGAGTTTGGACTGGCCTATGATTTAGCAATAGGAAGAACATATTTTAATAGGAAATCTGCATATTTGGTTGTAAAGGGATCAAATGGTCGTGCATAGATTATTCAATCTTACGAAAAAGATAGAAAATGGCATGCACTGATTGTAATGTGATGCAGTGGAAAGCTAAGAGAACACGTCACAATTAAGACATGCTTAGTATGTGTTAAGTGACTCATCCTTACTTTGGCGACTTAGGAAAGTTCTGGAAAACAACAATAAGGCTCATAATGTTGTATGTTTGGGAATGATAGGAAATAAAAAGGATCCAAGCAAGCAAGATAAATGTGGTAAAATAGGAATTTTGAGAAAGATGTGAAGCATAGAAGTTAGATGAGGCATAGAAGTTGTGCCGTTCATACGAAAATGATGGAGAACCAATTGAGACATAAAAAGCTTGTGTAATGAAGATTCCAGCATGATAAGGGGAGGCACTTAGATTTGTGTTGAAAAGTCAATAAAGATTGTGAAGCAGAAGCCCTTACTATATGAAAAAGATCAGGAAAGGCTTGAGTATTTCCAGAGGTAGCAATAAATAGGAGCGACTACCAAAAGAGGATCATAAAGATAATCTAAAAACAGTTATGATAAAGCTTAATTGTTGCTGTTAATGTAATTGCAAGTGAAGTGAAGATACTACACAACATTGACATATGAAATGAAGAACTAGAGACACATTAATATAACAAAACCCTTCATTTCTATACTATCACAACAATAACCAAAATGCCCAAAATAATCTTCAAAATGTTTGAATTTGGATTAGGAATCAAACCAATATTGAGACTGACTATTGAACCTTGATGATGATATGGCCTTTCAATGTTAGTACTAAAGGGTCAAGCCAACTAGTTATAGAATATGCAAAAACAACCACATCTACCTTGCATTATTTATCTCGATGTCAGTTTTTTGAGTATATCAGTGAAGTCTGCTGTTGTTTTGTTGTTGTTGTGTGTAGTAAGTTGCTGAAGGAATAGGGAAAAGGAGAAAAAACTAATTTCTGATAAGGCTAAATGTCTCCATTTTTTTCAGCAACAAATGCCACTATTTTTCATAAACCTGCCACAAATTTTCAAACAATTGTACTACTAAGTGCATTAGCATAATCTATATTTACACAGCTAGTAGCAAAGTAATCTTACCTGGAATACAGAAACATGAACATCATACGAGTAAAGAAAAGTAAGTCATCTAACCAGGGGAGAGTCCATGTTCATGCCGAAAAGCATCACCATTTCTTCGCATCTTTTGCTTATTTGATGAGGGGTCCAAGTCCTACACAACAAATTTCGACCAATGTCAATTTATAGAAATTAATTGTATACATGAGGAACAAATAACAGGATATAAAAAAATTGAATAACAATTTGAAAGCAATAAGATGGTTCGCTTCTTTTTGGTGGGAAGGATGATTTGTTTTCAACAAACTAAAACAGAAGATTTTAAACTTGACGTCTCATTATAACTTCACATACTTTTATCCTTGGCATAGTGCTTATACCTACTAATAGTCAACATATCATATGGGGAAACATTTGTGTACAATTTAAACCATAACAGGCTAGCAACAGCCAACATGAATGATTACCAAAATATGGGGCAAAACTTTTGGAAGTGCGCTCAGAAAGATAGTTGTTCCTTATAACATGCATTTATGACCATGGTTCTTTTATATCAAAACAAGATGTCTCCAAGATATAAAGGTCGCATCGTGGATGACAAATGAATGGCTTCATGATGAAACAAGAAGACTGCTTTTGAGATTCTCTGAATCTGAAACTTTTCTTAAATTTCAGCTAAAACACCATAAGTGGCAAGACAAGGATTCTAGTTTAGCTGGAATTCACTCTGAAATAAAGGATGTCTAGTGAGACCAGATTCAGACCTGTATGACAGTCTGAGTCTGATGTTGAACAATGTTGTTGAACTCGATGTTAAAATATGGTTTTTGTCAATTTTAAGAAGTCAAGCACAATAAGTTGGACAAAAATTAATGGCAGAACTAGAGCCTCCTCGCTCAAGGTCAAACTACAAACGATATGTTAGCCTACGGTCGAGATGTAAATTACATGTCAGATTCCCTAGCATTTGATGAAGGCTTGTGCTGGAACTGAAGAAAGGTTGTAGAACAAAATCGTGGACGATCTCCTATAACATAGACTTGGGATGGTTGTCAGATAAGTATCTGGATGGCTCTACTTCTCAGGCAGTTGACTACTGATTTTCAGAGCACTTGCAGAAGATATTGAAAGAAAATGAATTCGAATCTACTCAAATTACTTATACATAATGTATGCACTATAATAACAAGATCAGTGAAAAGTTGTACCAAGTCCAGGTGAAGAGCATCTTCCAACACGGGATGACCAACATATGTAGCAGCTAAGCCATTCCATCTGCAAACTTCGGCTTCAAAGGGAAGAATACACAGGATATGGTCCACAAATTGCCTTAGCCTCTCCAATCTACGTTCACCCCCTTTCCATGCCCAGAATGATGGCGCAACATAATGGACATGCACAGGCCTATCCTTTTCTCCCCTAAATACATCTGCAAAACATATGATTTAACATCTTCCAGCTAAAAAACTTAAACTTTTACAAAATTGCGAAAAAAAAAGATAATCCTTTAAGCAGCAGCAGCTGATTACCATTCAGCTGCTTCAGAAGACGGAAAGAGAACCCTTTGGAGTCAACCGTCACCACAACTTGAGGCCGAAAAGAAACAGCAGCTTCGACAGTTTCCTTTAGTCTAGCCTGTAACATTCCATCCGATGTCGAACACAAGATATAAAATGAAGCGAGCTAAGTATGTTTAATTTTTCAAGAAGAAGAACTAGATCCCCGTGCAAGTTCACCCTAAAATTAATTATATGGGGCAGCAATTCCCACAAGCCCATGACTGCGAGGTCTTCCATGGGAAAGATACGTTGCAAACCTTCCCTACGCATCAAGTCCCTGAAACGTATCTAAAGGTCAGTTCCTTTCCAACTTCTATGTACGTGGAAGGTCACAAGAAAACCAAAAAAGGGAAAAGAAAAAAAGGGGGGAGAGAGGGGGGAGGAGAGGATGGACGGACCCGCCAACGCCAGCGAAGCGGACGGGGTAGGGGGAGAGCTTCTTGAGGGAGGCCATGAGGCGGGAAGCGATGGAGTCGCCGGAGACCTCGCCAGCGACGAGGAAGACCCTGAGCTCGCCGTCCCGGGTGGCCATGTCGATGACTGCGCGGGACGACAAGGGTCGCGTCACCGTCCGGGTCATCCTCCATGGCCCGTGATTGCCGCGCCTCGCGGCCCCGATCACTCTCAATAGCATCCTCTATTGCTTCGTATAAAATCCCCGGATTGCTTAGGAGAAAACCCTTCCAGGGTTTAAGAGGTGATGGATTCGGAAGCCACCGACCGCCTCGCCCTCCCCTTAGTCGGCCCCCAAATCAGGTATAAAAAATTGAGACGTTTTTATATATTTTAACTAGGATGGCAATGGATCCAATATCGACCAGATAGGGTTACCTATATCCGACCGGTCCATGCGTGGGAGCTAAAGGTACACCCAAACTGAGCCGGATCGAGCAGCCAAAAGCTCAAGCCCGATTTGGTCTGAAATATCCAGACTTAAAATTTAACTTAAAATTGATTGAGCCTTAATGCTCAACCATAAACTCAATTCAATAAAAAAATAATATTTGAGCTTTGTCATAATTAAAAAATATAGTTAAAAATTAGAAGTTAGATTAAATTGAAAAAATATAAATATTATTTATACAATAAATTATTAATATATGTATAATAAAATATAATATTATTCAAAATATATATACTCGAGTAGATTTTTGGGTTTTGAATCAAGTATTTTGCTATAAATTGCTCGGGCTAGTCAAGCTTGGTAATAGTCAACTCGAGTCGAGTTGAGCTTGAGCCGCTTGTGACCTGTTAATTTACACCCCTAGTTAAAGTGGAGCAAGGTAGGTATAGTTAAATATGGCAGGTTGGACACATCATATCATGTAAAATTGCAAAAAATTTTCACACGATCAAATAAATGAATATATATATATATATATATATATATATATATATATATATATATATAATATAGTCATGTCCTCTCAACTTTGGGTGTTTTACAGAGGTACCCTTTAACTTTAAAAGTTTCAAACCAATGCTCCAAGTTTCCAAATCATTCCAAACTAATCCTCCATCTCCCCTGATGAGAGCACAAAAGTGCGATCTACATGCTGTTTAAATTAATATTATTGCTAACAAATAGTGATAAAAGTGCTACATTAATTTTATATTTTTATTTGGCACAGATTATCGTAAATCAGAGTTTAAATGTGCATTTGGTACAATTTGGGATGATTCATGACTTCAAGTCTGATTACACTGGAGCAGAATTGAACCTGGTCAAACACACTTGCACCCGAGCAACACTTGTCTACTTGTCACAGTCCCTTGAGTGCATTGGAATTCTGCATTGGAATTCAAAATAAAGAAAGAGATCAGCAGCATGTCCAGATTCCTTCTCGTCTCATCTCGCACAGCCATTTGAAGAAGATCACGATACAGCCGTCTACGTCCAATCCCCCGCGTCCGCCCGCGTGGAAGAGATCCGGATCCTTCTCAATCAGGCCACATAATCAGAATCCCACGCATCTCACGTGCATCGTCAGCCTTCCCCAGCCATTCGTGAGCTTCCACTCAGCATCCCGAGCCCAACACCCAGCTGTCCGTGGTGGTCTCCTTCCTCCCGGATCCGTGATCTAATTTTCAGCCTGGATCCGTCCGCGTGCAGCCTCCCAGCATCATCCCATGCACAATTTCAGCGTCCACGCTTCTGCCTTCCGAGAGTCTTTCCATCTTCGCCAGGACGATCCCGCGACCAACGCCCTCCTCGTCCGCCCGCCTCCTCCATCGCGTCCGTTCTCAGCCCGGATCCAGCCGCGATTACCTCCCAGCCCCATTCATCCCGTTCGTCCGCTCATCCCAGCACTCGTCCACGCCCCATCTCATGCGTTCGATCCAGTCATCCGAATCCCAAGCGCCAACAGTCCAAGCTTCATCTTCAGCTCTCACGCGCTTCCGGATCTTCCTCCCCACCAGCGCATCATCCGAGTCCCAGCGATTTTCGCAGCATCTGAGTCCCAGATTCCAGCGTCCGTTTTGATTTGCTTGGAAGATTATTCAAAATTTGGGGAGGTTTTCATTGTATAAAAAGGAACAGGGGGATCGGTTCAGGGTGGCTCATTTTGGGGGGAAGAAGAGGAAGAACAGAGGAGGCGGGAGCTGCTGCGGTTGAAGGAAGGAACAGAGGAGGCTCTCCAGCCATTTGGGAAGGAAAGAAAAAAAAAAAAAAGAGAAAGGAAACAGGGGATGCCCTGTTTCCGAAAAGAATAAAAAAAATGGTGAGGCTGATTTTTGTAATGGGGGGCTAATTCCTTTGGTCAGGGGTGATGGAAGAACCCTTGACAATTTGTTTTCTTCAAGTAAATTCTGAACGATTATTCTCTTTGATTTACATCTATTATATGCTCTTGATTATTGCATACTTATTTATTAGATAGATTTTGTATGGTTTATATTTATTGATGCATGGATTGTTTCGATTTTTGATTTGTCGTAGACGTAACCGGCACGATAAATACTTAAATGTTGAATTCATGTTTTCAAAGTATATATCTCATGCTTAGAACTATTCTATCTAATTAATCCTTAATCAAGAATCGCAAAATTTAATTGTTGAAAATAGCATTGTCAAGGGGGAATCCAGATCCCTAGCCTTATCTATATTCTTGAACTTTGTTTAATTACCGATTATTCTCTACTTTTGATTTCTGAAAATCAACTAAAAATTACATCTAAAATACGCTGATAATACCTATACCGTTTCCTGAGGATTCGACCTCGGATTTCCGAGTTTTACTACTTGTGCGATTCTCCTGCACTTGGGAGAGCAGTTTTATTTTTGTATCATCCCCAACAAAAGGACAGCTTTAACCTGCCATTTTAAATGGCCAAACCACCTGCGTCCTCTTTAAACATATTTGAATGTCTTTTCATTTGTGCAGATGAATGAAGAGATTCGAAGTGCTTTGAGATCTATGTGTTTAGTGATCCTTAACAACTATGGGCCAATACTAAGGGTGCTTTGAGATCTATACAAATGGGTGAATAGAGTTTGGAGGGCTTTGAGATTTGAGATTCGGAGTGCTTTGAGATCTATGTGATTGGTGATCCTTTAACCATGGGTCATATACTAAACATGATTTGAAATATGTATAGGTAGATGAATAAAGGGTTTTGGAGTACTTTAAGATTTGCATAATGAGTGATCCTTAACTATGGATTATATACCAAGAATGCTCTAAGATCCATGCAAATAAATAAATGAAGCAGTTTAGAGTGCTTTGAGATATATGCAGTGGGTGATTTTTAACTATAGGCCATATATTAAGAATGCTTTGAGATCTATATAGGTGAATAAATGTTCGGAGTGCTTTGAGATTTGTGTGATGGCGATCTTAACCATGGGACATAGATAAAGTGTGCTTTGAGATATATGTGAGCAGATGAATGAAGGGGTTTAGAGTGCTTTGAGATCTATGTGGTTATAATCCTTAACTCTGAGTCATATACTAAGAATACTTTTAAGATCTATGCAGGCAGATGAATAAATAGTTCGTAGTATTTTGAGATCTGCACCAAGGGGGGGGGGGGGGGGGGGGGTGATCCTTAACTATGGGTCATATATTAAAGATATTTTGAGATTTATGCAAGCAGATGAATAAAAGTGTTTGAAGTGCTTTGAGATACGTGCGAGGTGATCCTTAACTATGGATTATATACTAAATATTCTTTAAGATTTGTGCTAGGACTTCACCCCACAAACAACAAGTATGAAGGATATTTTTGGTTATAATATAATTTTATACTTCTACGTGATGGTCATATGACACCACTTTGTTAATAGAGATAAACGATTGAGTTTGGAACGATTTAAAAACTTGAAGAGTTAGTTTGAAACTTTTTAAAGTTGAAGAGGTGTTACTATAATTTTTCGTAAAATAAATGCTAGTGCTTCACATAACAAAATAAGAAATCAAAATATGAAACATAACAAACCAAATTTTCAAGAATAATAGAAACATAACAAACAAAAATATTATTTTAAGAAGTTAGATATTCTTTAAACTGAGAAAAGCAATCAACTAAAAAAATGAACAACTAAGCATCATGACATGTAACCTTTTATATGTTCAATCTTTCTCACAAATGGAGCGACTAGGGTAAAAGGTAGGGAGGAGATTGGTGAAGAGTTATATGTGTATATATATTCAAGTCAATTTCGTGGCAAGTTTTGATAACAACACTAATATAAGGGATCAAACTGATTCTCCAAATCTTCATCAACTTGGTAAGAAATCAGACAAATCCTGTTTGAGTACAAGAGATCAAAATGATTCTCCAGATCTTCATCAACTTGGCAAGAAATTATGCAAATCTTTTATGATTATGTGACTTCTGCTTAAGTTTGGAATGTAATATTTGTAACTTTGATGATATACAGAATCATATATTGTTATTATAAATATAATGACATACATATTCAATTCTCACGTTGAGATTGAGTCACCAAAAGTCTATTATCTCTCAATTTTTCTTAGTATCAGGGCCTTTCTCTCTATTTTGTGAGAAAGATCTTTGACCCTCCACCCATGGCCACATCAAACTCAACCTTGGCATTCAAGCATCCCTACACATCAATGTAAACATAGAAAATTTTGCGTCATTGAAATTAACACAAACAAACTACTCCAGTTGGAGAACTCAAATACTTGGTCTTATTGAGAGCCAAGATCTCCAAGACTTTATTACTGTAGCTCATCTAATTCTGAATCCAATCATATTAACTTGAGCCCCAGATGCTAGCGAATCAGATGGTGAGGAGGAAGTAATAAACCCAGACTACGTGCAATGGAGGAACATCAGTTTGATCCTCTGTATCAGTATTGTTCTCAAATTTTACCATTACCCATATCCGTCCTAGAGTCACTACCAGAAAACACGCGTATAGTGACGGAAAATTAGTGACGGACCGTTATCAGTTACTATTTGTGACGGATTAGTGACCGACAGAAATTTGGTCACCGTGGTGTAAACTTAGTGACCGTTTAGTGACAGACCGGTCACAGAATGCGCGGGTAGGATGGGCGCCAAACCTTAGTGACCATCATAGTGACGGGGTATCTGTCAGCAATATGATAACCAAAATTGCAACCAGACAGTGACAAATGCAGCCGTCACAAATATAGTAACCCTAGTATTTATAAATTTTTAAAAGATTATTTTTGGCAGTAACAGATTATTGACAAAAATTTCTGTCACCAAATTTAATTTTTAATTCCAAAAATATTAAAAATATTATTTTTGAGTAAACCTAAATTAAAAGAAAAAATAAAAGGAGGAATATCCAAAATGAAACTAAGTGTGCCCGCCGTTCCGCCCAAATTTCTTCGATAATCCAAATTCCAATCGCTCTCTATAAAACTCAAATTTCTTCTTCTCATTTTAAAATCTCATGGTGTCGGCCATGACCCATTTGCACCCCTATTGCAAGTTTCCTGCTTTATAGAATTTTTTTACCATACTTTATAGTTCAAAAATATTTTTGCCTTGCAAGTCCCATCCAATCAGCCTTATAAAAAAAAAAAATTTGATATGAAATTTGGCTTGCAAACCGATTTAGCCCAAATCACGATTTAGCCCAAATCAGCCTATATACAATTTGGCTTGCAAACCGACTTAAATACCAAAACCCTAACCTTTCCCTTCCCTTCCCTTTCCGTCCCTCGCTGAGAGCAGCCGCCGCCCCCCCCCCCCACTCCCTCGCCCCCCCTCCCTCGCTGAGAGCCGTCGCCGCCCTCCCTCGCTGAGAGCCGTCGCCGCACCCCCTCGCTGAGAGCCGCCGCCGCACCCCCCCTCCCTCGCTGAGAGCCGCCGCTGCCTCCCCTCCCTTGCTGAGAGCCGCCGCCGCCGGCCCCCCTCCCTCGCTGAGAGCCGTCGCCGCCCTCCCTCGCTGAGAGCCGTCGCCGCACCCCCTCGCTGAGAGCCGCCGCCGCACCCCCCCTCCCTCGCTGAGAGTCGCCGCTGCCTCCCCTCCCTCGCTGAGAGCCGCCGCCGCCGGCCCCCCTCCCTCGCTGAGAGCCGCCGCCGCCGCCGGCCCCGCCCCCCCTTTTCCCTCGCTGAGAGCCTGATAGCCGCCTCCTCTCGGTGTCGTCGCCTCTTCAACGACCGGCCGGCAGCTCTTCGCGTCCTTCTCCCCCGGACGGCAACCTCCGCGGCTCCGGTCACCGACTCACAGTCACCGGTAAGAGTTTTCTCCTCCTCCTCCTCCTCTTCAAGCTCGATCCCGGTAGATTTTGCCCAAGCCCGAAGAGAGAAAGAGAGAGAGAGAGAGAGGTGGTGGGGCAGCGAGACAGCTCGGAACAGTGGGAGAGTGGGGAGTGGGGACAGTGGTTTTGTTTTGGGTGGAGACGGGAGACAGAGAAAGAGAGGAGGGATTTTTTTTTTTTTTTTTTTTTGCTAAAATAGACGAAAGAAACTTTGATATATCTGAGTAGCTGCTTTTATTATGATACTTGGACACATCACTTGGTTGGGTAAATCATGATACGGGCACTGTGTCGAATTTACTGTTGCTAAAATAGACAAAAATAATGTTGTACTTGAGGAGCTCCTTAATATTATGCATTTTTATTCTGACACATTTGTTAGTCCTACCAATGGTTTGCATATATTTAGACTGCTTCACTGATTATTGTTGTAATTTTGAGGGTTGATGGGTTGGAATTATGTAAAGTTCATGGATTTTAATTTTTTCGTCATGTTATTCATTTTTACAATCATTGTTCATCTGCAAGGAATAATGGAAAGTGGTGGAAAGTGGTGTTGCTTCATGGTTGTGAGTTATTTCCAGTGTGCAATCAAGAAGCTGGTCAAAAAGCTTGCTAAGAAGTACCATGCTTTCCTAGCATCAGAGGCGATCATGTATATTCACATTTGTTCTATGTGAAGCAGATAGTATTCCATATGTAAATTTGGATGATTTGACTTGTATTCCTTGTCTTTGTAAAGATTAAATGCTTTTTGAATATTGCTGGTATTAGATGAATGAACAGATAACTTGTAAAGGTTAATTCCTTATGTTCAGCTTTTTGTAAAGATTGAATGCCTTCTTAATGTCAATGATGCTGGGACAAGATTGAATGACTTATTTTTGTCATGCTTATGATAACTTCTCATCTTCATAAATATCATACCAGTTTTTGTTTCTTTTACATTTTTTACGATCTTGCCTTTCGTGTTTTTAATGGTTCGGTTTTTCTTATGTTGTTTTCTTTTTTTATCATCTCTCTAATATTTTCTAGGCTTTCTTATGTTGTTTTATTTTTTTGATTTTTAGAGGAACTATGTCAGTTGATCGTAATTGGATGTACCACCGACTTAGTGAAAATGGTTATATAAGAGCTGAGTTCTGTGATGGAGTTAAAGGGTTCCTTGAGTTTGCATTTACTCAGTTAGAGTATTGTAGTGGTGATAAGATTAGATGCCCTTGTATAAGATGTGACAACCAGAAATTTCTTAACCGTGATACGGTCAATGTTCATCTGTTGAGAAAGGGGTTTACATCGAGATATTCAACATGGTTTGCACATGGGGAGTTACTTGGTGCAGTTGCTCCTGTAAGTACAAGTGCAGTAGAAGCATCCACATCAATGGATGTTGGTTGTGAACATGGTCAGCAATATAGAACCATGGTGATGGAAGCTATGGGTCCAGAAGAGGAACTTCATTTGAGAAGTGCATTTGAAGTTAATCATGAGGAAGAGCCAAACAAGGATGCTGCAGATTTTTATTCTTTGTTGAAAGATGCAGAAGTACTTATGTGGGAAGGGTGTAAAAAACACTCTAAGTTATCTGCTATTAGTCAATTATTAAATTGCAAGCCTGAATTTAATATGAGTATATCTTGCTATGATCGAATCATGAAAATAGTGAAGAATATGTTGCCGGAAAGTGAGAAGCTGCCCTCTGATTTCTATCAATCAAAGAAGATGCTTCGGAAGTTGGGGTTGGAGTATACAAACCATCAATATGTATGAAACGACCCTACATTTTTCTAAGTTTAGTCATTTCTGGACCTAAGAGCCCTGGCAAAAGTATTGATGTCTTGCTTAGGCCTTTGATTGATGAACTTAAAATATTATGGGAAGTAGGGGTCACCACTTATGACATCTTTAGAAAAGAGAATTTTCAAATGAAGGCAGTTTTATTATGGACTATCAATGATTTTCCTGCATATGGCATGCTTTCAGGATGGAGTACGCATGGAAAGTTGGCCTGCCCGTATTGTATGGAGAACTCAAAAACATTTACACTACAACATGGTGGGAAGACTTCTTTTTTTGACTGCCATCGTCAATTCTTGCCCATGGACCATGCATACAGATACCAAGTTGATAGTTTCTTCAATGGTAGAATAGAGACAGACCCCCCACCTCGTCGACTGTCTGATGAGGAGTTGAAAAATAGGATCTCTGCTTTGCCTAATATAACTTTTGGTTTGAAAGCTCCTAAGCACACCATTCCTGGATTCGGTAAAGATCATAATTGGGTGAAAAGGAGCATATTTTGGGAGTTGCCCTATTGGCATACACTACTTATTCGACATAATTTAGATGTCATGCATATTGTTCGAAATGTGTTTCTCAATATATTTTACACTTGTATGGATGTAAAAGGGAAGACTAAAGATAATGTGAAAGCAAGGCAAGATTTGGAGTTGTATTGCAAGCGTCCTAAGTTGAGGATTCAATTTGTTAATGGAAAGCTAGTTAAGCCTCCAGCTTCCTATGTATTGTCCAAAGACCAAGCAATGGAGGTCTGCGAGTGGGTGAAAGGGTTAAGACTGCCTGATGGATATGCTTCAAACATATCGAAGTGTGTTAACCTGGATGATTATAAGTTTTACGGGTTAAAAAGTCACGATTGTCATGTTTTCATGCTGAGATTGCTTCCAATTGCATTCCGTGAAGTATTGCCAGCACCAGTGTGGGATGCATTGACAGAATTAAGCTGTTACTTTAAAGATTTATGCAGCACAACTTTGCGTGTCCAAGATATGGAGGTTCTTGAGAAAAATATTGTGGTAACTCTCTGCAAACTTGAGAAGATATTCCCTCCTGCATTTTTTGACTCAATGGAGCACTTACCTGTTCATCTAGCTTATGAAGCTAAGGTTGGGGGGCCCGTGCAGTACAGATGGATGTACCCCTTTGAAAGGTAACAATTTCTGTAAATCCATTAATATAGTTTCTTTGTATCCATTAAATTTGAGAAATTAACATATTAATCTTATTTATAGGCTTATGCATGATATAAAGCAGAAGGTAAAGAATCGAGCATCGATTGAAGGTTCTATTGTCGAGGCTTACATCATAGAAGAAATATCAACTTTCTGTTCGCATTATTTTGAGCCTTCTATACAAACGAGGTTAAATCAAGTTCCCCGTAATGAAGATGAAGGGGAGTTTGATCTCGTGGATCGTCTATCCATTTTTACTCATCAAGGTCGACCTTTTGGAAAACCTTCTGCAAGGCATTTGACTACTCAGGAGTTTAATGCTGCTGAGTTATATGTTCTTCTTAATTGTGTGGAGGTTCAACCTTTTGGAAAGTAAGTTACACAAGTACTTAATTATAATCATGCTTAAAAATGCATATGGAGTACAATATATGTGATTATAGCTTTTGTCTTGTAGGTATTTTGATGATTATATCCGGCAATCTTGTCCAAATATAAGCCAAATTGATTTGGAAAGACGACGCGAAATGGAGTTTCCGGCTTGGTTTAGATCATATGTGAGCTGTAAATTCATAAATATAATAATAAATTAGACTTTCACTTGATTTATTCTTACGATATTATTTTTATCATGCTAGGTTAATGACAGTAAAAATCATGTTGATGGGCGCTTAAAGGACCTATCATATGGCCCTGGGAATAAAGTTAAATGTTATAAAGGCTACTTTGTGAATGGGTACAGATTTCACACCAAAGAATATGGAAAGGATAAAAGAACCTTCAACAGTGGTGTGTGCATTAAGGGAAGCAGTTACAATGACTTTGAGAGTGACTATTATGGGATGTTGGTTGACATTATCGAGTTAGACTATTTTGGGATTGGTAATAAAGTAGTGTTATTCAAATGTGACTGGTATGACAGAGATAAGGGTATGAAAGTGCATCCTCAACATGGCCTCGTTGAGATCAATTACAAACTAAGACTTCCAACCAATGATCCGTTTGTATTAGCTCAACAAGCACATCAGGTGTTCTATACTGGTTACCCAGGTAAGAAGAAGAATCGAAGATTGTGGTGGGCAGTAATTAAGACAAAAGCTAGAGGTAGGTTCCTTCCTAGTGGGACAGAAGAAAATTTTTCTGATTTTTATCAAGAAGAAAACTACAGGATTCCTACCCCAATCTCGATGACAGATGAGCTTGATGACCCAGACATTTTGGTTGGTGTTAATAGAGATGCAGAAGATATTGATGCAGCAGAAATTGAGTTGACAACTAACCAAATGGAAGAGGATCTTGAGGATGAAGAAGAAGATTTTGAAGATGAACAAACTGAGGAAGAGGAGCATGAGGCTGAGGAAGATTAAAATACAACATGCATATTTATGAATGCTAATATAACTAATTTTAGACTTATAAATTATAGTTGTGCAGACATGAGAAAGAGCAAAGGGAAAGCAACAGGTCCACTGATTGTTCTTTACTTTGATTGAATTTGTTGACATTTACATTGTGAAATAACTATAACTTTTTATTGTTGTGCAGTTATGGCCAAGAAAAAAGGGAAAGCAATAGGTAATGGAAAAGCAGCTTTAATACTGGCTGCTACTCAAGTTCCTCCTCAACCTCCTAGGTTGCCTGAGCGTGTCGAGGAATGTCATGATGATGATGATTACATTCCTGATGGGGACATGATTGAAGAGTTGGATGCAAATGAAGAAATAAATGATGAAGAAATGAATGGTGCAGTGCAAAATCATGAGGATACAATGAATGAGGATCAGATGAATGATGAACTTGGAATTGATCCAAGACAGAGCAATGGCCCAGAACCAACCCTTAAAGCCCCTGTTGATGCAAATGGAAAAGTGATTGTTAGGTGCAAAAGAGGAATGTATGAAAATATCACTTTCTTATATCACTAATTTGAATTTATGTGTTTGTTGCATTTAAAGTATTTAATTTATTTTCTAATGAATATTTTTTAAATTGCAGGTTTCTTGATTATGAGGTCAGTCACAAAGCTGTTGCTATCATGCGCCAATTTTTTAATGGTCCGTGGTTGTCATGGAGGGAGGTCCCTACACATGCTAAAGTTGGAATGTGGAACAAATTTGAGGTGATGTAATTAATTTATATTTCTTATCATTAACTTTTGCCCTTAACAAATAGTAAGTCTGATTACTTGCGATCTATATATTGTTAGGAGATACACACAATTCTTCCAGGACAATTGCATCATGTGCATGAAGTTTGGAACAAGCATTGTCAGCGACGATTGACAACCTCATTAGGGAAGGTCAGAAGCCAAAAGCTTCTGGAAGCAAAAGGAGATTTAAACAAAGCCCGTGATAAACCCCCTAATTGGATCTCTAGAGAAAATTGGAATAAGCTAATTGATATTTGGATCTCCCCAAAATGGAAGAAGAAATCAGAAGCCAACAAAAATAATAGAAACACCATGAAGAACGGTAGCATCTCTAAACACTGTGGAGGATCAATCATATTTGTCAATCATGACGAACGATTGGTACATATCTTTATTCAATTAGATTTCTATAATAATTTTTATATTATTGTTCAGTCATCTTAAATTAGCCCATTATATGTTAATGAATTTTTTCTTTTCTCTTTTGTAGAAATTAAAGTTAGGCAGGGAGCCGACAATAGTTGAATCTTTTAATCGGACGCATAAGACAAAGCAAGGCATGGGAGGATATGTAGATAAGAGAAGTGAAGCTGTCATGGTAAGTATAATTTTTTTATGATTCATAAATATTATTGAGCTTGCTCATGTTTATCTCTTGTTTGATCCACCATAATGTTTTTCTCTTCTTTTAAATCAACTGGCAGGCAAAGTATTCAGCTGAATACTCCAAAAAATATGGTGATGCCTCCACCTCAGATGCTCCTCCACGTGATTATGACTTGTGGTTTGAGGCAACTGGTGTCCCAACTCATGGCCATGTCTATGACTTTAGTCCCCTAGAGGATCTCACTGGAATTATTGGGCAATCATCATCTGCTTCCACCTCTACAAGTCAAGCTCCAGAGCTGTACACTCATGAAGACCTTCTACGTATTCTTGAGCAGGAAAAGAAAAAATGGCAAGAGGAGGTTCTTCAAAAGATGAGAGAAGAGATTGGCTTTGGACCAAGGCATGCAGATCGGGGGAGTAATGGTGATTCTGGTTCTGCTGATCATGCTTCATTATAATTGTTTTTGCCTTAGATGATAGGTCTTTGCATTCCTAGGAGGAATGAAATCTCTGTTGATCTTTATGACATATTTTTAGACTTTGATTTTGATGGATTCAGGACATGTTGATGCCAATTTTGAATGACATTTAAAATGACTTTTGCGTAATGTTGAATGCCTTTGCTATTAATGATATTATTGTTATTATTATTATGTGCCAATCAATGTACCAAATGTACCAGGTTATTAGATTGTGATCGGTGACCAAATTTTGGTTACTAAATTGTTTACCAACTATTATGACGAGCAGTCATAAACTTAGTGACAGGATTTTGGTCAATAAAAATTGATTTTGCTCAGCGCGTTTGTAACCAATTAGTGACCGTAAACTTATCACTAGGTCAGTGACGGGATTAATGACAAATGTAGTGACAAAATGTGTGACCATGTCTGTGACGACTAAATCTGTCACTAAAGGTCGTGACAGATTAGTGACCAAACTTGTGACCGCATTCTGTGACAAAATCAGTGACCAAGTTGCCTTCGTCACTAACTCCGCAACTGGATAGTGACGGGAAATACATAATTTCTTAAATATTTAATTCTTGAATTTGTAACGGCTTAGTGACGGCGGTTCTGTCACGGAGGTTAGTGACGGGAATCGCCGCCGTCACGGAGAATTTAGCGACGCGTGTTTTTGTAACGAAGTCAGTGACGGGAGCTCCGGTCACAAATTCCATATTAGTAACCGGAAACACGGTATAGTGACGGGAATCTCCGTCACTATACGCGTGTTTTCTGGTAGTGAGTTATGAGTCTGGTAAAACCCATTCCATTAGGATCGAGTCAGACCTGATGGGGCGGAATAGATTGCGACCCCTAATTTTCAAAAAATCCTGTCATTTTATTTACTGAAAAGAGATTGATCACGAGACTGGGTGACATTACATCTTCTATATATCATTATATCACGATAACTGCCCTGAATATCTTTCTTAATTCTCCTCTTAAACAGTTTTCCACATTTCATGGAGCTAAGTAAATAGTAACTACAAAGATATACATGCACACTGGGGATGGAGAATAACTTCTCTTTGATGTCTCTGAACTTGTACTTGTAGATAACTGGGCGTGTTTTTAGGCGCCATGGTTACTTCATCAGTCAATTAAAAAATGAAACCGTATCATGCCTTATTTGTCCCAGTGGTAAATGTTGGGGAAGAGGGATAAATAATCGAATAGTGAGGCAAGATAGGATTTCTCTTTCCTTATTATTTTTAAGCAATATTTGATATGATGAGAACAAGCTCCAGAATCAAGGCAAGGAGCAAACTTACCCTCCGAAGGATTCAGTTGCTGCAAGTCAGCAGCCAAAGATTACATTTAGAAGCAGTACTTTTATGTCTTGGTATTTACCTCATCAAATAACCACACTGCTACATGCCACACTCATTTTTACTTTGTGACCATTGATTGGTCAATCAGGATTTGAGTACTCCCCAAGTTGATCCAACAACCAGATCAGTTAACGCTGATTGGTTTAAAAATGAGCCATTTCCCCCCACTCCTGGTAGATTTTAGTGAATGGATGCAGAGTTTGCTTGACCCTTTTCAGTTTTTGAAATTTATTGGTTTTAACCTAATATCTTTAAAAATAAATTCATCTTAAATGGAGCTGCTGGGACTGAATTGTCCATTTTGAGCTAGACTCCATACTATGCTACCTTAGTTCAGCAAGCTCGAAAGAACTCTGCTCTTAAATAGTTTAACCTTGCAATCATAGCAAGCTAGAATATGTAACAAGTAGCAATGCATAATTATGTTATGAATGAACTGTAGCTCTGCTATCTTTTTATTCCCAGAGTAACGATTATTTCTATTAAATGTTCAACTCATTTAAATATACCAAATCCATTTTAGTGTTCTGAGGAAAAAGAAATTACTTCTTTATCTATCCGACTATTACCTTTTGTTACGCTGGACAAAAAGGCAATCAAAATTTCTTGAGCAACATGTATTTTTTTTCCTACTTTATTGTTATATAATTTTAATGTCCGTGTCAAGATTGAAAAAATATATTTTTCCAAGTTTAATGGTTCACTCTGTATGGCTTTGGCCAACCAATTTGACCTGTGTTTCTCAGGCCATAAACTTCGGGTAAAGATAAAGAATAATTCTAGAACAAATCAGAAGAAAAGAAAGTCTGTGCTTTATCCACTGGGGCAAGTAGATGGATTGCAGGCGAGGGGATGGATGGTTTTGGCCTAACTTGTGAAGCCCAATGGTCCCATATCAGACAGACTCGTTCCAGAGCCTGGGCATATGAGGCGGGTGTCTCCAAATCCTGCAAATGCGTTTTGGATGGAAAACAAAATCGGAGAGGAATAAAAGACACTTGCATGAAGCTCCGGAACCAGACAATATCTAGCAGGAGAGCCCCGCGGTCCCTCCTCATGTGGTCCCTACGTGGGCACTAGGTGCCTCACGTGCCCAGCGCAGGTGGGGGCGTGACATTTGGTATCAGAGCCGAGGACGGGCCTTGTCCGATGGTGGAAAGGGTGTGAGGCGGGTGTCTCCAAATCCTCCAGACACATTTTGGGTGGAAAACAAAACCAGAGAGGGGTGAAGAACGCTTGTGTGAAGCTCCGGAACCGAATAATATATGGCAGGAGAGCCCCGCGATCCCCCCTCATGTGGCCCTGTGGAGTGATTGATTATAATCCTATTTGATTTTGATGAGCTCAAAGCATTTGAGTATATCTTATGTTGTACTAATGAATTCAATCTAGTGCATGTTTCAGTCAAACACTTGTAAATTTATGGTTAAGTATCTCTAGATTTGGTTCAATACATTTTGGATAAGTAAAGAACTCAATTTGAACCAAAGTCTGAGACTCGAGTCGACTCCGGAAGATTACGAGTTGACTCCAAGCGTATCAGAAGCACTGGCACAGGCTCGAGTCGACTCCTGTACATTACGAGTCGACTCCGACTGAGAACAGACAGACGGACAGAAAGATCCATCTCAGAACCTGTCAACGAGTCGACTCCTGAAGAGCGCGAGTCGACTCCGATGCTTGCCGAGTCGACTCCAGGGTAGTACGAGTCGACTCCAGGGAGTTAAAGACAAAAAGACAGAGAAGTTATTTTGGACCCTGAGAGCCGAGTCGACTCCGATGGTTGGCAGGTCGACTCCAAAGGAAGCGAGAGTCGACTCCCAGTGTGATACAAGGCAAAAGTCAGAGAGCAAATTTCGGACACTGAGAGCCGAGTCGACTCCCGCAAAGTTCGAGTCGACTCCAAGACAGCGCGACCCCAAAAGACAGAAGACGGTATTTTCGTCTCTGAGAGACGAGTCGACTCCAAGACAGTTCGAGTCGACTCCAAGGCAGCGCAACCCCAAAAAGACAGAAGACTGTTTTTCGGATACTGAGAGCCGAGTCGACTCCGAAACAGTTCGAGTCGACTCCAAGACGACACGAGTCAAAAGACAGAAGATCGGGAGTTCGGACTCTGAGCGCCGAGTCGACTCCCAGAATTTCCGAGTCGACTCGAGTGAGCAAACTTGAAAAATGCATCCCTGGATTCCTTACGTCGAGTCGTCTCCAAAAGTGCCAGGTCAGCTCCAGACTTTGGGGAGTCGACTCCGGGTTAAGTCGAGTCGACTCCCAGTCGAGACAGCACTTTAATTCAAATCCGGAACAGTTGCCGAGCCGTCTCCAGAAAAGCACGAGTCGACTCCAGATCGCGCGAGTCGACTCCGATCCCAACGAAAACATTGTCAGGATGTGCAGAATGTGCAGAACGACTAGAAGATTATGTCTAACGGCTAGTTTCCGTGGGAAATGGCTTAAATAGCCACAGAGAACTGTAGCAAGGTAGAGAAGCGACATTCCATTCAAAGAAAACAAGAAATCTTCATCTACCAAAGGATTTCAAAGGAAAAGAAGGAAGAGGGGCCATTAACTCCATCCAACCAACTCTTCCCAGCATTAAAGAAGTCTCCTTCAATCTTCAAGTCTTCAAGACATTCAAGAGGAGACCCCGAGTTCGAGAAGCCCTCCTCTACATCTTCATAAATTCGTTTGAGGGCTCTTAACTTCTCTCTTATTTATATCGCTGAATATCTGCTTGTTTAGAAGCTGTATTTTTCTGTTTATTTTTCAATCCATTTGTTCCTTACTTGATTCAATCAGGGAATTGAATCAAGGGTGTAAAGGTTTGTTGGTGAGCCTAGGTTGAAACCAACGTGTAAGGGTTTGATTGTGATCCCGGAAAAACAATCGGATGGTTCTAGTCGGTGAGCCTGGAAAAACCGACCGAGTTCGTTGTGATCTCGTAAAACAACAAGTTAGGTTGTGAGCTTGTAAAACAACCGGCTGTAATCCGAGGGGTTATAGTGAATTCCCAAGTGAGGCTTGGGGAGTGGACGTAGGAGCAAGGGTTAGCTCCGAACCACTATAAATTTTCTTGTGTTTGTGATTGTCTTGTTGTCTCTTACTTTCATTTCATACACTGCATATAGCATCTAATTAATCCACTTGCAAAAAGCATTAATTAGTTATTCACAAACCTTTTAATTGCTATAATTATTTTAAGACCCAATTCACCCCCCCTCTTGGGTTGTCTATCTGGGCAACAAGTGGTATCAGAGCCGGAACTCTATTACCCAAAGAGTAAAAGATCAAAATGACAACCCCATTTGGATCTTCTCACATTGAGGGCCAGTCCACCCATAGACCTCCATTTTTTAATGGATCCGACTACTCATATTGGAAGGCTAGGATGAGAATATTTATCCAAGCCCAAGACTATGAGATGTGGACCACCATACTAAATGGACCATACATCCCATCCATTTATGTAAAAGGTGTCACTGTACCCAAGCTTGAAAAGGATTGGGATGACAATGACATAAGGAAGGCACAACTAAATGCCAAAGCCATGAATGTGCTTTATTGTGCTTTAGATAGAAATGAATTCAATAGAGTCTCTACTTGCATTTCTGCAAAAGAGATTTGGGATAGACTTGAAGTGACCCACGAGGGCACAAATCAAGTAAAAGAATCCAAAATAAATATATTAGTTCATAAGTATGAATTATTTAAAATGGATTCTAATGAAACAATCACTTGCATGTTCACTAGATTTACTGACATTGTCAATGGCCTAAAAAGCCTTGGCAAAAATTATACTAACAGTGAGCTTGTCAGGAAGATTCTTCGTTGTCTACCAAGGTCATGGGAAGCCAAGGTGATGACAATCCAAGAAGCCAAGGACTTAAACAAGCTGCCACTCGAGGAGCTACTTGGATCCCTCATGACGCATGAGCTAACAATGAAACAACACAATGAAGAAGAGTCCTCTCACAAGAAAAAGGTAATAGCACTAAAATCTGTTTCCACTAACAAAGATTTGTCTTGCAGTAGTAGCAGTGAAGAGGAAGACAATGAGGGAGATGATGATGAGGCTCTCCTTGTAAGAAAATTCCGTAGATTCATCAACCGGAAGAAGTCCTCTCATCAAAGGAGAGGCCCCTCAAGCTCCTATCACAAGGATAAAGGTAAGGAAAGGGAAAATGAGGGGATCGGATGTTATGAGTGTAAGAAGCCGGGGCATTTCAGAGCTGAGTGTCCTTTGCTGAAGAAGGGGAGCAAGTACAAGAAAAAGAAAATCCTTATTTCCACCCTATCGGACTCCGATACATCATCATCATCGGATGAGGAACAAGAAGAAAAGGCCAACTTATGTTTTATGGCTAACGACAATGAGGTAACATCCGTAACACATTTAGACTTTACCTTTGATGAATTATATGATGCTTTCAATGAATTAATAGACGAGTATAAGACAATAAACCTTAAGAACAAAGAGTTGAAACTAACTAACCAAACTCACCTCCGTAAGTACGATACATTAATTAAGGATAAAGATGTTATCATTAAAAAAAATTCAGAACTTAAGACAAGCAACCAAATGTTAATTCAAAAGACTAATGCCTTAATTAAAGATAACGAAAGACTAACCAAAGAAATATTAGAACTTAAAAACAATAAACAAATCATAAAAGAGAGTCTCACAAAAGACCTAAATGGACTAAAAACAGAAAAACAAAAATTGGCACTAGAACTTGAAAAGTACAAGCCTTTTGTAGAAAAATTTACATATAGCTCAGAAAAATTAGAAATGATACTTAATAGTCAACAAGCTGTGTTCAATAGAGCTGGTTTAGGGTATAAACCTAAAAATAAGCAAAAGCTCCTTAGTAATTTCTTTGTAAAAGCAGGAGAAAGCAAAACTAAGAAAATAACATGTTTTTGCTGTGGAACATTAGGACATAAAGCAAATGTGTGTGATTATAGAAAAGAAAAAACTAAGAAAAAAATTAAAAGGGTTTGGGTTCCAAAAGGAACCAACATTACTAACCATGAAGGACCCAAGAAAACTTGGGTACCTAAAATTGTATGATTTGCTTGTGTAGGAGTGTCTTGCAGCCAAGGTCGACAAAAATTGTTGGTACTTGGATAGTGGCTGCTCAAGACACATGACGGGTGACAAAGACCAATTCTTCATCCTTGAGCCTAAGAAGGGAGGTGCTGTGACATTTGGAGACAATAACCAAGGTCACATCATTGGTATAGGTAAAGTACAAATCACCCCTTCAACCTTTATTGATAATGTTAGATATGTTGATGGTCTTAAGCATAATCTACTTAGCATTAGTCAATTGTGTGATAGAGGTTTTGATGTTTTGTTTAAACCATCTTTATGCATCATAACCAACTCAAATGACAACAGTTTAGTTTTTAAAGGAATAAGACGTGGGAATGTGTATGTAGTAGACCTTGAGGATCTTGCCAAACATAACCCATGTTTCGTTGTTAATGAAACTAAGGATAATGATGCTAGTTGGTTATGGCACCGTAAGTTGGGTCATGCAAGTATGGACACAATATCAAAACTAGTTAAAAGAGATTCCGTGATAGGTTTGCCAAAACTAAAGTTTGAGAAGAATAAAATATGTGAAGCTTGTCAATATGGCAAACAATCAAGGAACTCATTTAAATCCATAAATTGTGTCTCTACCTCTAGACCTCTAGAACTACTACACATGGATCTATTCGGACCAACTAGAACCACAAGTCTAGGTGGAAATAAATATGGTCTAGTTATTGTAGATGATTTTTCTAGATATACTTGGGTCATGTTCTTAGCTCATAAAGATCAAGCATTTTCAGTATTTAAGAAATTTCATAAGGAAGTAACAAATGCTAGAGATACTTCAGTCATAGCTATTAGAAGTGATCATGGAATGGAATTTGAAAATCATCTATTTGATGAATTTTGCAATAAAAAGGGAATAACTCATAATTTTCTGCACCTAGAACACCACAACAAAATGGAGTTGTAGAAAGGAAAAATAGAACCCTAGAGGAAATGGCTAGAACCATGCTATGTGAAAGTAACCTCCCTAAGTACTTTTGGGGAGAAGCCATTAATACCTCATGTCATATATTAAATAGAGTTTTATTGAGACCCATTATAAAGAAAACACCTTATGAACTTTGAAAAAATAGAAAACCAAAAGTAAACTATTTTTATGTCTTTGGATGTAGGTGTTTTGTTCATAATAATGGAAAAGATAATCTAGGTATATTTGACTCTAAATCTGATGAGGGTATATTTTTGGGGTATTCTACAACTAGTAAAGCCTATAGAGTTTTTAATAAAAGAACCCTTGTTATTGAAGAATCTATACATGTTATTTTTGATGATTCTAGTGATATCTCTTCTAGAAAGAGAGTTGATCTTGATGATGATGCTGAAATTCTTGAAGAAAAGATTGATGAGATGACATTACAAGAAGATGAACAAAAATTAATTGGAAATGCATCATCAAGCCAAGAGGCTATTGTGGATCATGGGCTGACTAAGGCTTGGAGGTATGCTCATGGGCATCCTAAGGAATTAATTTTAGATGATCCATCTCAAACTGTTAGGACTAGAGCATCTCTTAGGAACTTAAATAATCATCTAGCTTTTGTCTCACATTTTGAACCCAGACACATAGAAGAAGCTGAAAAAGATGTAAATTGGATAAATGCAATGCAAGAAGAACTAAACCAATTTACTAGAAACAAGGTATGGAACCTAGTTGAACGACCCTCTGAATATTCAATTATAGGTACCAAATGGATATATAAAAATAAACTTGATGAAAATGGAATTGTAATTAGGAATAAGGCTAGACTAGTAGCAAAGGGCTATAATCAAAAAGAAGGTATAGATTTTGATGAAATCTTTGCTCCTGTAGCTAAATTTGAGGCAATTAGATTATTACTAGCATTCGCATGCTCTAAGAATTTCAAATTATTTCAAATGGATGTAAAAAGTGCATTTTTGAATGGGTATATTAATGAGGAGGTGTATGTAGAACAACCTCCTGGTTTTGAAAATCATCAATACCCTAATCATGTGTATAAATTGAATAAAGCACTTTATGGTTTGAAACAAGCACCTAGAGCATGGTATGAAAGACTTAGCAAATTTCTACTAGATTATGAGTTCTCTAGGGGAAATGTAGATACAACACTGTTTTTAAAGAAGAAAAACAAAGAAATGTTAGTAGTGCAGATTTATGTTTATGATATTATTTTCGGTGCTACTAACAATCGCCTCTGCGAAGAATTTGCTGACTTGATGCAGAGTGAGTTTGAAATGAGCATGATGGGAGAGCTGAACTATTTTCTCGGGCTTCAAATCAAACAATCTGAAGAAGGAATCTTCATCAATCAAGCTAAATACATCAAGGAGATGCTTAAGAAGTTTGATATGGAGGGAAACAAGTCAATCAGCACACCCATGAGCTCATCATGCAAACTAGACCAAGATGAATCAGGTAAATCTGTAGATCAAAAGATGTATAGAGGTATGATAGGATCTTTATTGTATCTCACTGCAAGTAGACCTGATATCATGTTTAGTGTATGCATGTGTGCTAGATATCAGTCTAATCCTAAGGAATCTCATCTAATTGCAGTCAAGAGAATCTTTAAATACCTAATAGGAACAAAAAATATAGGTTTATGGTATTCTAGAGAATCTAGCCTGAACTTAATAGGATACACAGATTCAGATTTTGCTGGTTGTAAACTTGATAGAAAAAGCACCAGCGGGTCATGTCAATTCTTAGGAGAAAATTTAATCTCATGGTTTAGCAAGAAACAAAACTCGGTTGCATTATCTACTGCTGAAGCCGAATATGTTGCTGCCGGAAGTTGTTGTGCTCAAATCATGTGGATTAAACAACAACTTGAAGATTATGGCATTAAACAAGATAAAATTCTCATTAATTGTGATAATACAAGTGCCATTAATCTAACTAAAAATCCAATTCAGCACTCAAGAACTAAACATATTGAGATAAGACATCACTTCATAAGAGATCATGTACTGAATGGTGATGTGACACTTCAATTTGTTTGCACTGATGATCAATTAGCTAATATCTTCACAAAACCCTTGAGTGAAGAGCGATTCTGTGTACTTAGAAGAGGATTAGGAGTGATTGATTCATCCTAGTGATATTCTCTTCTCTAATTCATTGATTTTGATGATTAGCTTGTGTTAAATATAGAGTTTCTCATCTATGATCATCAATTCAGATCACAAACTTTTTGATTATCCCTTGTTTGGCACGAAAATAACATGATTTTTGGGTGCGTGCCAGAGTTCGAGTTGACTCGGATACATTTTAGAGTCGGCTCATGAAGGAGTCGACTCGCACATAGATAGGAGTCGACTCGAGGTCGATGGCAGCATAGGGTGAGTCGACTCGCGCATATTTTGGAGTCGACTCGAGGTCGAGTCGACTCACGACTTACTGGAGTCGACTCGCGGTCGGGAATCCGATGTTTTAACCCTAATTGAAGCGTTTAATCGACACTTCTATTCACCGCCTCCACTGTTCAAAAACCCTAGAGTCGTCTCCGACCTCGTCTCTGACCTCCATTAGGGCTTTTCCGTCGAGCTTCTTCCGACCATTAGGACTTTTCCCCCTCTCTAGGTCTACTATGCCTCGAAAGATAGTTGTCCCGAGCCGGAAGAGGCCTCAATCCGCGAGCGGCGCCGAGCGACGGTCCAAGGCTCGGAATGAACCCGTGAGGCCACAACCTCCAGTTCCTTCCCCGCCGAGGCCGGTTCCCTCGCGTCCGTGCGCCGGGAAGGCGGTCTCCACCGGGAGGTATGTCAACTTTGACTACCTCTCCCGGGAAGGCTTCACAATAGGGGATAGGTTAAGGGCCCAAGGGTTAGAGATGTTTTGCTCCCTAGATCTCCCTACTTACCCGGGGCTAGTTAGGAAGTTTTACGGGACAGTAGCCAGGGTTCATGGTGGGATACAGGGAACCGTAGCGGGTGTCCCTTTATTTATTTCAGAGAATTTTATTGCACAAATCCTTCATCTTCCCCAAGTAGGGGTGTTTCCCTCTCACCCAGCCGATAGGACTGAGGCCCTTACGGCTATACTAGGGAGTCCACCCCAGTCCCCCCTTGATGAGGTGTCCGCTAGTCAGCTATCAGTTGAAATGCGGCTCCTCTTAAGTATTATATCTAGGACCCTCTTTCCTAAGACCGGCCGCTTTGACTTTGTATCTGAGAGGGACCTAGCCCTAATGTACTACATTCTTCAAGATACCCCAATCAACTTCCCTAAGCTCATCTATAAATACCTATGTGAGCCTCTAGACAAACCAAGGCTTACTCTTCCCTATGGGATGCTGTACACATTGATCTTCAGGGAGTTAGAGGTCCCCATTCCTGAGGGGGAACCCTCTCGCGCACTGCGATACACAGATCGCATGGGTGAGGGAACTCTTCACAGGATGGGATTTGATAAGGTTGAGGGAGTCTGGGTCCGGAAACCATCCTCTTCCACACTTACTGATCCTACTACTCGTCACTCCCCCAGCCTTGATCATGACTCCGATTTTCCCACCTATCCCTCCACTTCAACACCATCCACTTCAGCCGGACCCTCCTCTTCAGCACCACCTACTCAGCCACTAGAGGTCCGGATCTCTCCTGAGCAGCTTCGGGAGTTGCGGCAGGAGATCGTGCGGGATCTTCGGGACGACCTACTGAGGGAGCTCCGAGGTCCAGCGACTGCCCCCTCTACTGCAGTGGTTCCTTCATTGGCAGCCGTGACCGAGATGACGGCTCATCTGAGAGAAGAGATTTACAATGTCAGAAGCCTTATACAAGCCCAATTCTCAAATATGAGCGATGTCACAAGCAACACAAGAAAGATGCGAGATGACATCCGACAGGACTTAGGCAGCCAGAGTCAGGGGGCCGAGCGTCTGGCAAATGTATTGATCTCCAAGTTGGATACTCTCCAGGAGAATCTGACTGAGCTCACCTCGGTCCATAGTAGGGCCACCTCGGCGATCATCACGCAGCTAGGGAACATCACAGATGGGGTTAGTCTACTTATGGAACAATCCAGACTGAGCAAGGGAGCCACATCCTCCTCAAAGAAATCCTAGCTTCTTTTTTTTTTCTCTTTTTGATATGTACTTACTACTTTTTGATTGTATCTACAAGTGTACTTAAACTTACATCAATACAATGAGTAGACATTTTTCTTCAGTATTGTGCACATTTGATCTCTAATTGCTTGTGTGATGTGCTTTCTTCCTTTTTGCTATGATGACAAAAAGGGAGAGAAAATATATTGAATAAGACATGTAAAGGAATATTCGGAGATTAGTTGAATCATACTCAAGAACAAATTGGCAGATTTTCCCTCTAAAAACCAAAAATTTAAGTTCAAAAGCTTCAATACACTAAAAGAAAATTTAGAGAATCAAAATAAAGTTGAATGCATGTGTTGAGAGGGAGAATCTGAAATTTTAAGAAAGCAAACTCATTAAATATATATAAGCCAAATAATTGATTGCATGACATGAAGGCTTATATAATTCCAAATGAAAGGGGGAGCTTTAACTTCAAAATTTACTGTTTCACACCTTTCAGTTTTGGATAAATTAAATAACCAGACACTTGAATTCATTTTGAAATTTTACTATAAATTTTCTTTTTGGTTGAGCAATTCACTTTACATATACTCAATATTTTGTCATCATCAAAAAGGGGGAGATTGTGGAGTGATTGATTATAACCCTATTTGATTTTGATGAGCTCAAAGCATTTGAGTATATCTTATGTTGTACTAATGAATTCAATCTAGTGTTTCAGTCAAACACTTGTAAATTTATGGTTAAGTATCTCTAGATTTAGTTCAATACATTTTGGATAAGTAAAGAACTCAATTTGAACCAAAGTCTGAGACTCGAGTCGACTCCGGAAGATTACGAGTCGACTCCAAGCGTATCAGAAGCACTGGCACAGGCTCGAGTCGACTCCTGTACATTACGAGTCGACTCCGACTGAGAACAGACAGACGGACAGAAAGATCCATCTTAGAACCTGTCAACGAGTCGACTCCTGAAGAGCGCGAGTCGACTCCGATGCTTGCCGAGTTGACTCCAGAGTAGTACGAGTCGACTCCAGGGAGTTAAAGACAGAAAGGCAGAGAAGTTATTTTGGACCCTGAGAGCCGAGTCGACTCCCGAAGAACTCGAGTCGACTCCGATGGTTGGCAGGTCGACTCCAAAGGAAGCGAGAGTCGACTCCCAGTGTGATACAAGGCAAAAGTCAGAGAGCAAATTTCGGACACTGAGAGCCAAGTCGACTCCCGCAAAGTTCGAGTCGACTCCAAGACAGCGCGACCCCAAAAGACAGAAGACGGTATTTTCGTCTCTGAGAGGCGAGTCGACTCCAAGACAGTTCGAGTCGACTCCAAGGCAGCGCAACCCCAAAAAGACAGAAGACTGTTTTTCGGATACTGAGAGTCGAGTCGACTCCGAAACAGTTCGAGTCGACTCTAAGACGGCACGAGTCAAAAGACAGAAGATCGGGAATTCGGACTCTGAGCGCCGAGTCGACTCTCAGAATTTTCGAGTCGAATCGAGTGAGCAAACTTGAAAAATGCATCCCTGGATTCCTTACGTCGAGTCGTCTCCAAAAGTGCCAGGTCAGCTCCAGACTTTGGGGAGTCGACTCCGGGTTAAGTCGAGTCGACTCCCAGTCGAGACAGCACTTTAATTCAAATCCGGAACAGTTGCCGAGCCGTCTCCAGAAAAGCATGAGTCGACTCCTGCAGCAGCCGAGTCGACTCCAGATCGCGCGAGTCGACTCCGATCCCAACGGAAACATTGTCAGGATGTGCAGAATGTGCAGAACGGCTAGAAGATTGTGTCTAACGGCTAGTTTCCATGGGGAATGGCTTAAATAGCCACAGAGAACTGTAGCAAGGTAGAGAAGCGACATTCCATTCAAAGAAAACAAGAAATATTCATCTACCAAAGGATTTCAAAGGAAAAGAAGGAAGAGGGGCCATTAACTCCATCCAACCAACTCTTTCCAGCATTAAAGAAGTCTCCTTCAGTCTTCAAGTCTTCAAGACATTCAAGAGGAGATCCCGAGTTCGAGAAGCCCTCCTCTACATCTTCATAAATTCGTTTGAGGGCTCTTAACTTCTCTCTTATTTATATCGCTGAATATCTGCTTGTTTAGAAGCTGTATTTTTCTGTTTGTTTTTCAATCCATTTGTTCCTTACTTGATTCAATCAGGGGAATGAATCAAGGGTGTAAAGGTTTGTTGGTGAGCCTAGGTTGAAACCAACGTGTAAGGGTTTGATTGTGATCCCAGAAAAACAATCGGGTGGTTCTAGTCGGTGAGCCTGAAAAAACCGACCGAGTTCGTTGTGATCTCGTAAAACAACAAGTTAGGTTGTGAGCTTGTAAAACAACCGGCTGTAATCCGAGGGGTTATAGTGAATTCCCAAGTGAGGCTTGGGGAGTGGATGTAGGAGCAAGGGTTAGCTCCGAACCACTATAAATTTTCTTGTGTTTGTGATTGTCTTGTTGTCTCTTACTTTCATTTCATACACTGCACATAGCATCTAATTAATCCACTTGCAAAAAGCATTAATTAGTTATTCACAAACCTTTTAATTGCTATAATTATTTTAAGACCCAATTCACCCCCCCCCCCTCTTGGGTTGTCTATCTGGGCAACAGGCCTCCATGTGGGCACTAGGTGCCTCACGTGCCCTGCGCAGGCGGGGGTGTGACATTTGGTATCAAAGCCGAAGACGGTTCTTGTTCGATGGTGAAAAAGGTGCGAGGCCCAATAGTCTCACATCGGAAAGACTCGTTCCAGAGCTTGGCATATGAGGCGGGTGTCTCCAAATCCTACATATGCGTTTTGGGTGAAAAACAAAACCGGGGAGGGGTGAAGGGCGCTTGCGTGAAGCTCCGAAATCGGATAATATCTAGCAGGAGAGCCCCACGGTTCCCCCTCATGTGGCCCCCACGTGGGCACTAGGTGTCTCACGTGCCCCGCACAAGCGGGGGCGTGACATTTGGTATCAGAGCCGAGGACGGCTCTTGTCCGATTGTGGGAAGGATGTGAGGCCCAATAGTCCCATATCGGAAAGACTCATTCCAGAGCCTGGGCATATGACGCAGGTGTCTCCAAATCCTGCAGACGCATTTTGGGTGGACAATAAAATCAGGGAGGAGTGAATGACGCTTGCGTGAAGCTCCAGAATCGGACAATATCTGGCGGGAGAGCCCCGCGGTCCTCCCTCATGTGGCCCCCATGTGGGCACTAGGTGCCTCACGTGCCCAGCGCAGGTGGAGGCGTGACATTTGGTATCAGAGCCGAGGACGGTTCTTGTCCGATGGTGGGAAGGGTGTGAGGCCCAATAGTTCCACATCGGAAAAACTCGTTCCAGAGCCTGAGCATATGAGGCGGGTGTCTCCAAATCCTGCAGATACGTTTTGGGTGGAAAACAAAACCGGAGAAGGGTGAAGGACGCTTGCATGAAGCTCCGGAATCGAACAATATCTGGCAGGAGAGCCCGCGGTCCCACCTCATGTGGCCCCTACGTGGGCACTAGGTGCCTCACATGCCTCACGTAGACGGGGGCGTGACATTTGGTATCAGAGCCGAGGACGGCTTTTATCCGATGATGAAAAGAGTGTGAGGCCCAATAGTCCCACATCGGAAAGACTCATTCCAGAGCTTGGGCATATGAGGCGGGTGTCTCCAAATCCTGCAGATGCGTTTTGGGTGGAAAACAAAACCGGAGAGGGGTGAAGGACGCTTGCGTGAAGCTCTGGAACCGGATAATATTTGGCAGGAGACCTCCACGGTTCCCCCTCATGTGGCCCCTACGTGGGCACTAGGTGCCTCACGTGCCCTGCAAAGGCGGGGGCGTGACATTTGGTATCAGAGCCGAGGACGACTCTTGTCCGATGGTTGGAAGGTTGTGAGGCCCAATAGTCCCATATCGGAAAGACTCATTTCAGAGCTTAGGCATATGAGGCAGGTGTCTCTAAATCCTGCAGACACATTTTGGGTGGAAAATAAAATCGGGGAGGAGTGAACGACGCTTGCGTGAAGCTCCGGAATCGGACAATATCTGGCGGGAGAGCCCCGCGGTCCCCCCTCATGTGGCCCCCACATGGGCACTAGGTGCATCACGTGCTCCGCGCAGGTGGGGGCGTGACATTTAGTATCAGAGCCGAGGATGGCTCTTGTCCGATGGTGGGAAGGGTGTGAGGCCCAATAGTTCCACATTGGAAAAACTCGTTCCAGAGCCTGGGCATATGAGGCGGGTGTCTCCAAATCCTGCAGATACGTTTTGGGTGGAAAACAAAATTGGGGAGGGGTGAAAGACGCTTACGTGAAGCTCCGGAACTGGACAATATTTGGCAGGAGAGCCCCGCGGTCCCCCCTCATGTGGCCCCCACGTAGGCACTAGGTGTCTCATGTGCCCCGCGCAGACGAGGGCGTGATATTTGGTATCAGAGCCGAGGACGACTCTTATCCGATGGTGGGAATGGTGTGGGACCCAATAGTCCCATATCGGAAAGACTCGTTCTAGAGTTGGGCATATGAGGCGGGTTTCTCCAAATCCTACAGACGCGTTTTGGATGGAAAACAAAACCGGAGAGGGATGAAGGACGTTTGCGTGAAGCCCCAGAATCAAACAATATCTGGCAGGAGAGCCCCGTGGTCCCTTCTAATGTGGCCCCCACGTGGGCACTAGGTACCTCACGTGCCCCGCGCAGACGGGGGCGTGACATTTGGTATTAGAGCCGAAGATGGCTCTTTGTCCGATGGTGGGAAAGGTGCGAGGCCCAAAAGTCCTATATCGGAAAGACTCGTTCCAGAGCCTGGACATGTGAGGCGGATGTCTCCAAATCATGTAGATGCGTTTTGGGTAGAAAACAAAATCGGGGAGGAGTGAAGGACGCTTGCGTGAAGCCCCCGAAACCGGATAATATATGGCAGGAGATCCCCGCGGTCCACCCTCATATGGCCCCCACGTGGGCACTAGGTGCCTCACGTGCCCCACGCAGGCGGGGGCGTAACATTTGGTATCAGAGCCGAGGACGACTCTTGTCCGATGGTGGGAAGAGTGTGAGGCCCAATAGTTCCACATCGGAAAGATTCATTTCAGAGCCTGGGCATATGAGGCGAAGGTTTCCAAATCCTACAGAAGAGTCCCGTGGTTCCCCCTCATGTGACTAGCTGCCTCACATGCCCCGCGTAGGCGGGGGCGTGACATAACTCGGCGTGAGAGGGATGAGAAGTTTGCAGTCTGGCTCAGCGAACAAGAAAAGGTTGCCCGGATTCAGGGCCATCCTAGCCCAATAGACACCGTTGATGTTCTTAGCTTGTTATAATTTCTTACATTTCCAGTCACCCGGTGATAGCTCCCACACTGAATTTTTGGCAGTTAAAAGGACATCAGTTTGAACAAATATTCTTGCCTGAACGAGAATTATTAACAGGACATTTGATGCCGGAAGCCATACCGAACATATAATGGGTGATTGACTCTCTCACCCATTGTATGTGAGATCAGATGACCTCAAATATATGATGCAAGAAGATAAAAGAACCTAAATCTGGCATGTATGATCGCATGACACCATGAACTATGGAAGACCTCAACCTGCTCTTTAATAAGATAAAAATAAATTTTTGTTTTATTGCTCCAGTGTCATCATGACCTACATAGTTTGACTTACTGTAACAGAGCACAGAGAGAGAGAGAGGGAGAGGGAGAGGGACCGGAGTTGTTCGCTACCTACATAAAGCAAAATTGGAACTAAGAAGTAATCATGGTGTCCTACAATCAGTAGTATGATTTATGTACAAAATGATCTCTAAGTGAGTGCTCGGATACCAAGATGCATCGTCCATATGATTTCCGTCATGAGATTGAGCGGAAAATATATTTTAAAATTCTGAATCAACTGAGTGAGAGTGAAGGGAAAGCTCGAAAAGATTGAGGCTGTTGATTCCATGGCTTAGGATAGGGAATGCAACGAGAGATTCGTAACTTTGAGTTTGTCGCGACCTGTGATCTATCAACGTAAATACATGGCAATGGAAGTGGATAGCAGTGTTATCTAGGTCTCCAGGACATGGGAAAATAAATCTTCATTAAGAAACGAGAGCTGCCTGTGACCTACCAATGATGAAGAACGGTGCATATTCATAGCCCAGTTGCACCGTAATCATACAAATGTCACCCTCGAATCAGTTAAATGCCCCCAAACATAATACTCTTCGTTGTCGTTCTACGTTTATTGGATTTATTTCTCTATTCAATCCGGGGTATCCGTCAGTTAATGGATGGCTTTGAATGCCTGCTTTTAGTTGGTTCCGGCAGTCGGCAACATCAAAGAGATCACAACATTCACGGCGATTGCAAACTTTTTTTTTTAAATAAATGGTTGCTTAGCATTTTCTTTGGATGATTCTACCAACCAAGTAAGACTCATAAGGAAGCCAAATTACCATCGGAATATTTGTCATAATAGTACACGAGATTGAACTTAAATTTTGATAATGCAGTCAGGTGGACCTACCTGATAACTTTATTCATCGAATGTGTCACACTCCCGATCGAATCTCACCTCTGTTCCCCAGGAGATTCCCAGACAGCTTGGTAACCTGATCGTGAATCATTTAAGTCTCCACAGTCCCCACCAAGCATGAATACCTACATATGGCATGGACCTAAACCCCATACTCCTCCTGTGCTCCGTAGTATTTGCCTTCCAAACATATTTCTTCTTCCTGCTCTTTTTATTTTCCACGTAGAGAGAGGGGATGGAAAACCTCCTACTGCTACTCCCATTGATGATGTTATGGTTCCCACCACCCAAGACTGCCGCCATCGCTGAAGTGCCGGCGATCATAGTGTTCGGTGACTCCACGGTCGACTCGGGGAACAACAACCGGATCCCGACACTTGTCAGGAGCAACTTCAGACCCTATGGGCGCGATTTCATGGGTGGGAAGCCCACCGGGCGGTTCAGCAATGGCCGGCTGGCGACCGACTTCTACTCGGAGTTTTACGGCCTCGGTCCCTTCGTGCCGGCTTATCTTGATCCCCTGTATGGGATAGAGGATTTTGCCACCAGGGTCTGCTTTGCGTCTGCTGGCTCCGGCCTGGACGTTGCTACGTCCAACATTCAAGTAAGTCGTCCTTCTCTTCAAGACCCGTAAATTAATGCATGGGCGGGCCTGGATGCTCGGCACTGTAAGATAAGATAATTGTTCATTATTTTTCTTGATGATTTATAACCTGAAACCTAAAATAACAGACTTATGTTGACATATTCGGCATCATGCATGTCCGACATAAACAAATGCATGCAGGGAATCCATGCGAGTGTAGTAGTTATATATATGGGCTTCCAAGCAACAGAAATACTAAGCATTCAAATATATATACATATAATATTTTTGCGATCATAACTCAACTCTTCTCTGTTTCCTGAATACAAGTCTGTGATACCCTTGTGGATGCAAGTCCGGTACTACAAAGAGTATCAAACCAGACTGATAAGGTATCTCGGAGAGGAGAAGGCCGAGCATACGTTGAGGGAGGCCGCGTATGTCATCAGCATCGGAACTAATGATTTTATCGAGAATTACTTTGCCAACGCTTCGGAACGAAAGAAGCAATTCACGATCGGTGGGTATGTGGACTTCCTCACGGGTCTTGCCCGTGACTTCATCAAAGAACTCTACGCCTTGGGGGCCCGAAAGATCGGCTTCACAGGACTGGGTCCGATAGGTTGCGTGCCTTTGGAGCGAAGCATGAACTCTGTGACCCGCGGTTCATGCGTGGAAGAGTACAATAAGGCGGCAAGAGACTTCAATGCAAAGTTGCAAACCACGATTGATGAGTTGTGTGCTGCTCTGCCGGGCATCCAATTGAAATTAGCCCCTCTCTATGACTTCTTTCTTTACGTCGTCCAAAATCGAGTTATCTATGGTAAGTTCTTCATTGCTTCATTTCTACGAGATTATAAAATTACAACTGCAACTTCTTCAGTTACTTATATTTATGGTTAGTCAATGAGTTACAAAATAATTTGGTTTCCAATTGGATCCATATATATATATATATACACACACACGCCTAACTGTAGTTTTCGCTGGGTAATTATTCAGATTCGAGTAACAAGTAATTTAGCAAGCCAACTCATATCCGGAGTGGTGTACCATCTTTGACGATAAAGCCATAATGCTAGCCATACACTGCTTGGAAACGTATATCAAATAGGAGTTGTAACCACCTTTCCAGCCTATGATTAATATTACATTAGTACACTATTGGAGAGGAGGAAGCCAGATTTACCATAATGGTGCTGATCATGCTTAGATCATTAAACTAATAGGGCAACTGATCTGGGTTCGAACCATCTCTAATTGAATCCTAACAAAAACGAGGTCTTTTCTTCTCATATTTGTCTTACACCGAATACGCTATCTGTAGGATCTACTCTCTTAGGCTTTCAAATTAACTACCAGATTTGAAACAGCGCGAGTAAAGAAACAAGTAGATCAACAGCTCTAACCTTTTCTTTCTTTCTTTTTTTTTTTTTTTTTTTTTTTTACTTGGAGGGTTTGAGAATGTTGAGTTCGGATGCTGTGCCACTGGAACGTTCGAGGTGGGACACACATGCAACCAATGGAGCCCATTCACGTGTCCAGATGCACGCAAATATGCATTCTGGGACGCCGTCCACCCAACTGAGAAGATGAGCCAGATCATTGCCGAGCACCTGATCAACACCACATTCGCACAATTCAAGTGAACTAAAAAATAACTACTTTTCAAGAAATTTACCCATGAAGAACGTGGAGTCTTTTTCTGTTTTCTTTTGTTCATCTTTTCCTTTTTCTTTCTTGAGATTCATATTCAATTGGCTTCATATATGTTTAATGATTATGTCACATGTAAGTTTCTGTACTTGAAGCCTGCAAAATTTGTTGCTAAATCTTGTTGATTTTGATTTGGCTTTATGGAACCTGCAATCTTCAACAAGAAATTTGATTAAGAGAAACTTCAAGACCTTTCAACATTCCGGATGAATTCTTATCTTTGCACCTAAGGAAAGACTTGCTTACACCCTACAAAAATGAACAAACTACAAGAAATTTATATCACGATTTCTCGAACTCCAAAGTTTCATAGAAAAGTATGATCCACATCCAGAAATAGGACCTATGCTGAAAACTAATCCTTTTTTTTATTCACAAAGTACTCTTTAATTTGCTCCATGGCCTTGGCAGTTTCTTCATTTGACTTGATACTTCGCATTTCTTTAGAATTCTATATCGAATGATACGGATATGGCAACCAACTAGAAGCATCTATACTTCCTAGATATGTCACAATGCATTGCACGTAACATTACTTCATGCACAGCATTTGTCTCTTTCCCCTTATTGCATATCCTACAATTGTATATATATAGCATCATCCATGATCAAGACTCAGAAAATAATAAAAATATACATATCTTTTTTTCCAGCCCTTAACATTAAGAAAAGTAATTCATTCGAACTCTTGCAAGCTTGTTGCTGTTTGTGTAGGCTATCAAATGAGATATCCTAAACCTTTCGTATTCTTGCTGGCACCAATATGCCTTGCCATCATATCCTATAGCCTTACTGAGTGGTTCATAATCCCAAATCCGTGATTGTTGCATGGCACCTGTTGTGGTTGAAATTTAGCCTGAGGGTGACCACGCCGGAGGAAGCCGAGAAGATGTCGGCTGGAACAGAGAAAGGAAGCCACCTCATGTGCTCCAGCAGATCAAATTTCTTAGATCCAGCCAGAGCAGTTCAATCTGCTCGTCCAGCAAGTCCAACCTCCTCCTCGCCGGCGCAAGTCCATAGGGCGATGCTCGTGATTTCATTCTCCTGCCAAGCAGCGCACGATGGCCGACGAAAAGGAGCGTCGCCACTACCGAAGCTCCCACCGAGCTCGATCCCTAAGCCCAGAGGGCTTGTCGTGCAGCCATCACCCTGAGAGTCTGCGTCGAAGTCTGAAGCCCCGAGCTCGGGAACAATCATTAGAGGCGAGGTCCACCCCATGTCGAGCTGCAACAGGAGCCCCGCCCGTTACCGAGCTCGACAGAAAAGCCGAAGAGTTGGAGCGGCAGAGTGCTCCAAGACCAAGGCCTAAAGCGCGACGCCGAGCTCGAATTCACAACATTTGGCGCTAAAAGGAGGGCCTGAGTCGTGTTTATGAGGTTGAGGAGTCGAAAAGCTTCTATTGCCTTGAGGCACTGGGCACCAACTCCCGGCAACTCGCTTCAAAGCCCACCCTCTACGGCACCGACAGATCAAATTCTTCAGATCCTGCTCGAGCAGTTCAGTCTGCTCGTCCAGCGAGTCGAAACACTCACCACGGCCGTTAAAGGCCTGCAGCAGGCGGGAGCCCAGCCTGCACCCCCTCCTCGAGGACGCGAGTCCATAGACGACGCTTGCGATGTCATTCCCCTGCCGGGCAGCGCATGATGGTTGACGAAAGGGAACATCGCCACTACCGAAGCTCCCAGCTCGATCCCTAAGCCCGGAGGGCTTGTCGTGTAGCCATCACCCTAAGAGCCTGCGTCGAAATCTGAAGCCCCGAGCTTGGGAACAACCATCGAGGCGGGGTTCACCCCATGTTGAGCTGCAACAAAAGCCTCGCCCATCGCCGAGCTCGATAGAAAAGTCGAGGAGTTGGAGCGGTAGATCCAGGCGCTCCGAGACCAAGGCCCGATGCGCGAAGCCGAGCTCGAATTCACAATAGCATCGATGCCTTACTAAATTAGATGTAAGACAGCTCCAGAAGGATCCAGATTTTAGCATCAAAGGAATATCTATCCAAGCAAGAACAGCTAATTGCGAATTGTAAGCTTGAAGCCTCTATTTAGAGGCATCAAGATTTATTGTAATAGAAGGTGTGATTCTCATCTGTGTCTACGCCTCTATGATCACCCAAGTGCTTAAAGTAATCTCAAACGAGAAACTGAATATTTAGCAGTTGAAACTAATCATTAGAGGTAAGTTGTTTTTTTTTTTGGTCAAAACTACTTTCCATTCATATAGCTCTAACATGAGTACAATCTACCAAATCAAGTGAAAGTAAATAGTACAGAGGGCGTGGAATACTAACTAAGCTTATCCAATGTACCTCCCCAAAGTGCCGATCGATATAAGAGGCGCCCAATCTGCTGCACTGTTCATCTCCTGCTACACATGAACTATCCAGAAGAAGGTCAACTCCCTCACCAATGTGCGCATGTCCCGTATCAACAGATGGCCATAATGAAATTTAAGTCATCCTACCATGTCAAAATGAAATTTCCAACCAGAGTGCCGGTTGCTTGCAAAATGTATAAGAATCTATATGCATCTTCATTTAAGACACATAAAGAGATAGGAGATTGCCCTATCACCATTGTTCAAAAAGGCTTCTCTGAATGCAAGACTCACCTGGCCTGGCCTCATGTCCTGCCCAAGCCTCTTAGACTATAGTGTATTGTGTAAAGATGCTCATGTAAGGTGCACATATTGCACATTTTTTTTACAACATATATAGGTTGCCATGTTACATCATCAACAATGTTATTATTGAAATAAACGTTCCTTTTCAAACTTTAGCATTAGCTCGAGGGTACAAGAAACATGACATTTCAAGTTTTTAATACCCACACTGACCAAGGCCCACAAACAACCAAAAGCTTTCTCTGAACATTATTAAGGTCAGCCAGATTCATTGTTGGAAGTATCCAGCTCTCCAATTTTCACCATATACATACATACATACATACATACACATACATACATACATAGATTTTTCCAGTAAAGAATTTTTTAGCTATCCAAGCATCCATTGTGTCAACTTGACAAAACAGTTAACATTGATTACTACACAAACTTTGTGAATATGTATAGGCAATTTATTTCAAGAACACCAGAAACTAGCTAAACTTGCATGAAGAAATGTTAATTCCATTCGAGTTCATAAACTGATCTTTAGCCCTTAGCATCATAAATAATTTCAACTTTCCTAGGGGTTTTTAGTTCTTAGTATTACATGCATTGAAATAATTATTTAAAGCTAAACTATTATCATGTCTATATAATGTACGCAATGCTACTTATACATGTGAGATGGGTGTCAGGTCATGATGTATCTAGAAGAATATGACATATGAAGCTTCATGAAGTTCGACATTGGATGCATCTATAACTTTTAGATCTTGGTGTAAATATGTATGGTTGTATGTACATGATAAATCATCAGTTGAATACATCCTCCATTATTTTATAGATCTAGTGCTTGGCACTATATGGATAGCTTTTCAATGTGTTTCTACCAATATTTTTGGGAGCTCGTTAAAAAGGATCTCTTCTTATTATTCCAACAACTCTATGATGGTAACTGTTGCTGGAAATTGGATCCGGGGGTGACCGCGGACTGAGGAAGAGGAGCTCTGGCTATAATGCGGTGGCGGACGGCTGTCTCCGGAGAACCTGCAAGAAGCCTAGGCCGAGGGTTCCGGCGAAGGCCCTCCGATGCCTAAGTCAGAGAAAAATTTGAAGGTATTTAATGGAGATAATGGAAAGATGTTTTTTGGCCGGGAGAGAAGAAGATCCCTCCTAGAGCTTCCTCCCTCTTTTTATAGGAGGGGGTGTAGCGGTTATCTGCAATCGGGTGTGATTGTGCTAATAAATAAGTTGCCGTAAACGATCCGAAATTTCAGGCTAGCTGGCAATCGGTTGAAATTGCGTGAATTCAAATGTTGACAGCCGTTGAGGCGGAGATTGTGAGATTTGATCCCGAATACGGAGGACTTAATTTTCGGTGGAGTGGGGGTCGGTTTCTCCCTTTGACTGAGTCTTTCTCGTCCTTGAGGACAATCGAGCTTAACTCAGCCCAGACCATACCTGCCGAGGTCATGCCTTCCGAGGACAGGCCAGCCGAGGTCGTGATTGCCGAGGTCATGAGCACTGGGGTTGTTCATGCCTAGGTTGAGCGCACTGAGGTCGGGCACATTGAGGTCGGGCGCGCTGAGGTCATGACTGCCGAGTGTATGCTTGCCGTCGTCATGCTCGCCACCGGGTTTCGGTGCGTTGACCATATGCTCCAGGTGATCCACTATTTTCCCCAATAGTAATATAGACCTTGCAAGAATTAATTATGCCATTCTCTCTCTCTCTTATCTTCAAAAAAGAGGCGGCGGAAGCTCCATCGATCTTCAGACCCATTGATCATTCACAATTGCATCTAGATCATCACAAAAATACTTGCTAATTACCTTTAGGCTTTTATGAATGACCTCATGGACCCAGCACATATGGCTTACATTAATTAAAGGAAGATCCATTATGAATAACATATCCTATGCCAATGAAATTCTACACCATTCAAGGAAAGCAGATATGGATGGGTTTTTCTATAAGTTGGACTTTACAAAGGCCTTTTATAAAATTGTACGAAAATACCTCTTCAACCTGCTCTCTCTCGCAGGAACTTCCCTCAAGATGGGTCAGCTAGTTAGAGAATATCCTGCCTTCTTGTAAAATTACAGTTACATCAATACTAGGCTTGACGACTGGATTTTCTGCAGGAGAGGACTCAACTAGGATGGCCCTCCATCTCCTCTTTTTATTCGTTCTTGCCATCGACTCTCTTTTTATTCGTTCTTGCCATCGACTCTCTTTATAGAATGATTAATAATGTGGCATTGGCAAAAAGTTTTAAAGAATTAAGAGAATCCCTGATCTATGGAGGAACAAAAATTCTACAATCTGCACCCGAAACTTTTGTGTTTGCATAAGCTAAGGAGTACACGGCTGTCTTGAAGATAATTCTATACTGCTTCGAGTTGATCACGAGGAGTTCAATCTCCACCATTGGCAATAGACCATGAGGGAGGAATATAAAGAATATAAAGTTAAACGTAAGGGCTGGGCTGGTTGCTCTTTTTGCTCAGTATGGCACAGAAAGAAGTGAAAAGAATATAAGGACTGTGCTCGGACTGCTCCATCTAGCTATAGGGTGGTGAATTATGGGATCAGGAAATAAAATTACATTAAAAGCTCTATCTGGTCTTCGGGAAGTTCTGCTCCAGGAGATTTTTCATTTTATCGAAAGTAACCGGGCTTTCTCAAAATTGTGCAAATTCTCTGCTAAACTTTTCTTCTAAAAATTTTAAAAATAAAGGAAAAGGGATCTATCTGCCTTCCTTGACTGTTTTTTTTCCCCTATTCTGTCGGTTGGTTCGCTGTAATATTGCTCATTATTAATGAATACCGATGGAGTCCCAAGTTTTCTCAGTGGAACAGGGTACTAAAGGTTCTGCACATATGAGCCTTTGTCGTCCATTTGAGGAATTCAAGTACTAATTTTTTAATGCAAATAAAATAAAGATAATCCTCTGCTTCCTCCTGAACGGATCATGAAAGAAGCCTTGTACGGGTCTAGAACTCACCCACCTGCTCTTCTAAGTGATTTCGTCGCCCCCTGTGCAAATTCTAAACAGATGCAAGCACATTCCTCAGACATTACAAGGAGTGCATGAGGAGTAGAAGACCGCATCAATCCTAGTAAGACCCGGATTCAGGTACATGGAGAAGCCAAGAGGGCCTTCGAACTGGGACATGAACCACAGTTGCACCTAACGTGGATTGTGGACGATAAGGTCATGATTGTACTGTGCTTTTCAGACGGTTCAAAGGCTATCCCGGTACGAGACCATATAAACATTGCGTAGTCCTAGTGGCTTAGCTCAGTGGCTTTACAATACCAAAATAGCCTACTTCAGTATTCAACTCAAACCAGAGTACATCAGGAGGTCTTACGCTGGATGTTGTCCATCTCCACAGCAGAGACTATGGTCATGAAGAAATAAATGATTCTCACATGGAGTAATGCTTAAAAAATCCGGAGGCCCTCTCATTGCAAAGGTATCCTGAGTATCTCCCAGTTACTACTCACATGCTACACTTTTCATGTTGAGGCAACGCTTTCTCAGATGAAGCCGGCTTTTTCTGAAATCAATGATTTACAGCACAGGCAGGGCGAGCAATAACAACAACAACATCTTTAAAAAAAAAAAGAAAAAAAGAAGAAGAGAAAAGCCAACGACAACAATGATGAAGACCATAAATGGGATTATCTTTTCCAAAACCACCATGGGCACAATTGGTTGATATAGAAGCTACAAACTTTACACTTGCTGTCCTAGATTCGTCTATTACAAAGAAACAGAGTGGAACAAACCTCATGGAAGGCCTCTAGGATGACCTGCCGGTGCACCCGGGAATTCATGGACATGTAGCAATTCAGCAGACTCCTAAGCTCTTTTGGCCCTTCCAACCCCTTGGAAGTGATAACCTCCGACATGGACCTCCGAAAATCCTCTCGAGGATCGTAAGAACTCTTATCCATGGCTATCAGCACAATGCACCTCCCACCACCGCTCCCTCCACCGATCCGATCTCTTCTTCGCCACTGATCATTTCTGGGCTCCCTCTCCTTGATCATCTGCTCCAGTCTCTCCTGCACCATACCATGCGCGATGCTCGACAGGCAACCTAGCTGCTCGGAATCGGAGCTTCTGATGCCTTCAGACGAGGAAGAAGAGGAAATGCTAAGCCTGGAGCCGCAGCACAAGGCCCCGCATCGCTTCGACTGCTTGGAGATGGAGTGGCTGCTCTTCCTGAGCCTGGCTTGATACTTGTGCTGCTCCCTCTCTCCCATGTAATTCTGCATCCTTCTGTCCCCAAGGCCACCTTGCAGGGATAGCCTATGGATGAACCATATGATGCAGTGCACAATTGGAAAGTGAAGCGAGCGCCAACCCTGAGGTTTAAACTAATCCTATTTCCATGCACGCCTCTCTCTTTTATCTTATTATAAGCTAGATAGTGATGGTTGGTGGGGGGATAGTACTCCTTTTACAATGGATGGATCATGGTGTTCCCTTGCCTTGCAGAAATCCAGAATGCATTTGAAGTCGCTGTCCCATGCTTCAAAGAGGGCTGGAGAAACTTGAGGAAGGCTCGTGCCACTGCCTTATGTGGCTTCAAGTGGAAATTTTTATAGTTCGAGCGGTTGAGGCTCGTCTTAGGCCCACCGAGCAAAGGCCAATGTTGTGACCGTGGAATTTGTCGGCCCATCAGCTTGTCGTTCTTCCTCTGGGGAGAATGAGCATGTGGCGGGATCTTGATTGGGGAATTTGCTAGCTATGATTCGTGTATGTGGGCTCGGTGTGTCTGGGATCCTGGAAAAAGCCGACAGGTTAGACCCCCTACAGCTGGCTCACTCATATTCGTGTACTTGTTTCTAATATTGGCACGAGAGATAGGATTTTTGTACGCCACCAAACCGACTACAGCACACCAGAAGATCCAATCAATTAAAATATATCACGGTGCCGATACATGGTGGATCGGAAGCGGCCACTAAGCAGGCCCAGTATCATATTGCCAAACTTGCATATCAGGAGCTGTCCATATTTGGTTGCATTCTAACTAAAGGACACAGTGATCATTGAGATTCCACCGATATGACAGATAGGACCTAATCTGTGTGCGAAGTATTCATGTCCGATGTCTAGGCCGTATTCAAGCCAGTACTTCTGATCGACCCACATGCTCTAATTCTCTAGTGGTAGGTAGGCTCCTTCATCGAACATACACTGAAAAGGGGACAAAGGAAGTAAGATAGAAGAATGCCCTAGTAGACTAAAAGATAACCTCCTCCTTTCGTTATTACCATACTGATTTAGGCATCGGAATATCCCCCGCCGAATACATTCCGGCCAAAGGACTTATTTGTTCTGTGATGTTTCATCTCGTAGTGCTGTCATCCGACGAAGATCTCAGTTGTACCGACTGAGGGTCACTTGCCTTCTCCAATTCCGATCAGAACAGCTGATCGTTGAGCTCTTTAGCATCGTCGTGCTTTTCGCCGCGGTGCCTGAACCAGTTAGTACTTAGTGGGAGCAGATTCCATTATTCTTTAGTAGGTTGGGGAAGGTCTTCTGGTCCAACTTAATTTTTGTTATTTCTGCTTTCTAATAATGGAGATATAAGGACAAAAGCAAAGATTAGGGAATAATGAATTGGAATTTCATTATTTTTTCTCCCAAAGGAGAGGCCAGATCAATTATACTATACTTCTTCCATCATTTCTCTTAATAAACAGCTCATTGGCTAAACATTCAACTACATCGGGCTTTCAACGGATTGGAAACAAGAAATCCACTTACACGGCACTTTACAAAAAAGGACCACTTTGGTACCTATTGTGGTTCAAATCTGGCCCGAGGGTGACCACACCGGAGGAGTCGAGGGAGCTGCCAGTGAGTGGAAGAAGAGAACGAGTGCCACCTCCCGCACGACGGTGGATCTACACAAAGCCTCACCGGTGGGGTTTCGGTGAGGGCCCTCCGACGCTCAAGTTAGAGTGGGGTATATTTGGTCTAGCCCAGAAAAAAATTCCTCTTACGTTACCTTACGGGGCTATTTATAGTCCTTGTAGATGTATCCAGGTGGCGGAGGTATAGCCCGTTCCCATCATGGAAGGAGATGGTGCGCAGTCAGAGCTTTCTTATGGCGCGCAGTGCAGTCCGTTCTTGGGAATGGTGAGGCGTTGACAGTCGTTGCAGAGTATGGCTCCTGGTTGATATGTTGTGGCGTGGCCGGCAAGCAAAGCATGGTGTGGTGAGGCTGCTGCAGGGCATGGCTGCAGCATGTGGATGACGAGATCGGCCTTCTGAGCTCGACCTTCTGGGTTTGGCCTTCTGAGCTTGGCCTTCTGGAGCTCGGCCTCCTAGGGTCGGCCTCCTGAGCTCTGCCTTCTGAGATGGGCCTTCTAAGCTCGGCCTCCTGAGCTCAGTCTTCTGGAGTTCGCCTTCTGAGCTCGGCCTTCTGGGTTGGCCTCTTGAGCTCGGCCTCCTGGAGTTGGCCTTCTGAGCTCGGCCTCCTAGGGTTGGCCTTCTGAGCTCGCCCTCCTAGGGTTGGCTTCCTGAGCTCGGCTTCCTGGGGTTGGCCTTCTAGAGCTCGGCCTTCTGGCGTTGGCTTCCTGAGCTCGGCCTTCTGGCGTTAGCCTCCTAGGGTCGGCCTCTGGAGTTTGGCCTTCTGGAGTTGGCCTTCTAGAGTTCGGCTTTCTGGGTTAGCCTTCTGAGCTCGGCTTTCTAGGTTGGCCTCTTGAGCTCGACCTTCTGGAGTTGGCCTTTTGAGCTCGGCCTCCTGTAGTTGGCCTTCTGAGTTTGGCTTAGCCAAAATTGGATGACTTATGCCGAAAAATAGTACGATCCATTTTGTCCCCCATCATTTGCCCTCCGACTTCCGAGTCTGAGGAGTCTTTTGGCTCGGGTGAAGGAAGTAGTCCAGTCATTGATCGTCCTGCAATATGGCCAAGTATCTATGGAGATGTATGTGCCCAGTAGGATGTACCTCTCGTGCAGTTGGAGCTAAAGGCTTTAGGATGAGCTGTCCAAGCCGAGCTAAGCGACTCTGCTCTGATGTCAACTTCAGTAGCTTTCTTTGGCTTGTGGTCGACTCAGCAGGGCGCCCCACTCAGATCGGGGCATGTCGTCGCAGAAGGCGTCGAATATCCTTGAAATGGCGTCGAATGTCATTGAATTGGCGTCGCAATGGCATCGAAATAGCACCGAATTGGTGTCGAATGTCGTTGAATTGGCGTCGAATGTCGTCAAATTGGCGTCGAATATCGTCGAAATGGCGTCGAATGTCGTCGAAATGGCGTCGAAATGGCATCGATCACTTAGATGAGCTCGAGAACGAAAGAGCTCGAGCACTTAGATGAGCTCAAGAACAGAAGAGCTTGATCACTTAGATGAGTTCTCGAGCACTTAAATGAGCTCGAGAATGGAAGAGCTCGATCACTTAGATGAGCTCGAGAGCCGAAGAGCTCGAGAATAGAATCCAGCTCGGGGGTAAGCATCAGCCTGAGAACATAGACGAGGGGGGTGACATTGGAGATGCAGGTACCTTTTGGAGACATATTGATAGCTCTCGAGCTTCGAAGTCCCTCAGGACTTGGATCTGCACCGTCTGAGAGTCGTTGGAGGCCGTTAGGTGGCACGCGTTGAGCTCTCGGCCGCGCCGCTATCCCTCGAGGTCGAGGAGCCATGATCATGCAGGATCCATCGCTACGCAAGAGCATTTTCTTTTGCCAGGCTAGACCCGATCTTGTTGCTGCCTTGGTTGGCCAAGAGTTGTGTTGTAGGCTGAGCTGACCTGGATCATGAGAAGGTTTAACTTCATAGTACTTTCTTGGAGTGGAATCTCCTATGAATCTGGCCAGAGGAGCGCTTATCCTTTGGAAGTCATTATAAAATAAGGCGTCAGCCGAGCTCCCATTATGTACTAAAATTCTTTTTAAAGCCTTGCAATGATAAAGGAAATAGCTACAACGTCATCATAAAGAGGGCTCAACACCCTTTTGGTCTTATACTTGCTGTCGGCCTTGAACGGCCGCAGTGAATACTTGGACTTGTTGGACAAGCAGGTTGAACTGCTTCGGTTGGACTTGAAAACTTTGGTTCGCCGGTTCCGCAGGGGGTGGACTTTGGAGCGAGTTGCCTGAAGCTGGTGCTCGGCTCCTTGATGCATTTGAAGCTCCGTGACCCCTTAACCTCATAATCACGACTCAATCCCTTCCTATAGCGCCAAATATGTTGTGGTTCAAATCTGGCCCGACGGTGACCACGCCGGAGCAGTCGAGGGAGATGCCGGTGGGTGGAAGAAGAGGACGAGCGCCACCACCCGTATGGCGGCGGACTTGCACAAAGCCTCACCGATGGGGTTCCAGTGAGGGCCCTTCGACGCTCAAGTTAGAGTGGGGTATATTTAGTCCAGCCCAAAAAAAAATATTTCTTACATTACCTTACGGGGCTATTTACAGTCCCTGTAGAGGTATCCAGATGGTGGAGGTATGGCCCGTTCCCATCATGAGAGTTGATGGCGCACAGTCAGAGCTTGCTTGTGGCACGCAGTGCAGTCCATTCTTGGGAACGGTGAGGCGTTGACAGTCGTTGCAGGGTATGGTTCCTGGTTGATATGTCGTGGCGTGGCCGGCAAGCAAAGCATGGTGTGGTGAGGCTACTGCAGGGCATGGATGCAGCATGTAGAGATGGGCATCGGGCCGTGCCGGGCCCGGCCCGGCCCAGGCCCACCAGGCTACAGACCAAACGAGCCGTGCCTGGCCCGGCCTGTTACTAAACGGGCCGTGCCTGGCACGGCCCGCTTAACCTAAAGGCTAAGCCCGGCACAGCCCTAGGCCCGTGGGGTGGCGGGCCGTGCCGGGCCCGGCACGGGCCGTGCTTCTGTCCAAAAAAAAAGCGGTTTAGAATCGCCTAGAACCGCCTAGTGAAGTCCCCGTGTTCTCTCCGCTCCTCCTCCTCCTCCTGCTTCGCCCTCATCTTCTCCTCCCCAACGACCTGCGGGCGCCCCTCGGCCTCCCTCATCCCGTGAGCCATTGCCGCCCTCTCCTTCTAGAACCCGTGCTCGAATTCCGTCCTCCCCGTCGGCGTCGGCCGCTTCTCGTTGGGAAAACCCCTCGGGACTCGCGGCCCCATCGTCGGGATCGACCGCATCTCGCCCGGAAAATCCCTCGGAATATTCTTGCGGCCCCTCAGGAACGCTATCATGTGGTCTCTGTAGGGGATCTCCCGCCTGCCGGGGCGGCCGTTCCGGGGGCCATGGCAGCCGTGGCGAAGGCGGAGCAAGAAGTGGGGGCCAATCGAGCGGCGGAGGGAGGTGTCGACATAGTGGAATGGCTCGATGGCGGCGGAGATGGATCCGTCGGGGGATTTCTCCAGCGGGAGTACGATGGCCGTCCGATCGTTGTCTTCCAGTGGGTCCTGCTTAGAGAGGGCGGTGGTGAACGGGAAGATGTCGTCGGGGACGAAGCGGGCATGGGAGACAAGGAGGAGCGGGGATATGACGGAGAAGACGATGGTGATCTTGTCTGGCGTCATGGCTTCAGACGGAGAGGATGCCGTGCTTGTGTGGGGGAAGAGAGAGGTGTGCTTGTAGAAAGAGAGAGAGAGAGACGGGTCGTGCCGGGCCCTGTTCAGGCCCTTATGGGCCATTCCGGGCTAACCCACGGGCCGTGCCGTGCTTGGCCCACGAATCGTGCCAGCCCAGGCCCTTATGGGCCGTGCCGGGCTCGGCCCGCGGGCCAGAAATTCTTAACCCAGCCCGGCCCCTTTTTACGGGCCGTGCCTAGCACGGCCCGTTACTGTAGCGCTTCGTGCCAGGCCGTGCTGGGCCATGGGCGGCCCGGCCCAATGCCTACGTCTAGCAGCAAGTGGATGACGAGGTCGGCCTTCTGAGCTCGGCCTCCTGGAGTTGGCTTTCTGAAGGTTGGCCTTCTAGCGTTGGTCTCCTGAGCTCTGCCTTCTGAGTTGGCCTCTTGAGCTCAGCTTTCTGAAGTTGGCCTTCTGAGCTCGGCGGCCAAAATTGGATAACTTATGCCGAAAAATAGGATGATCCATTTTGTCCCCCATCAGTGCCCAATGCAAAGACCCATTAATTTTCGTAAACAAGTTTCACCAACCGGACAAGATTTCTTAATTCTACTCCTAGCTCTAATAAGTCACCTAGAAATATAGAAATGCGAGAAGTTTACTCTATATCTTGAATTACTGCTGCTGATCCCATATCTGGTAGATCTTCTGAGATCGATGAAGACTTTCCCATCTCTCTTTTCAGTCTCCCAAGACTTTGGGAGGCTCCTGGGCAGTTATATTACTTTAGTAGTTGTCGGGATAGGTAGCTACAAGTAGTGCTTGAATGGAAAAACTCTTTTGAGTTGTTTTCTTTCAAGAAGGAGTGCTTGAAACATAGCTAGAAATTCTTTTCTTTCGCTAGAGCACTCAAACATAGATTGAAGATCTTCAGTTCTTCGGTCGGCAGCCGCAGTCAGTAATAGCAAGAAGAGGCTTTCCTTAGCTGCGGACTTTTGGATCTTGGAACAAGTAGATCCCAACAGCAACAGACACAGGATTGGCCAAAACACGCAATGCTTCAAACCCCACAGGTCTTAATATCAATGCATAACCTTTATCTAGCTCCATTATTTCCCTTTTTTCCCCGTTTTGTTCTCATCCCGTCCAAGTCCAGCACGCCCAACCCAAGCCCATTCGATGGTTGCCATTCGTCCAGCTTAGGCTAGGCTAAGGAATAGTTTGCTTAGGCTACATCTAATTTCGAGTTGTTAGGACATATATGTTCAACCCATTTCATTATTGCGCCAGGTGATGATTATATCGCTATCTTCATTGCTTCCCCCTGGCAGGAGGGAGTTAGTGCAATTGAGGGAGTAGGGCCATTAGTTAGGTACCATGCATAGGAAATGGACATCATTGCATTCCTTTCGAAGATTTTTCTTGTGCAACCTGATACTGAAAGTCTTTTATAATCCACCAACTAACTTCTTTTTAATAAATAAATTTCTACTAGTTGCAACACTGCCTCCTATGCATAGGACCATCCATTTCTACTCTATTGTTTCATCTCCAATCCCGAGAAGCATTGTTCGAATTTCCCATAAGATAAGAGGCCTCTATTATTTATGGACTGATTTTATTTTGATTTATTATGTATCTAATACCGGATAAATTGTCAATCTAAATGATTATGCAAGGAGCCCATAATTAATTTATGATCATATGATTATCTTGGGTCCTATTGTCTTAATCATATAGTGTAGTGAGTATTGGTGTAGGTCTGTATTGGTTAATAGGTTCTGTAATGGATGGATTCATTGGTAATATACTTAATTATGCTAGGTCCCTAGTCTACTATTATATATATGTCTGTAGTGAAACTCCAGAGCATCCAAGTTTCTAGAGGGCATCTATCATATTGAGGAGACAGACATTGAGGATGAAAAAAAGAGGAAGATATACCCTACTTTTATATATGTCTTCTTCTATCTTAGGATACCGTTACAACGATTATCAATAGTTGCTTAGGCCTCTAAAAGTAAGCCTCAATTTTTTGTAGTTTATTTTTAGTAAGTTTTGTGTCCTAATTTTCTATGATGTTCATGAAAATTTCTACAAGCATCACTTCGGTTGTCTTCCCTTCTGCCTTGAGGCAAAAGCCTAGTAGTTCAAGTCTTGAAAGGGTGCTATCTATAGGGACTTTAGCACCATATACTTTTTTATTTTGAAATAAAATCTCCAATCCCACGAGCAGTAGCATCGGGTACCTGGCAAGGTAGCGGCGTAGCTTTGACCTTCTCATTTTACTTGACCAAAGAAAGTACCCTTGTCTTCATGAAATCCACGCATGCCTTGCTAGTTACTTTCTCTTTCACATACACATATTTTTTTTGTATAAATAACTATTTTTATATGCACTCTAAAAAGAACTAACAAAATGATGGGAAGAAAATGAAAACTAAATAATTTAAATACTTATAATTCAAATAATTATGATTTTTTTTGATAGAAAGGGTGCACAAACAATAGGCTACAGAATGGGAGGTGCCTAGGCAAGATTTGATCTCTAAGCCTTTTGAACTACTTAATATCCTTAATGTCCCAAATTTTGGTGAAGGCAAGATCCAATCCTAAGTTATTACATGTTGAGGAATTGAAACTTCTTTTATATTATAAGCTGGTACCTTCGACTAAGGTTTGGATTCTAGGGTCATGCAGGGGGCATGGATCTCAAGCAGATCACCCCCAATCACCATCTATCCTGAGTTGGACAAGAGAAATCGGTTATTCATGATCGATGAGATCATGGTCACCCACCAAGTAATCTTTTGCGCGGTTCAACAACACGTGAACCGCAACGTCTTTTACCCAATCCGTTGTGCAATAAGAGAGCGAGTTTGTTTTTTGTTTTTTTTTTTTTTTTGCTACAATGGATGACTTATATACTAAATGAATATATTCAAAGTTAAAAAATAACAAATTTTCAGTAAAAAATAATTTTCTGTGAATTTGTTTTCCTAGCTTCAAAAAATATTTCTTTTTTTCTTTTTTTTTTCAGTATATATACTGGTCTTTGATTGCTCTATATATGTGGTTTGCTTCTAGAGATGGGCACTGGGCCGGGCCGCCCACGGCCCGGCACGGCACGGCACGAAGCGGGCCGTGCCTGGCACGGCCCGCCAGCTACAGTGACGGGCCGTGCCTGGCACGGCCCCTTTGATAGGGCCGTGCTGGGCTAGCGAATCCTGGCCAGCGGGCCGTGCCAGGCACGGCCCGCTTCGGGCCTGGGCCGGCACGGCCCGGTCTAGGCACGCGGGCCAAGCACGGCACGGCCCGCGTGCCAGCACGGCACGGCCCATAAGGACCTGGGCCGGGCTGGCACGCGGGCCTGGCACGGTCCGGGCCTGGGCCCGGCTCGGCCCGATAAAATTTTTTTAATACATTAATAAATTATGAACACTAAGAAATCTTGATTTATGAATATAAAGCCACCTTAATGGTGGGGGGTTTGGCATAGACCCCTACCAGTTTATTAATTTCAATCAAAATGGTACATGAAGGGAGGTTTGGACCTTGGTCTGACCTCTAGATTCTAGAATACAATAAGAAACTAAGAAAGGGCCGAGGTTTGGACCTTGGTCTGACCTCCAGAATACAATAAAAATGTACAATTATAAAAAATTAAGAAATCTTACTAATCATCAGTGATTCAGTGAATCAGTATTCACTCTTCAGTCTTCAGTCTTCAGTCTTCAGTCTTCAGTAGTGTTTGTATCATCATCATCAGAGGATGTTGTATTATGTCCACCTTTATCTTGAAGTCTTGCCTCAGCATCCAGCCAATCCTTGAAGCAGAGAAGCATCTCCACCGTTTCGCCCGTCATCCTACTTCTCTTTTCGTCAAGAACACGCCGACCTGCACTAAAAGCGGATTCCGATGCTACGGTGGACATCGGCACAGCTAAAATATCGCGTGCAATTGCAGACATAACAGGATATTGATTTCTAACACTCTTCCACCAAGATAATACATCTAGATTCTCTATTTGATTTTCATCATATGCAGACTGAAGATCATTTCGTAAATAAAATTCTAGTTCACTACTTAAAGATGAAGAAGATGAAGAGGAACTTGAAGCATGTGTGTGTCTTCTCTGTGCAATGAATGAAAAAATAGATGACGAACGAGAACTACTAGAAGGAGGAATAGAGGTTTGTATTTGTGTTCTAGATCCACGAATTTTTTCATCATATATAGCATAAATATCATAAAGAAGTTGTCTTACCTCATCTTTAGCAGATTCAGCATCTTGATTCATATTTTCAGCGTATGCATCAAGTAAAATTAGCACGCCATTTAATTTAACTCTAGGATCAAATACAGCAGCTAAGTTATGCATAGGACATATCCTGTCCCAATACTCATTCCATTTAGATTCCATTAGGTGAATAATAGGCATTAAAACATCATCATATCTATGTTCTGCAAATTTTTGACTAATTATATATGCTTGTTGTAAAATTGAACATGAAGTAGGGTAATAAATACCAGAAAGAACATTGGTAGCATTATAAAAACTAAGCAAAAAATCTTCCAAAATTTTTCCTTTATTCCAATCAGTTTCAGTCAATGTAAATCCTAATCCACGATCATTAATATATGCACTTAATAAATTTTTATATGGGTATGCATCATGTATCATGCTATATGTGGAGTTCCAACGAGTAATTACATCAAGTTTAAATTTTTTAAAACGTTTATCATGATTTATGCATAATTCCTTAAATTCTTGAAGTCTTGATCTAGAAGCATGAATAAAAGAAACTGCATTTCTAATTTTTGAAATCACATCTTGAATCATGCCCATGCCAGCTTGAACAGAAAGATTTAAGATATGACATGCACATCTAATATACAGTAAATTTCCATCTAATATGGGATGCAATGAGTCTCTTAATAATACAACAGCAGAATTATTATTAGATGCATTATCAAAAGTAATAGACATAATTTTATCATTAATATTATATGAACATGCAGTTTGATAAATTATATTTGAAATTTGTTGCCCAGAATATGGAAAATCAAAAGCACGAAAAGCAAGAATACGTTTATTTAATTGCCAATCATTATCAATATAATGAGCAGTAATGGCAATAAAAGAATTACTACCTACAGATGCTGACCAAATATCAGAAGTTAATGAAATTTTTATATTTAAAGTAGAAAGTGTTTCAATTAAATTTTGTTTCATTGCTAAAAAATTGGTCATAGCTATTCTTCTAAATGTACGCCTACTAGTTCTTTTGTAAGCAGGTTGTAGGTTTAATTGAACATATTCTTCAAAATTAAAAGATTCACATAAACTAAAAGGTAATTCATCCTTAACTATCCATTTTACAAGTGCTTTTCTTTGATTTTCATGATTATATGCAAAATTACCTACAAGTAATCCCCCTTGTATATTAAGGCTACTTTGAGTTTGAGCATGAGAATCATGCATCCTATGACTCTCTTGATGTCTTTTTAAATGCCCTGTTCCCCCACTACTACTACAACTATAAAGTTTGGCACATTTTTTACATTTAGCTTTCCAGACTCCCTCAACCATAACTCTATCAAATTCATTCCATACAGTACTAGTCCTCTTACGAGAAGAGGTTTGACCTTCACTCGGTTCACCAGTTCTAGAGGAACTAGGAACAGGGGGTTGGGGATTAGTTTCTTCCCCCTCAGAAACAGGAATGCCAAACTGACTTTCCTCAAAAGATGACATATCTATGATTAATTCAAAAAATAAAAACTAACCGCAAGGAAGAATTGAGTAGAGGGTCGGAGGGCAGAGGCAGCGCCGAGATTCCGAGCTTCCTCTTGTGCTCTCAACAGAAGCGACCTTCTCTTCTCAACAGGAACCTCCTCTTGTGTAGCACTTGAACAAACTAAAAATTAAATTGCTAGAAGAGCACTTTAGAAGAGAGAAATAATAGCAGTAGAGAAGGAGAGAATGAGAGGTTTGGTGTGGTGAGAATGAGGGAGGAATGGGCTATTTATAGAAGCCCAAAAAATTTTTTTTCCCAAAATACCCCTCAATTCAGCCGTTATAGGACTGTTGGGAGGGGCAAAACCGTCTTTTTCCCGAAAATAGCTGTTGGAAACGGCTATTTTCTTCCCCCTTCTCCAGACGGGCCGTGCCAGGCACGGCCCGTCTGGAGCCGTTACGGGCCGTGCCAGGCACGGCCCGTTTAGAGACGTTGCGGGCCGTGCCTGGCACGGCCCGTTACCGCCCGTTACGGGCCGTGCCTGGCACGGCCCGTGCCGTGCCGTGCCCGGCCCGGCCCACCAATAGAGGGGCCGGGGGCCGGGCCGGGCTTGCCTTCCGTGCCTCACGGGCCGTGCCAGGCACGGCCCGTTTAGAGTTTTGGCCCGGGGGGCCTGGGCCGGGCCGGCCCGGCACGGCCCGTTGCCCAACTCTGTTTGCTTCAATGATTTTTACCTTTCGGTTGCTGACATGCTGATAAAGAGAATCTCTTCTTCTTTCTTTTTTTTTAACTATGATATTGCTTTGATCTTGGAGTTCTTTTCATGTGTTTTAAGGGTAAAATAGTATTTAAAATCATCTCATGAATTTTACATGTGCTACAATCTCCTATGCCACATGAGAGTTATAATAACCAACTTTTCTTTAATGTTTTCAGCGATTTTCTCTTTTCTTTTTTGATTAGATTTAGATTGTTGCAATATTAGTTGTTGAATGGTTTCTTTATTTTCCGACTTTGTAAGAAATTGTCTGTTTTGATTTGTAATCCAAAGTTCTTGACATGCCATGCAATACTTTCTTGTTTGGAGTGCTTAATATTAGTTTCTTGGAAGCCCTTTAGAGAGGAATATTCGGATTTCTTCAGGAAATCCTAAAGTGAATGCCGAAACATTCATTCTAGGGTTTCCTAGGATTTCATAATAAAAACCCAGATCATACAAAACTCTTACACAATTAAATCCATTCTATTATTCTTAACGATCTTCATGAAACTAAACTTACTATAGGAAAATATAACATATCTGTTGATGTGTATGATGACAGAGATGATGATTTGCCCACTTTGTATAACATTTTGCAAGAAATCGTTACCAGCCATCATCTTTAAGCTTTGAATCTTCTTTAATGAAGGTATTTTGTAAAGCATGCATGGTGATATGCTCAAGGAACTACGCCATCTGCGATTAAAATCATTACTCGATCATCTATAAATTTTCTCCACTAGTGATCATTAGACATTCCACATATCTTCATATCTGCCAGACTGAAGACATTTTCCTTTGCATGATATCACATGTACCCACTGTGCATTGCATATCCTTAAATCACCATCTAGCGAACATAATTTGATAGCAAGCTTCTCATCTCATGGCTAGCTTGAATCACATCAAAATGATTTTGGTAATCTTGTAGAATAGTTTCAATGCTTTCTAGGCAACTTGCTGGAAAGTTACCTATGTATTTGGTAAACTTAAATCTATCATGGTATATATGTCTTCAATTCTCACAAGGTTGGGATTGATTTTGGTTAACATGCATGGGAATTAATATGTATCCACTAATTGCCTGCTGCTGCATTGACCATTCAATGAATGATCATTGTCAGAGCAGTCAATTATTGGGCACGTATTCTTTCTTTTTTGCTAACAAATATACATGATTTTAGTTTGCTGAGCTTTGATTGAGATCCCTTGTGATAGTTAAATTTTATCAAATCCAATATGGTTAATGAATATATGAGCAACTTGCTGTGATCGTGTTGAAATTGCTCTACAAGATGATAAAATCTGTCTCCAGAAACCTTATGAAATGTAGAGAATGCTGTTAGATAAAGAGTTACAAGATGCTGATCAAAGTCATGCTGATATCAAAATTATAGAGTTGATTAATTATGCAATATCTTCAATGAGTTAAAGCTGTAGCTTTGGTAGGACTCACAAAATGTTTGCAGCTAATAATAATTTGAACCTCCAATCACATCGTGCAACATCTTGTAAGGTGAGAAGGACATTGTTCTTAAGAAAGAAGAATGCCATGGGACATAGTTGTTGTCAGATTCTAATCTGCGTTGCCTCTATTGTTGCTTGGTTGATGTTGATGTTACATTGATGCACTTGAGTGATGTTGATGGACTTGATGCTGGATTTCTGTCTGTCACTTACTGGGCTCCAATGTATTCTTGAAGACATTGACTGGGTTCACCAATGCAGACCTTGATATTAGGGCATTAACTGCTTCTCAGATCTTATGGCCCTTGGATTACACTATTGAACTTCACTGGTGAGGCTCTAGAGTGACCTTGAGCATCATGCTACATTGGAAGTGCACCATGAATATTCATTTTATATGCAAAAATCCTTATGTTATTATTGTACAGGTTTATTAGGTTGTAATTGTCTGATCTTCCATCACGTCTTAGGAAGCCAACAAGCCTTCGTCAAATACTTATTATTTAAATTTGGATCGACTAATGCAACGAGCAGACTTATAGAAATAATCTACCGATTTTTACAGCCCTCAATCAAAATCCAAATTTATCTTCCATTTTCCATCTGTGGTAAGCAACAAATGCCTACATTTGTATGTAGCAAAGTTTTAAGTACCGGTTTTCATGTCCGCACCAATACCGAACCAGTACACCCTGCACCGAGTCGGTATGGTCTGCAATACACCCAGTCAGACTTATATTCTTGGTATGTAGGTTATTCAATTTTCAGATGATCTAGGTCCTGTTTGGTCCTGAATTAACATGAATAAACCTGGATAAAGTCCAGTTTTTCAGCTATATTCAGGTTTATTCAGCCATACCAACTTTTTTTTTTTTTTTGTCTCTTGAGCAAAGCCTAAAAAATGAGGGGCACTTTTGGGATTTCAATAGAATTGAAAAGCACTTTTTTGGTACTTATTGAGGTCCACCAGGTTGAACCGTTCAAGGGGGAGGAGCTCAATAGTTTTAACTGATTGGCGATGAATACCTACCTATTTGACTAAAGTAATTCAAAGATGCTGGCTTAAATCATTTGGAAACCAAACAGGGTCTTCCTGCATTGGATTCATTGAAATCATTACTATCTCAATGTATGAGCTACAAGCCCAAAATCTAGGATTACTTTGATTCTTATTTTCCTTGGATATGCCATTCACAGGCTTTCATGTACTCTTGACTTACTGTAATCTTCTTGTACTGCAAGTTCAATTTGTGCTACTATTCTTAATCATCATTAATCTAGTTGTAGTTTGAGCTTTAGAACTACTATGTCGTCCTTGTTTCCTGCATTTTATGTTCTATATGTAAGTATCTTGGATATATTACTTGCTAAGTTCACCTAAGGGAGGCAATTCAATGTCATCTAGTGTTAAAATGAGATAGAGAAATGGCCAAAAAGTCTCCCACATGCTATGTGGATTAAGTTTTGTATGTATTAATAATACAATTGCTGAAATACTTTTGATGGTGCCATCAAGCCATAGCCTATATGGACTAAGGGACACTACAACACGGATTCATGAAGGCTGATTACGGATCGATCATTGCATTTGTGATTAGATTTGAACCCTTAGCCTGACAAGGACATTAGGACTTGAACAGAAGAAAATGTGAGGATCTGTGTGGGCGTGTATTTAGTCCCACATCGGTTATTCGCTAAGAAAATCTTGGGTACTTATACAGGACTAAGGAACAAAAAAAAAAAAAAATCTTTCGGCTAACCATTTTAGATGAGGTCTTGAATTGTTACAAGCTGAACCTAAAAAACTATGCGGGATTCTTTTTTGAAGTGTTACTCTTTCGTATTATAACACTAGAGAACCTTGAGTTGACTCCTTCGTGTTAGCTTGGTCATCTATGTTGCTAGCAGGATTACATTTTGAACAAGAAATGCATGAATCTTAGTATTTGTGATGCTCGAGATATAGCTTGAGAATGAGTTTTACTTGAGGAGAATGCGGGAATTAGAGGTTGCTCTACTAGAAGAAAGATGACAAATGTTTGCGAATATTCTATATAAATGATATTTCTATATAGAATATTCTATATTCTATTTAATCACTGCCCTCCCATCTCTGTCCACTGCTCATCATCTTTGGTCCTAGTTGCTGCCTAACATAAGAGCCCCTTATCTGTCTCTCTTCCCCAACTGCCTTTGTGGCTGTAAACTCTCTAGGGAATTAGTTTGGAGACACCATCAGGTTTATAGCAACATCGAACAGCCTTGATCGATAATGGAGGCCATGGAACTTAAACCAATCCATTCCCTTCTCTTTCCACTTTATTTGAGCTACTACTTAAACTTTTATCGTGTTTTTTTCTTCTTTTTTTTTTTTTTGATTTTGTTCTTTAACACTACACATGAAATATGGAAAATACTTTGGGGGGCCCGTCATGTGCCAATGAAAAATTTATCAGGCCCAACATTGTTGCTAATTTGGCAACTCCATAATCAGCCAACCCCCATGTTTGGCAACAAATCCTATCGGTTGCACCAATTCTGTCACGCTCCCGCCCACGTGGGGCACGTAAGGCACCCAGTGCCCATGTAGAGGCCACATGATTGAAGAACATAGAGCTTCTCTGCCAGATATAGTCCAATTCCGGGGTCCGCACGCACGCGCCACTTAGATCCCTCCCCATTTTTGTTTTTCACCCAAAACGCATCTGTAGAATTTGGAGACACCTGCCTCATATGCCTAGACTTTGAAACGAGTCTAGCCGATGTGGGATCTTTCAAATTTCCTCTTGCAACATGGTCAGACAACAGGAGTAAGTATGGTCAGACAACATGGTCAGGAAATATATTCATTTTTTTTGAAAGTATGTTTTATCATTAATTGTCAAATTAAGAGTAGAACTGCATTCTTTGCGTATGCTTTTGATTGAGCATATCAAACCAATGGTTCTTTGATTTCCAGGGAAACATCGATGATGGTTGGAAACTTTTTCCATTTTATTGGTTTGACCTTGAAAGTTTAATTTTTTGGTTTTAGTAAGTATTTGTACTCTTTATGTGTGACCTTGCAACCATTTTATTCATTTTTAATCACTTGTTATCATCACGATACCACCAACTTTTTTTCTCATTCTTAATCTTATATTGATTTTGAGGCTATCATGAACATAAGCGATGATTGTAGAACTAAATTATAAAAGGGTTTTAGTTTGCACATTAAATGAAAAATTTGTCACAGCAGTCGAATACAACGAGCTATTAATGTGAAATGAGCTTTGTTCATAGGAGACACTGACAGCACCCTCTTTAAGCTTATTATTTATGTTTGGTATTGACTAACACATTCGAGCTGATGTTGTTTTGAGCTTGCTTAAATTTAGGGTCGCTTCATGTCGACATGGCTAAAAGGAGCCATTTTTAATCTGCACACTCACAAGTTTTTGGTGTAGTTTGAAAGGAGAGGCGGGTAAAGCACTAAAGGAGACCAGAGAAAAGGGCAGATTCAAAGAGGATTTTTATTTATGCTGCTGGACTCCATGTTTTCCTTGTGGCCTTCTCTTTTGTACTATTAGAAGGATGCTTTTAACAAAAAAAAAAGAAGAAGCAAGTATCCTACTTTTTTGAGGAATGAAGTAATATTTTTCTGGATCACATGTTTAATGTTGAATCAATCCAATACATGCTCCCTCTTTTATTTAGAATGTACTTTTTAAGTATCTTTATATAAAACAATATGCTGTTTCTCTCCAAAAATCATGATATCTTAAAACCATATGTTGAATCACGCCTTTGAGAATAAGTGTCACTACTACAGAAAAACTTGTTTTTTCCGATTTTTTTAAAGTATATACCGACGCCTATAAGCGTCGGTAATTTTATTGCCGATGCTTTTTAAAGCGTCGCAAAGATGTGGATAATATAAGTGTGGAAATTTTATTTGACAGCACTTTTAAAAAATATCGACAAAAATGGACGTTTTGCCCACGCACATAAATATTTTTCAGAAAATATTCTTTAATTATTTTCTTAATATTTAACTGAATGAAATTTTCTAATTACTTAATTCAGGTCTTAACTAATCATGATTTTTTTTCCTTAAATGGATGTATTATATATAGCAGGTACGAATACACCCAAATAAATCAAAAGATAACAAGTTCCAAAATGCACCGGATAGTCCCCTCTCCTCCAGCCATAGGGTCTCCCCAGAATGATTAGCCACATAAGATGCTACCCAATCTGCTGTTCCATTGGTCTTGCGATACACATGCTTATCCTGCAAGGCCATCTTACCCCTCACTATCGCCCGAATATCTCTAAGAAGTGGGTGGTAATCACCCACCCTTTTCACACTCTGCTGGATCCAGCCAATGACAGTAGCCGAGTCGCCCTCGAGCACTAAGGTGTTGGCTTGCAGTATGCGCGAAACATACCTCAGGCCGGTCCAAGTTGCCCTCAACTTCGGCCCGAAATAAAGGTATCGAAGATCTGAACTAATCATAATTCAATGCAGAATTATTCATATGGTAAGAATGTAACACTAGATTTTAAAAGTTTATCCATTCCCTCATGAACCATTGGTTGGAGCGCCATTGCACCAAAGACTTATTTATGATTCGCTTAGGGTCATGGCTAATGGCTATACACCTTGGAGATTGGTCACTTTTGCCACATTGGCTGCACTAGCAAATATCGCCATAAATTTTTACTACAGCTCTACAATTATAGTAGGCTTTATACCACCAACTATTGGAGATATCAACGACTGCTAGGGTATACTATCGGCCAAGCCATGGTTGCCATGTTCCGTTTACAGCTATCACAACAAGATGGGAAAAAACCTTGCCCCAGGCAGTGGAGTCAGCACAAGATCTGATTCTTTTAATGAGAGCCTCTATTCGGAGCCCCAAGTCTTGGGAGAAGGGCATTCTCAAAGCATACCTGGCTTACCATATTTGGTTGGATAGGAATGCTGGTATATTTGAGGGTAGGAGGCTTCCACTGAGGTTGGTAGTTGATAGAGCTATATCACGGTCCGGGGAGGTTATTGCAGCCTCTGCATTGTTCACTGTTGAGATGGCCAGGGACATTTGGGGCACTTCATCTGCTGTCATAGCGCCGAGGTTCCCCTCGTTTCTTGGGTGCCCTCACCACTTGGTCATCTCAAAGTGAATTTCGACGGAAGTATGTCGGTGGATGGTATTATTGGAGGTGTTGGATTTGTGATCAGAGATTCCTGGGGCAGGCTGGTGGCAGCCGGGGGTCAGCATACGCCATGACTTACGGTTGTAGGGGCAGAGCTTCGGGCAGCATGGGAAGGGTTATCATTTGCAAGGAGAGTCTTCGGTGCCGAATGGGTGTTTCTTGAGAGGGACTCCTCGGTGGTGATTGACTGGATTCGAGGTGTGGATAGATATGGTGATAAAGATCAGATTTTTTCATCTCTCCACTTTAGCTAGAAGATCCAGAAAAAACTCAAAAGAAGTTGTTAAAGATGTAGGCGGCCATTTCGCGCGGTTCGGGGGGCACTTGAACAAGCCGCCGGCGCCCGGCTGCGTCTTTACCCCTATCCAATTTTTGGACCAATTCCCCCTTCGTACTACCAAAAAATGAGATTCTTGCCGAATACGAGTTTGCTGCTCCAGTTAAAACAACTAAAATTGACCCCTACCTTGATTGAAAAAAAAAAGTGGGAATCCCGCCTAACCTCCTTTCAGACCATTACTGACCATTGAGCTTTTTCAGACAAGAAAAGATTCCCCAATCCTATATCGATTGGTGGAAACGCCATTCTAGCAGCCCTTGGAAAACCTAAGAAAAAGGAAGAGTAAAAAGAACTAAGAAAGAGCCTGAACTCAGATTCAGACTTGCTAACTCTTTTCTTTTATTTCAATCAATAGTCAGCTGGGCTGGCATTTGCCCTTGGGTTTTGCTGCCCCCTAAACAGGACGAGCTCAGTTTCCGTGATGCTCTTTCAGACAGGGAGGGATGATTGGGGCAATGAGGAGCTCGACGAGTATCTGCAGACCCTCTACCCCATCGACTCCGCTCCTCACCTTCCCTATATGCAATGCAAGAAGTTCCTTGGCTTATAGAGGTCAATCAGTCAGACATTCTAAGGGGAGACTGAACTGCCATCAGAAAATCACACTGACTGACTAGCCATCCCCTCATTAGAGATACTCGAAGATTGGCCCAGGAGTTGGAGGGTTTTCAGGCAGTACACGTATTTCGGAAGGCGAACAAGGCAACAAACTGGGTCACCTCCTTCGTCGCCCGGCACTCTGGGAAGTTTCTTTGGACATCTATAGGAGACATCCTCTCCTCTTTGTACTCTTTACTTTTCCGTGATCTTGCAGGATATACTCACTTTAGAGCTATATAATTTGCCGTTTTGACAAAAAAAAAAACCTGCTCCCCTCATCCTAATTCAACAAAATTTTCTTCCTCCACCTACACTGTCCGACCTATTTCCTCTTTTCCTCTACAACTTTACACACCCCCACCCTCACATGCCGTCCAAAGGAGAAGCCACAGGGATGGGAGGGCTACCTCCTAGCAGCTCCCCCAACCCATGTATGGGCCAACGAAACCTCCTACCCTTTCTTTTTTTTAGAGCAAAATCTATGGGAAGAGGAACTGAGGAAGTCTCACCTCCCCGGAGCAACCTCCTATGCGAGCATGAAAAAGGTGGACGAGGGGCGGGCCTTTTTTCCAAAGCAAAAGCCATACGAACATGAAGGCTTACCTTTGGAAGTAACCCTCCACATACGCATAAAAAGGTGGGGCAGAACCTACAGGTTGGACTCTTAGAAGAACGAGGCGCGACCTAGAGCCATTGCATTGAGGAGTAGAAATAGTTGGAAAGCGTGTAGTATCTATGCATCAATCAACTCCAAATCTACTGATATGACCATGGTCACATTCTCTCGCTAAAACAAAATAGCTTTATAAGCATCGGTAATTTTGACGCCGAGACTTCCAAAAGTGTTAGGTAGATGAGAGCGAAAATTTTTTTTACCGACGCTTTCATAAAATAAAAACTATGTCGACGCTTATAAGCGTCGGCTTATTTTGAAGTCTGCCGACGCTTTAAAATCTCATTAGAGTTATTTTTAAAAAAAATAAATTATTTTGAAAGCCAGATAGCACAAAACTTTATAAGCGTCGATAGATAAATTAAAAAAATCAATTTTTGTTCTCCATTACTGGTTTCTACTGATTCTAATGTCACAAAATAGGTAACAAAAAAAATAAAATTAGAAAAAAAATAATACAAGAAGAACAACAGTTGCCCCATTTATTGATTTTTTTTTTACAAGTTACAGTAGGAAGCATATTAGAACATATGTCCAATTTATATGATCTTTCTTTTACAATAGAAATAATATAGAAAGCATATTTATAAATTATAAATTATAAATTACAGTAGAAATAACACAAGAAGCGTCTCACGGCTGCAATAGCTTCTTTGCAATCTTCCACACCACGGTCCGTTTAATCAAATCAAAAAGCGGCTTCCTAAAACAGAATCAAGGAAAGAAACCCAAAAATTCACGCCTATTCAATAGCCAAACAGCAAAATGAACCAATAAAACTCCCAAACCATCAACAGATCGGTGCTATACCAACCCAAATCATACAAATCGGCCATCGATAACTTAAATCTCATCCATCATACCACATCGAGAAACTAAGAAGAGAAGAAGAGAGGCTGATAGGCCTACCCCGGATTGTTTCACCGTAGCCGGGCTCTGGTCTCCTCTTCCTTCTCTCTGGTTCCAAGCTTCCTTCTCCTATCTTTTCTTATGGATTATTCCTGCTCTTCCTTCGCTCCCAAGGGATCCAAGCTCTGAAGCCTCTACGATCGGGCGATTCCACCCTAGGGTTTCCCTCATTTGCCCCCGCACCCCGAGCTGGCAAGCCTCAAGGGAAACCTAGCTCTCCTTCTCCTCTCCGCCTTCTCCCGATTCGCGGATCCTAGCTTGAGAGCGCTCCATATCCCTTTGGGAAAAAAAAAAGAACGCTATGAGAGGATGAAAAGAAACCCAAATTGGCCAGAGAAGAGATGAAACAATGGCAAAGAAAATTAAGAGGAAAAAGCTCACCTTTTGGTGGACGCTTTCGGAGATCTAGGAAGAGAGTGGTGGTGGTGGTTTCCTCAGGAGAAGCGCCACGAAACGAGATCTATGGCGAGGATTTTGGGGAAGAGAGAGAGAGAGAGAGAACAGACCTCGTTAACAACCGAGGAGAGAGACTAGCCGGCCGGCCGACCACCAACGGGAGAGCTGAGAGTGATTAGAAAGGGATTCCACTTCAAGACATCCTTTGCAGTTGGCACATACTTCTTTAATTTTGTTTCCTCGGTGCATGCGTCCGAGAATTTAATCTAGAGAGCTCGGAGGACGACATTTCATTATATCCATACACATCTCATTTAAAGGATCTACGCTCTAATTCCTAGCTTGCACAGTGCTCCTATAGTCGGAGGATGTACTCACCTATCCCTCCCGCCCCGACTTTTCTCAGGTGCAGAAATCGGCAGACCACTTCGGAGGGAGCATAAAAAAAAAAATTGCAGAAAAAAGAAAGAAAAAAAATAAAGTTGGTGCTTCCGGAGCTTGACAATTGGCATGTGTTGGGGAGTTTTGGACTCTCTTTTCCCAAGTCGCATGCATCCGAAAATTTACTTCGGAGAGCTTGAAGGATGACGCATCATTGTGTACATACAAAGGATCTAAGCTCTGCTCCTTGGCTTGCACAGTGCTCCAATAGTCGGAGGGTGTACCATAGATATTGTTCACCTATCCCTCCCGTTTCAGAGAGAGCAAAAAAAAAAAAAAAAAGCTGAAGGAAAACGAAAAAAAGGTTTGGCGCCCTTGGAGCTTGACACTTGGGGAGTTCTGGACTCCCTTTTAACGCATGGAATAGATGATTTGCTCGGGGTCTTGGCTATACACCTATATGATAATCCTTCATGCAAACCCGTTTACCTTGAATGTGTGTGGATGGCTTGACTTGAAAGATAGAAGCTCATTCTCTTAGGCTCCATTTGGAAACTTGGAATTGAGGAGAAAGGAATGGAATGGAAGGGAAAGTTAAAAATTTTGATGTTTGGAAGTTTTTTTAGTGCAGGAAAAGAAAAAGAAAAAGAAAAGAAGGAAATAGAAAAAAAATAGGAGGAAAAATTTTGAACTCCAATTTTCTCCTTTCTTTCCTCCCATAAGTGGAAAGATTTGGAGAGAAAGAAATTGTAACTTAATAAAAATTTTATAATACCTATTTTACCCTTAAATTAAAGAAGTACCAAATTAAAAGGAAAAATATATTCTAGGGCATCTTTTGTTTTAACCTTTCATATGTCATCTCCATCTCCATATACCCATTTACTATACCTCTACGGAGCTCCATCTCCACAGCTATACTTTTTTGGAGGAATACCTTTACTCATAAGCATGCTCTTTTTATAATAAAGATATTTTAGTAAAAGTGTTAAACATGTATGCTTTATTTTCTTTTCTCTCCAAACTTCCAAATAAGAAGAGAGAAACTTCTATTCTATTTCTTTCTTTTTTTTTCTTCTCATAATTTTTTTTTTTCTTTTTTGCTCCCTAAAACTCCCAAACGGAGGCTTAGTCAAGGATGGAAAACAGAAAAGAAAAAACTCATTTCTTACTCAAGGATGGAAAGAAGGGGGGAAAAAAGAAAGAAGCAACGATCCGCGCAAACTAAGAGCTTTATTAAATCCATTCCCACAGGTATCATCGCAAAACTGATGTAGTAAAATTGCAAGAAGTGGGAGTCAAGCATTGACTTGATGGCTGTGTCCTAGCAACCCTCCACTAGATAAGCAGGAATCTGTACGTATTTCAATCGCAGCTATGTCGTAGCAACCTCCCACTAGATAAGCAGGAATCTGTACGTATTTCAATTGCAGATCTGCCGCAAAAATAGAAACTGGCTTTGCCTTCCTTGTTTCGGGCTTCACAATTCAGTGGTACCTCTCATAGATTTTCAGCGCAAGGATTGCTCATGAATCTAGAAATATATGCATGAGGGGACCTTTTTTCCCCCTAACAGCGTACACATTTATTATAAATAACTGATAAATAATTTATTTTAATTCATATATCAGTGTTTCATTAAAGTCAACGTATCCAAAAAAAAAAAAAAAAGGTCGCTTAAATGGGGAGGGCGGTCCAGGATCCCCACTGCTTCTGCCCCAACTGCAGCCACGCCTCTCCATCCATGTCCAACTTAATGCGCGCTCTCTCTCTCTCTCCCCTTTTTAAAGTGCCCATAATAATTTGAGCATGGACCTAAAAGGCTGCAGCGCGTTTGCCGGGCCCTTCAAGAACTTGGATCTTGGATATATTTGCATGCCCATATCTCGGCACAAGACCATTTTTTATGGGCTTGGAAACCAAGTTCCGAATAATCCACGTTAAACGGTTAGGACGTGGGCCCCACCCCCCACCACCACCACCACGCGGCTCCGCCGTTCCCTAAATGCGTGCAAGATAAGGACAACCCGTCCCTACAGTACTCCCAACATCAAAAGGCCATTTCCATACACCAACTCTGGAGTTTGTTCCAACGGTCCTACGTGGCGAGTGTGGATAAGAGAGAAAAGCTGTTTGCTCTTTTAAATAAAATAAACGATGGCGTCAACTTGCGTCTTCGTGTCAGAGTAGGACGACTCCGTCTCCCAACCTTTCTAATTTCTCTCCAGTTGGCGTTCTTTTATTTCCTTTTATTTTCCTCTTATCCACCGGCGTTTGCTTCGTCGTCGCTCGAATGATCTCCGCTTTTCGGCGAGTCCGGCGTGTCCGCTTGCTCCCCCGCCGCTTTCGTTTCCGCGCGTGTCGGCCGGCGGCCGGCGGGCGGCGGGCACCTGAGACCGGAGTTGTAGCGCCGACGGCGGCGGTGGCAGCGGAGGAGCGGATCCCGTGGGGCACAAGAATGAGGAGGGGGGGCGGAGGAGGGATGTGGTGAGGCGCCGCTCGGAGTCTTGCGGATGGTCAGCGTGACGGCGTCCCCTGGGGACGTGTCGAGGACGAGAGGCATCGGCGGGACACGCCTTGCAAGCGAAGCAATGCTATTTATTGTGATCAGTTAAGGGGGAGTAGTACAGAGAGAGAGAGAGAGAGAGAGAGATAGAAGGATTAATTACTTGTCTGCTTTTCCGATTGCTCTCTCCTACCCGTTTTTATTGCTTTCCTCCGGCTCCTCGGTGTGCTCGTTGTTATGTTATGAATTCCGGAGGAATTGGATTTCTGGTCGGTCTCCTTCTCTTTCCCTCAGGCTGTCGACCATGGATTCCCCTTGACACGGCTCCAGGTTTCTGATCTCTTTCCAAGACTTGCTCTTGTTTAGACTATGGGTTGGGGTTAAAGTTTTTCCCTTAAAGGATTTGCATTTTGTGTTTCTTGGAGTTTTGGTTGCAGAGCGATCGCGATGGGAACCGCCGAGGACCGCCATTTTTTTCCACTCACAAGTTTGCAGATTGGGTAAGTAGAACTTATCTTCTGCTAATGGTAGGGTATTCTAGTTTCATAGGGAGATTATGATTGGCTTCATTTGTTGTTTATTAGACTATTCCGCGCGATCCTCTGTTTTCGATCTGATCTTGCTGTATCGATGTTACCAGTATTCTTGCAATGAATCATCAATTGTCATCTAGTAAATCTTTAAAATTAAATTGTAATGCCGGCAAGACTTTCCTTCGCGAGATCTATGTAATTGTAACTCACTGGAGACAACCAGGAGATATGGCACGTCTGCCGTTCTTCCACCTAGGTGCTTCTCATGGAATCAGAGCCTAAGGGTTAGAATAAATTTTCACTATATCACATATATTGTTTCTGCTACAATTCTAAACTCATGATGCACTTATTTTTTTAATATAGTATTGGCGTTGTTCGCTTGCTATTGAAGAGTGATCCATCTAATCTTGTTCACAGAGATTTGCATTATTGACTTGTTTCTCATCATCTTACTGATCCCGATTATCGTGGTCTTAGCATTTTGGTGATTTACTATCTCTAGATCTGACAAGCACTACTTTGATTTGCGGTCACAAAGCTTGATCCACTCAAAATTGTGAGACTATTTGATCATCCATTGCTATTCGGTAGTTATTTCCTTGATGTTTGTACATTGTTTTTTATATTTTAAATGACATTTGGCAGAAATTAGAGCGTCTCTATAGTTTTCTAGCCAAGTAAACATGATAAATTAGGGGTTAGGGTTTCACCTTGTCTTTGATACAAACAATATGATGCTGTCTTAGTCCTGGCCTCAGACTCTCATGTCGAGTCTCTACTTGAACCAAGCTTCGCCCACACAAATATCCTAGCTATCTCTTTGATTATAAGGATGTTAATAACATGTTAGGGAAAAGCTCATTTGCGATGGTTTCCCTGTCCCATAAGGAGCGGGTAACTTCCATGTGTTGATATTTGCAGGGGCTTTCTCCTGATTAGAATACAAGCCTATTTATGCATAAGGGGGTTATTTAGCAGCTTTGGACTTATGTGCTAGATCCACCAGATATTCCTGTTAAGTGGGTACAAGAGGCCTGGAACTAGTGGGTTTTAATTATAAGCTCCATGGATCATGAAAGTGTGCTAAGATAAAATTTTTGGTATTACATGAGCCCAGAACTTGGGGAATGCTAGCAAATTAAATTATATGCTAGATGATCTGGGTAAACTGTCATTTTCTTCAAGTCACTGCATCAAGCTTCATTTTGTCAGCTATGTCATATTAATCTGTCTTTCCAGCTTGCTTGCCTCACTAATTAGACTGCTTGGTCCAGGTTTTACATTAATTGACGTTGCAGGATGTGTTTATCCAAGAGATTTCAAAATTCCTTCTAATGGTTTTAAAGAATGAGAAAGTATTCTTAATTATGTAACTGATTCTTATTGGTACGTGCCTTTTATCTTGTCCATTTTTGTTCCCATATGTGTGATAACAACTTCCTTGCTGCAGTTTTTCAGTGAATAAGGAAGATATTACTTTACTATCATATTGATTTTACCTCTAGACAAATGTACAACAGAATGTTAAAATTTTATATTGAATTCCTATTTAACTTTCCCGAACTTTACACCAATTCTTTGTATTATTCAACTAATTTCTTGTTTGGTGATAATAGTTAATACTTTTATATATTTTGCTTGCATTCTTGTATGACCAGCTAGGTAAAATAGTAATAGATGTCAACAGGAAAGTTACGATGGATGGACGTCTATGTAAATCTAACATGCCACAGCTAAAGATATTGACTGGTGGCATTTTGCTGTATTTTGCAGGGATTTACAGTCTTATCTTTCACGTCTGACTCTATTTCTGGCCACTAAAAGTAATAAGTTCTTTATCCTGGTTGACAACCGGCCCTGGTTGATTGACCAGGACACACGACCTGCTTACCTATGGCAATTGATGGTTACCAAGGTTTTGCTGAAAACCACCATTTTTCCATGCTTTGATTTTTAGGTGGCATTATAGCTTACTGAATCTTTGTTCCTCCTCTTTTCCAGTCCAGGTTGTCTCCTTTTGCAAATACTAGAGCTAGGAGAGAGAGAAGGGATATTGGGAAAAGGCTAAATTTTACAAATAGCTCTATATCCAATCCCATTAAGCAAAAGACACTGTACAGATGGTTCTCTGTGATTGATGCTGCAGTATATCAGAAGAAGGCATTGATCCCGGTAAAGAAACTAAGAGACTCTTTTCTGCTGAATAAGGAGTTGCATCACACCTTGTATGGTTTTATTGTTTTTGAAGTGGACTGGGTTCATGTCCGTGGTATAAACTATGTAAACGAACTTCAGGTATCACATTTTTGGGTTCAATTTACCAGTTACCTTATTCAAGAATCCAATAGTCAACTTTTTAATGGTCATATTATTTACAGACTGATACATCAATGGCATTGGAAGTTAAGTTAATGAAAAGATGGGAGTTCGATAGCATTGAGCAAGCTTCAAGCTGCATTTCTTCATGGTTTTCTGGAACCTACCATGAGCGTTCTCTCTTGCGAGAGCATCTCGATAGTGTCTCTACTAGAGGTATGTATACAACTCAATTACCTTATATATATTATCATTTTTTCTATCACTAACAATAGAATTACCTTTACAGGGGATGTATTTTATGATGCTCAGGAAGATACTTCAAACCCTGATGGGGCTAGTGGGAATGTGAGTGATGAGGATGACTTTGATGAGGACAAACTTTTTTTTGATAATTCCGACTCTGTTCCTTCTTCCGAGGAAACTGAAGATACTATAAGCTCAATTTATACACCACTTCCAGCTTATGGGCCTTACAAGAGAAGAAAGATGATGAAATCAAATATGGGAAGTGAGTTTGATAAAGTTTCTGAGGAAGCATACAGTGAGTGTGCAAGTTCATCTTTTGAGGCTACCACTTACAAAGATGTTCTCATTTTGTTCAGATTTAATGATCATGGTCTCCCATTTAAGCTGAAGGATATAATTATGTCTGACTTGAGGCTGCTCACGTTGTTAGAATACGGACTTCCTTCATGGGTCATTTTCCTGCAGTCATACCCAGTATTTTGCCAAATTTATCGTCCATGGATGTGCCCTCTGGCAAGAGCCTTATATGTCCTGATTTCCATTGCCACTGTCCTTATAGGATTTTATGACCTGTATAAGAATGTTCCAGTACTAAAGGCAACTGCATCACGCTTGTTTGGGCCCTTTTTTGACTGGATAGAGACTTGGGAAATGGTTTCAAGAATTAAATATTTGGGAACCATGCTTTTTCTTCATAACTTTGAGAAAGCTGTATCGTGGTTCCTTATGGTTATGCGTGCCACTAAGTCTCTAGTTTCAATTTTGACTAAGCCAATTGCTGGTCCCATTATGGAGCTTGTGGAAATAATTCTTCCCATCTGGAATATATGTCTTGATACAGTTGAGTGGCTAGGTTCTATAATTTGGATTGTAGTGGGATCATCATGCAGCATTATTGTGGAGATTCTGCAGATTATAGTTTGGCCTTTCTGGCTCGTCTTTAGTACTGCATGGACTATTGGTATGATTCTATCTATCTTGCATCTTCTTTGATTTAATTATTTCCTCTTAAAGATTTTTCATTAAATCTCATATATTATGGAATGTCTGTCTTTTGTTGCAGCAACTTATGTTATATACCCTGCAATTTGGGTCATCTGGGGAACTCTGACAGCTCCTTTCCGCTTGGTTCTTGCAATGGCAAGTTTTGTAGCTATGCTTTTCATCAACATTTACTATTTCATCAGAGAAAGTTGGTCATCTATTAGTTCCATATTCCAATTTGCATCTGCATCTGAAGCTACTGTGGATGCTTATGAAGCTTCTATGTGGCGATCCCTTTGGAATGACCTTTTTTCTCAGGTTAGAGGACTTGTGGTACTGATATGCCTATGACCATCCATTTTTGATATATCGGAAACTCTTATTACTTTTGTCCTTCAGATTTTTCGAGCACTTCGAAGCATTCTATATGGCTTTGTTGCCTTCTTCGCGACCTGCAATAGACACCGCCTGAGGTATGCAATCCTATAGGCTTTAATATATATATATATATATATATATATATATATATATATATATATATTAAAAGTAGTTATGATAAGCGTGTCAATCTTAGTTTGCAATTTGAGCATAATGTTTGTATAAATGAGATGAGCCTTGCTGTTTAAGATTGAACAGAGTTCTTCAACATATGGGTATTTTGCATGAATGTCTATTCATATAATAATAACATTTGAATTTATCCTTATTTGCCTAATGTTTATAGTGGTGTTTTTCTATATGCTAATTTTATCCTTATTTGATTCAAAATACTTTTTTTTTTGTTTGCTTCCTGAGGGAAAAGAAAATTTAATGCATTTGCATTCCTACATAAATGTGCTTATTAGCGTATGCATGTTTTGGGGAAATATTTCAAAATACCAACCAATCTATTCAATTGGGAAGTTGAAATGAACAATGAAAGATGGGAAAGATAACCAGAACCTGCAAGCTACGATCAAATAAGAAACTTAATAAACACTACCATGAGTTAGTTAATTCAGAGCACCATCAGGTACATCCTTCCCTGATAATCCCATTCACCACCTCCATGTCTTTGGAAAAATTCCTGGGTACCACCATGTCTTTAAACTCGTATTCCTCACTTCTTCAGGATAATTGCAGTGAACACTACCTGAAAGTTGTAATTCTCTTCTCAAGTAGTAAACATTTTTTTGATTGATTTGGGTAATTTCCTCTGCAAATGCATTTTGGCATTATGTACTGTAAATTTTAGGGATTGCAATATTTACCTTAGTTTATTTTCTATTATTATGCATATTTGATTGCAATATGACATTCATTGCTGTTCTTTATAATTGGCCTTTGGTGTACAGCATTTACAATTATATAAGGGAGTTCCTTGTACGCATATCTCATGCTATTGGTAGTTCAGCACATTCATACTCTGGTGAAGGCAGGTTGAAACATAAAACACAGACTCCTGTAAGTTCCTTCAGATATTTTAGTTAGTAGGTGTGAATTTCTGCAAGAATGATAAAAACTTTTAGTTGTTATCTTTGGCTGTTTACTATGAGTATTTCCATTTTAGTCGTATAGATCTATCTTATCCATTTTGGAAAGACATACTCATTTTCTTCTATCAATCAGTTTTTGCTGTACCAAAAAGATGGATGTGAATTGATATAACCGTAACAGCTTTTCCCTGAGGTAGGTTAATTAAGCAAATATCAAGAGTGCTACTTAGGAAACCTATTGAATTCAAGCATTGTTATTCAGAAAAAGAACTCATCTTGACTGTGAAAGAAAGGCCTCATCTGATTCGTGCTGTGCAGTGGCCTAACAGTTTGGTTAATTTTCTTGACCTCAATACCAATGTTCAGATGACTGTTTTTCAAGCAATTTTCCTTATAGTTACTTATGCGCTTAATCTTTAACTATTGATTGTAATATCACTTAAATTTATCCATCATTTGAAAGCAACTTATCTGCTTTCTGAAAGCAGTGGCTGATAACTTTAATGATTGGTCCTTCCAAAAAGAATGTCTCCTTGATGCCTATAAAATGGAGGACCCTAGAAATTATAGCCTATTTATATCAATAGGTATTAGGTTTCATTTCAGATAATGGCTTATCATTTGCCTGACAGATGATAGCAGTTTGCTATATCAAGCCTTCCCACCAACCTCTTAGTCTGAACACTTTCAAAGTCTTGGTAACCATGGAGGGTCGCTACTAGGTGAAGCCGCTACTTCATTGATGGACACTGTCCACCTTCGCCATATCAAGAATGCCTGAAGAAATCCCTCTTTTGGCTTCGCATGTTTGTCTTTCGTTGATGTCCAGAACTTTTGATTTCAAAAATCCAATAAAGATATGAACCATAAAGGGTTTTTTTTCAGCATGAGGTTTATGCACAATTTTCCAAACTCTCCTTGTTTTTGTCTCGACAATGCCACCTTTACATTTCTCAAGGGGTCCTGGCTAACAATGCAGATCGCTACTTTTCATGGCCTGCATTTTGTGTTCTAGTTGGTAATAAGAACCATCATTAATTGCATGATATAGTCCAGAACCATTGTTGCTGAGCTATGATCGATGTGTCTTTAAGCATTTGTTACAACAGTGAGTGCATGCTCCAACTAATCATATAACGAGGCAGATTAGGTTGTTCCTCAATTACCTACACCTAGTTTTCATTTCTTTCACGTCTCATGATAGGTGACAGGTAGAGGATGTGTAGGCCTATATCTTTGAACCTCTGATACCCTTTAGCAGTAATATGCATGGGCTATGAAAAAATGAGAAAAACTTATTCACCCAAATGGATCCCAGTTAGTCATTGCTGTCATTTTGGTGATGTCTTTCTTAGCAACTGTAGATGTCATATTTATTTTGGTTCCTTTATCCTCTTACTCGTGAGTCGGGAATATGGAAGGTTGTGTGTTTTGCTTGTGCCTCCTGCCTCATTTTACCCTCATTTTGTTGTTCTCTTTGGTGCAGGTGGAAGAATGCGAAAGCTCCAAACCAAAGTAAGTTTCCTGATTATCAGGTTTCATCGACTTGAAAACATAGAGGCAACCAGACATTACAGTACAGTCATTACTGAAAATTTCTTCTTCGATGGCAGGCCTACCTCGCATTCCCGAAAGAAACTCCCGAGGAGGCGAAGCAGGAGTAAAGAGTTGGTGATTGACCAGTGAAATATATTACACGGAAGGCCATGTTTAGAGAACAGCAACACCACATTCTTTTATTCTTTTTCTTCCCAAGAAATTTACAGACGCCCTTCTGTACATATGTTTTGAGTGGGTACGCGGTAACCGTCACAGGTTGTATCATGTTGTTATTACTAAGATAATTCTATACTTCTCAATCATCCTGCACGGAGAAGTGTGACAGAGCGACTGAGAAACTTTGTATATTATTTAGTCCAGTCAAGCTGCAAGAACTGCAGTTTAATGCTCTTTGTACTCATCACTGAGGCGGTTTAAATGGAAGCGACAGCACTCGGCCCCGATAGATGTAAAGGGATTTAATTAAGGATGCTAAATAGTACAAATCAACATGTGATCCAGATTTATATATTGTTCGATAAAAGTAATCTTTCCATGGCCTATTTTGCCATCTGTTCACAAGGGAGCCCGGCTCAGAAATTTTGTTTGCTTGGTTGATGTATAGAAACAGCCGTTATCCTTTAAGGGTGCATGTATGTGGTAGATAATATTGCTGCCCTCAATTGTCATTTCCACAAAATCCTTTCTTTTTTTTAAATTTAGTAGAAAATCGATGCATATGATTATGAATGCATTGCAGTTGTTTACATGCATGTTGATCTAAATTTCTCTGTAAATGGATAGAGTAATTATGCCAACTAATAGACTAAGATAGAACAAATGCACATGATTTTTTTGATACCGGCATGACATATATTTGTTATTTTTTATTATTTTTTGTTTTAAATCAGCATTATCTCCAGCTATGATATCATGCACGATGCCTTCATTTTCTTATTTAAATAGCAAATACGTTTGGCTGTCGCATCTCACAGCATATCAAATGGGAGATGTCGGCAATAGTGGGCGGTGAGGCCGCCAAGCATATTTCCTTCTGCTTTTACGGATTTCGTTGTAAGAGAGATCCAGATGCCTGCCAGTAGATCACATGGAATCCCACCTCGACAGGCCCTGTGGAATCAAGTCGATCGAGGACGGCAACTACTTATGTAATTGTTTTTAAGAATAACAAGAAGAGCATCACTTTATTGGTGCCCACCAACCCAAGAATGTTAGTCCGAGGCGCATGTACGAGCCGCATGCTATGGCTGCGTGCAAAAGAGATCTCCTAAAATTAGGCAGAACCACCACCCCACCAAGTCTGTGTTTTTATCGTTTCTTTTAATTGTTTGTTCTTTATTCTTATTAATTCATTAGAAGAGTTATGGTCCTCTACATGCATTTATTTTTTAAGATTTAAAAAATACATATTTATTTGCCTTTTTAGAAACTTCAATTCGTAAATTTTGTGAGACTTGATGGGGTTACATATTGGCACTACATTCAAATACTATGTCATGGTAACCGGCAATAATTGAAAATTTCAAACATAAATGATTAGTTCACTTAGACAAGAGTAAATCAATCGGTTCACTTGCTTGCAGTGTAAATCAATAGGTGTCAAAGGCCAATATATCTGTCTATTTAGAAAATAGAAATTTATATCTTCTAAATGAGGTTCCAGCAGGGGGGTACCATCCATGGTTTGCTAGTAAATGGACGACATAATTGGGACATTCGATCCTGTTGTTCTGAATACTTACAACTAAATTTGCAGTGCAATCATAAGTACAATATTTCATGATGCAGTGGTCCATCTAATCTACTAGCTAGTAGCTAGAAGCAGAGAAGGACGAGGTGCAAGGAGCAATCAGATTGTTTGGGCAAAGGATATGCATGGTATGAGACTCTTGGTACAGGGAATGTTGGAGTTGCCCCATGGATTCGTTGCAAGTTGCACCCACATGCAACCAACGAGCTTGCAGATGACTCGTGATCGACTTTGTCATGAACCGGGTTTTCTGTGCTAATTGAGGCCCTCCTGCCCCAAGTATCACCACATAGGGAACTTTCAAGTAGGTAGTTTTTAGATACCTACAACAGAGTGTAAGTGAACTCCAGCTGCAAGAGATGATCGTTTTCCAGTATGTAAGCTGACCAAAATCTTATAAACCAAATCAGAATCCTTTCACGGAAGTTGGTTTTGCAACCAAATTGACCAAAAACTTCAATATATATATATATATATATATATATATATATAGATACATATATCGTAATTGGAAGAGACTTCAGAAACATTTTTATGATGGGTTTGAATGCTAACTACAGGAATAATGGTTCATGGGGATATAAATAATATTGTTTTAATAATATAACCAAATACAATTATATTTCATATTTAGAAGCAAACAAGTATGAGATTTATTTTATCACAACTGCAAACCCACTGAACCAAACAGGAACGTTATTCGTAAATGCAGCAATAACAATTACAATTATATAATCCCAACTACATACATTTTCCGACTACAGATATCCAAACACTGCCGGAGTCAAATAGTGCAAAAGCCAATATCTAAGATTCCAATTTCCATATGAAACTCTTATAAGCTTCAAAACATCTACGAAGTAAATGCCGAATTGTGTATCCCCACATGCCTCAAGGGAAATAGTGCATCCCCACTTTGGGCATGGGCATGATTGAAGAATAGCATTGTCTCTGTTATAGACATTATCCTGGATACACCATTTCACTCTTTATGCCAAGGTAACACTGCAAAAAAAGTTATCTTTTTCGGTGCTTTTTAGAGCCTATACCGACGCTTATATGCGTCGGTAATTTTGGCACCAATACTTTCAAAAGCGTCGCAAAAGCATATGTAAACTAAGAGTGGAAAATTTTTTTACGAACGCTTTTTGAAAGTGTCGGCAAAAAAATCGAAGCTTTGCCGACGCTTATAAGCGTCGGGCCAGCTTACCATTTGACGACGCTTATAAGCGTCGGTCTTTGCCGTGCAACCTCATATATAATATTCTTTCAAGAATTGGGAGTTTGTTTTACCCTTCAATCGATGAAGAAGCATGATTATGCTCAGAAAATTCAAGCTCGAAAATATGTTTCTTTGATGAACTCATCAATGAGATGCTGCAACAAAGGAACATATAATCTCATCTGGGTGCTAATGATATTTTTTTATAAATTACAGTAAATTACATATAATCTCATCAATGATGTTTCTTTTACAAATTATGATAAAATGCAAAAGTTCCCCTAACCCCATATCCGACCCCATCTGGGTTTCATTTATGAATTACAAATTACATCACCTAATCCTATCCCCAACCACTAGCTACCTTAAACATAATATAGATCAATGCAAGTTGAGGATGTTTCTTTTCTGTCCTACTTTTACCAACAAAAAGAAGCGAAAACTAGAATATTCTTAATTTTTTTATTTGGTTGTTATTTTTGTCTTATAGTAATTTCAAACTTCGATTTTCAACCCTATAGTTGAGCATCTTCTTGTACCTCACAATGGAGTCGAGCCGCTCAAGCTCGAGCTACTGTTGAAGTCATCGACGCAGGCGTCCACTTCCCCTCCTGTGTCGTCCTCCTCTTTCGCCTTTGCCTCCCACCACCCAGTCCTCGGGCTCACCATTGCAGGCCGAGGAACCACCTCCGCCTCCACAGCCTCAATATGTGCGAACATCGACTTGTCGCTTGCCAACTTCTTCATTTTTGCAACCAGCTTCATCAGCGTCTCCCCCACCATCGGGCGCGCATCCAGCTGGATCTAGATGAAATGGTGGTGCTCTTCGTTGGCGGGATCGGTCTTCAGGGCGTGGATCGAGACGTCGGGATCCGAGGCTAAAGTTTCCATCCTCCTCTCTCTCTAAGCAGCTAGGGTTTCCATCGCTGGGGGATTGGCTTTTTTATAATTGGGACTTGGGAGTTGAGCGTCGTAGGGATTCCGATGATGCTTTTAAGCGCTGTCTGGCCCAAGTATGCCTAAGTAAGATTCTAAAGCGTCGTCTATGCTTTTGTTTTTTTTTTCTTGCCTCCGATGATGCTTAAAAGTGTCGTCTTACAATTTGCTTTCAATGATAACCCGATTTAACGTCGTCTTAGTTTCATCCCTTCCGACGCAACTTAGAAGCGTCAGTAAATTTTGGCGTTGAAGCCAAAATTACCGATGCTTCTACCTAGTGTCAGCATGTATATGTTGGCATTGCCCCTTTTTTCTGTAGTATAATATTGGTGGCTAGGCATTAGACCACTTGATAATCCATTTCCACTCTATCTAGCCAGCACTCATGAGTATACGCATGGAAGATGGATAATTTTGATCCTATCCAATATATGGTATGTCTATTTAGATATCTGTGACTACATAAGACAATAATTAACTAGTAATTTTATTTAGAAATTTGGCTAGAGAAAAGTTTAGGTGGTGGGTAGTTTTGATGCAAAAGTGTTGGAATGTTAAAATGCTCATTCTCGGCATTCGCCGGGCCCTTATAATCTAAAGGATAGAAAGTTTTATTTAACAAGAAACCCTCGCAATCTGAAATTTTTAAAATCTTTTAAATTCTAAGGTAGTTTCTAGCAGTTGGGAACTTTTACATTGTTAAGAAAAAAATATATGTGGAGAGCTGAACTATTTCTAAAAAGATACATATACAATGTCTGGACTCCATAAAATTGCATTTTTTTCTGAAAATGAATGTACATGGCATTTAAACTCTTATAAACTATTGGAATGTGAGAAATTGAGTCCAACTTAATGAGAAATTGAGTCCAACTTACTTAATTTACGTCCCTTAACTTGCTATCTCTACAACATTCTTTCTTTTTCTAACTTTCTACTGTGATAACTTTTCTATAAATTTTTTCTACGTTAAGTACGTTCTTGAGAGAGAAAAATTCTGAAGTGTGGCTTGAATTTTTCATGGTTAGGCATTGTATCCTGGGGTTAGTATTTCGATGCAGCCATCTACACCTATAATGAAGAAATAACTATCCCTAACTTATTATGGTATGACAAGAAATTAGAATGTGATCAAGAAAATTGCTAGGCAAAATGTTTCTAGAAAACTATCTTAAAGATATTGATGAAACAAAAAGTTTTTTAACTCAAATTTTTGATATTAAAGACTTAGGACCTTGGATATGATTTTAGGTTTTAAGATTATTAGGAGGAATAATGAATTCATTTTGACACAGTCTCATTATATTGAGAAAATCTTAAGATAAATTAATTATTTTGATTGTAAACATAGTAAAACATCTATAAATCCACATTGCAAGCTTTTGCCTAATTATAGCAAAAACATTAATCAAGAATAATATGCCAAAAATGTTGATAGTTTGATGTGTGCAATGAACTACACTAGACCTGATATTGCATGTGTTGTTGGCAATATTAAGTAAATTTTTTAGTAATCTTAGTCACAAGCATTGGAAAGAAATTAATAGAGATATAAGATATTTGAAGTGTAATTGGCATTATGGTTTGCATTATAAATATTATGCTTCTGCCTTGGAATGTTATAGTAATGCTATTGTGCTTTTGATTGAATGACTTCTACAACTAACTAGTGGTTGGTTATTTACTTTAGGTAGTACTATTATTGCATAGTCTTCTAAAAACCAATTATGTATTGCATTATCTTCCATGGAATCTGAATTTATTGCTATGTCCCTTGCTAGTAATGATATTTTATGGATTAAATATTTTATGAGATGCATACCTTTCATTGTTTACGTAGAGGATCTATAATTTTGTATTGTGATAATCAAGATGCAATTCATAACACCAAAAATAAGAGAATGTCAAGTAACAACAAGCATATTGCTATGCATTACAATCCCATTAGAAGTGTTATAAAAAAGGTGAGGTAGCTCTTCAGTACCTACTAGCTGATCAAATGTTAGCAGCCCCCCTTACAAAACCATTACCTGGAGAGAAGACTAGAAAAATCATAGGAGGTATTGGGCTATTACCGATTAAAGAGATTTCTAAATTGAAACCTACTTCATCGTATTGATGTTAGTAAATATTGGCAACATGAAGTTGCATTTTGAGTGCATTAAGGAATAGTGGGGATTAAATTTAGGCTAATGAAATAAAATCTACTTCTTCAAAATCCCATACTTGATGAATGCATTGTTTTTCCCCAACAAGATAGATTGGACATTGTCCTTAACAGATTCATAGCTTTTAAAGTAGAGCAAAGAAAATGGTTGTGGATGCTCTTGTGCGTATGCCATTGCAAGAAGGAAAAGTAATCTCATATTTGATTAATTCATAGCTTTTTATGGGTTACTCGTAAGCCCTAGAGTGTTTGTTAAGCCAAGATACATTAACACACAGTTTTTAGGATCAAGAACTATGTACGATGTGAAAATTGATTTAAGAATTCTTAATATTCTAAGATCACGGATTTATCCTCCTAAATAATTAAGCTCATAAATTTATATTCAATCCAAGGTTCAAATTATAGTCCACCTTTGGACATACAATATACAATACCTAATATTATTTGTTTCTTTTGCTTAGTTATCGTCGTTGTATTGTTATTATCAGCAAGTAATTGAGGAATTGCCATATATATTTCCTAATAATAATAATAATAGTTTTTAAAAATAAAAATTTGTGAGGAAGTTTTAGTTAATAAGAAGTTCTAATGATCTGAAGTTTTTTAAAACCTTTTAAATTCTAAGGTAGTTTTTAGCCATTGGGAACTTCTGCAACGTTGAAAAAATACAGAGTTTCATTTTCCTAAAATATGTATACAATGTTTGGACTCCGTAGAATTACATCATTTCTAAAAATAATTTTATGCGACATTCAAGTCCTTATAAAATTAACAAAATATGAGAAATTGAGTCCAACTTAACTTATTTCTTTTAGCTTGCTATCTCTATAATATTTTTTTTGAGTTTTTTTGCATGAATATCCTTCTAAAAATTTTAATGTACGTGAATACTCTCTTAAAATTTATATTTATTTATGTACCCTCATAAAATACTATTTTTGCATAAATACCCCTAAAATAACAATTCTTCTATCACCGTTAAATATAAAGTAAAATTTTGAAAATATTTTTTTATCCTCCATCATGACCACCTTATAATTATTTCTTTTTGCACATCTACTTATTAAAGGTATTTTAGTCATTTTAATTTGAAACTATTAATTTTTTAGCAGCATTAGATGGCATGGGTACATCTGCAAAAATAAGGATAGACCAGCAAAACAAGTGTTTTACGAGAATATATATATGCATATATCAATTTTGCGAGGGTATTCATTCAAAATTTGATATTTAAAAGGATATTCATGAGAAAAATCCTATTTTTTATTTTGATTTTCTATTGCGATAACTTTGCTTTTCTATAATTTTCTTCCTACACTAGGTAGGATTCTTGGGAGAGAAAAATTTTGAAATGCAGCCTCAATTTTTCTTGGTTAGGTGTTATATTGGAGTTAGTATTTTCAAGCAGCTATATGCATCTATAGTGGAGAAATAGCTATCTCCAAGATAGTTTTCCGAAGATACCTTTCCTAATAATTTTCTTATAGATACATTCTAAATTCTTAGCCGTACCTCAATATGGGCTCTGCGCCTGTGAAAGATGGATTTCCATCTCTCTCTCTCTCTCTCTCTCTCTCTCTCTCTCTCTCTCTCTCCACATCCATTTCTTCGTTGAAGCATTTGTGGCCGTTGGATTGTTGTCTGGCAATTTCCAATTCTGTTGACACTTGAAGTTTGGCACCATCGGCGTTTCCAGAAGATTCAGTTAGGCATGCTATGGGAAGGATTGGCGTTGATGGTGGGGAGTCCGGGATCGTGCTTGTCGCCAAGTTTTCTTGATCATAGAGTTGTATACGTCTGATAAGCATCCTCCGGCGGATGATGCTTTATGAGTCTGCGTAACTGTGATGGCGGACTTCGGAGGGGAACGCTACGTTAGGCTGCGTTACTCCAATTGCCGGGTATTACAGTTCAGGCGACGACAGAGATGTGCTGTTACCAACCACGCTGGTCCCACGAAGTTTCCTACGTCTCGCTGCCCGTGCCCGCTCCTTCATTTTTTTATTTATTTTACGTCCTTCTTATTCAATTAGTACTTAACTATCTATATCAATTAGTACTTAACTATCTATATCAAATTAGTCGTTTGCTCAACTGTCTCTACTCCTACTTTCGAGCCGTCTCTTCCCTCCCAATTCCCAGTTCCCAAACTCCACCCGGCTTGCCCCTCGGTGTTGTTTAATTAAATCTCTTGACCGTTCTCTCGCACGAGCCAGCTCCGGGAACGGTCGACTTCGTGGGCGGGTCCCAGCCTCGCTCGGCGCGCAGGGTGTGTCAGGCATGGATGCCGATCCGATGCCCGGCCCTGGGCTCAGACTATCACTTGATCCCCATCAATTTGTCGACACGTATCCAAAAATTCGCAACACTCCTCCTCCATTGGCCCGTCAAGTCAACCTCTGTGGCCAGCATTCAGCACCACTCACTCTCTTTTAGGTCGAGCAGCAGAACTAGTCCGTTCCCATGTCGGGCCCACTACCCAGCTCCACCCCGTACGTGGGTAGGCCCCACCACAACCCCCTAGTCCCTCGGGGGAACCAAACGAATACCAGCTTAAAACCTCATCTCCTCCGCGGAGCCATCACTTTTCATTCCAACACCCCCCAACTCCGCCACCGTCGCCCCCCTGGTCCCAACTTTCTTCTCCCTCCTCCTTAGAAAAAGAGACCTTTTTTCTTCCCCCTTCTCCTCCTCCCACATGCTCTGTTTGTTGCAGAGGATGGGGCCTCTCAGCGTTTGTTCCCTCCTCCTCCTCTTCTTCTCTGTCACCCCCTTCTTCCCCTCCTCCGGTGAATATATAAACCCAACTTTCTCTCTCCTTTTACCCTCATTGTGCCATATACATGCGCGCTAACGTGTTTGTTTTGCTTCTTCTCTATCTTTTGGGAGCGCAGAGGCCGGCGCCGTAGGAGTGAACTATGGACGGGTGGCGAATAACCTCCCGCCAGCGGCGAAGGTGGTGCAGCTCCTCAAGGACAAGGGCATCGAGCAGGTCAAGCTCTACGACGCCGACTCCACCGTCCTCCGCGCCCTCGCAGGTACCGGTATCAGGGCAGTAGTCTCACTCCCCAACGAGCTTTTGGCCGCCGTCGCCTCTCGCCCTGGCTTCGCACTTGCCTGGGTCCAGCGGAACGTGGCCGCCTACCATCCCGCCACCCGGATCCAGGCCATCGCCGTGGGGAATGAGGTCTTCGTCGACCCCAGCAACCTGACTGCCGCCCTCGTCCCAGCCATGCAGAATGTCCACGCCGCCCTCGCCCGCCTCCGCCTCGACGGCGACGTCAAGGTCTCGTCCCCCATAGCTCTGAATGCGCTCCAGAACTCCTATCCGTCCTCGGCCGGCTCATTCCGGCCCGACCTGGCCGAGCCGGTGATGAAGCCCATGCTGGAGCTCCTCCGCCAGACTGGCTCCTACCTCATGGTCAACGCCTACCCGTTCTTCGCCTACGAGCCCAACGCAGACGTCATATCCCTGGACTACGCCCTCTTCCGCCCCAACCCGGGTGTGCTCGACTCAGGGAACGGGCTCAAATACTACAGCCTGTTGGACGCCCAGATCGACGCCGTGTTCGCGGCCATGTCAGCCCTCAAGTACGACGACGTTAAAGTCGTGGTCTCCGAGACGGGGTGGCCGTCGAAGGGGGATGCGAACGAGACGGGGGCGGGGGCGGCGAACGCGGCGGCTTACAACGGCAACCTGGTGCGGCGTGTGCTGTCAGGGAACGCCGGGACCCCGCGGCGGCCGCAGGCGGACCTGGACGTCTACCTGTTCGCCCTCTTCAACGAGAACCAGAAGCCGGGGCCCACCTCGGAGAGGAACTACGGCCTCTTCTACCCGGACGAAGGGAAGGTGTACGACATCGCGTTCACTTTAAGAGGCGGTAGTGGGCTAAAGTGGCAAGAGGACGGCGGGAGAGCGAAGGGAGGAAGTAACGGCTCCTCCTCGTCGTCGTCGTCGTCGGGGACTGGGAGATTATCGGCTAGCCCGACGGGGGAGAAGTGGTGCGTGGCGAACGGGGTGGTAGGAAAAGAGAGGTTGCAGGCGGCGCTGGACTACGCGTGCGGGGAGGGAGGGGCGGACTGCCGGCCGATCCAACCCGAGGCGGATTGCTACGAGCCCAACACGTTGGAGGCCCACGCCTCGTACGCCTTCAACTCCTACTTCCAGAAGAAAGGCCGAGTCGTCGGCACCTGCGACTTCGAGGGCGCCGCCTACGTCGTCTCCCGTCCCCCCAGTGAGTAGTAGTCTCTTCCCTTCCCGTCATCCTCTGTTAGCTAGCTCGCAACCCTGGGAAGCTCCGAATCAGATAATTGTCCCTGACCCTTCGATCGTTGCGATATCTTCTAGATCTATAATTAATCAAGGGTGCTCGTTAGGGTAGCAAAGGTTTGTGGAGGATAAAAAAAAGTCTGCGGTCTTCCGCTGCTGTCTTCGGCACTGCCAGTGCCAGGCAATATGAGAGTACAGTCACGAGACACTGTGTTGGCCCCCACGGCACGACGCAATGCGTCTTAGCTATTTCTGTGTCGCGTTGTGCCGTGCATGGGGAAGTGGAATTCGCGCAGTCTGCGTTGCTTTTTCTTCCCTGGTCTGGCCCGTGATTCAGGGGTTGGTGCGAATCTCGTAATCTCCGCTCAGCTTCCCCACTATAGCTTTTCTTTTAACCAAGCATAGGATACTTTCGTCTGTTCATGGTAATGTATAAATTTAAAAATACGTATTGGATAATGTAGAATACTCTCTTTTCCTTTGCCGCGGCATGTGGGATCTGTTTCCATTTTGATCCGCCATTTGATACTAAGAAGTGACTCATTTGTTTGCTAATAATTGCAGAGTTTGGGAAGTGTAATCTCCCTGCTGGACCTTGAATAACGAAGGAGGCCGGAGAAGCGGAGATCACGGGAAGAGAAGAGCGGGATGGTCGAGAATGATAAGACTTCTTGCTGCTGCGGCTGACTACTGCGGGGTGCTGGTTGGGAGGTCGGCAGGGGCAGCCTTGGATTCTCGATATTTTACTTTTTATTTAATGTAACTATATTACTTTATGGCAGATAGATAGCATGTGAACCAGCGTAGCAGTTGTTTCACCCTTGTCACCCTTTTATTCTTCATTTGGTAATGAACTGAACTTTCACTAGTGGGGTGGATAGCTTGTGTGCAAGTAGATGTTTTACCAATGCTCCTTCCCATATGTGCTTTTGTCGCTGGTGGTATTTTATTGTTGGTTCTGGTTGGAACGCATTAGTGGTGGAATGGTCATGTCTTCTCAAAAAGTGCATCTCATTTTGTAATCAACCATCTTGTTCGGAACTTGGATCTGAATTTCTTTGTTGCGAGCCAGGACACTGTTGCCTCGATATATTATTCTAACATGCTGTATTTTTTTTTTTAAATACAGTAATTTATGTAGCTCTAATTTGAGTATATTCTGCCAAATCACGGAAAAGTAAAGAGTATAGAGAAAAAGGAATATCTCCGGTAAATGTCCATGGAAAATTCTTGGAGTGCCGGGCGACGAAGGAGGCGATCCAATCTGCTATTCTGTTCGCCTTTCGAAACACATGTGCTGCCTACAAGCTATCTTCTGAACCAGTCTACGAGTCTCTCTGGTGAGAGAATAGCCACCACAATATTTATTCATACCTCGGATCCAGTTAATCACCACCGCAGAGTCTTCCTCGAGATACATCCTTTCGGCTCAGGAATTTTTTTGCATATGACAGCTCCTCTCACGTAGCTCGAAGCTCTACTCCTACAACAGTGATCCCTGGCGTGCGCCTATCTCCGGCTGCTACCAATCTGCCAGAAGAATCTTTGATCACGAATCCGATACCTTCAAATACACCATCCACCGACATACTACCATGGAAGTTTGCTTTGAGATGATTAAGGGGTGGGGGCTAGGGGTGGCAATCGGGTCGGGTCATAAATGGGTCGGGTCATATGCAGGTCGGGTCAGAAAATCATAAACCTAAATCCGACCTGTTTATTAAACAGGTCAGAGATTACAACCTGAACCTGATCTGTTTATTAAACAGGTAACCCGATCCGATCCGTTTAACCTGTTTAATAAACAGGTAAGCTGTTTACCCAATCCGACTCGACCTGTTTAACTTGTTTGCGCAACCTGACCCGTTTAATCTATTTAGACCTGTTTAACATGCCCAACTCAACCTGTTTAACCTGTCCAACCCGATTTGTTTAGACTTGTTTAGACCCGTTTAATCTATTTAGACCTGTTTAACCTGTTTAGACCTGTTTAACCTGCCCAACAGTTAAACGGTTTAAACGGGTCAGACATCTAAAATCCGTATCCGACCCAATTAATAAACAGGTTAAACGGGTCGACCTATTTACGACCCGAATCTGTTTAGGCCAAACCCAAACCTGTTTATGGCAGGTCGAACACGGATCGGGTTGGCGGGTCGGGTCATATTTTGCCACCCCTAGTGGGGGCGCCCAAGAAACAAGGGCGAATCTGGGCGCTACAACCGCGGAAAGAGTGTCCCAGATGTTCCTGGCCATCTCAATAGAAAACAACGCGGTAGCTGCGGTAACCTTCCTCGCCTGCAGTACAGCTCTATCCATCACCAGCCTTGGAGGCACGTACATTCAAATATGCCGATATTTCTGTCCAATTAGATATAATAGACCAGGCATGCTCTGAGGCCAGATATGTTGTGTTCAAGTTATAACAATATGTGCATCAGTATATATAGCCTAATAATCTGGCCAGCAAGGAGAGTTTATCAAAGCTGGTAAAAAAATATTAATTATATTTGGATTAGTACAGTATTGAGATGATAAATATGCTTAAAATTTTTTCTTGAATTCAAAATGGTAGATTAGAACCTTGAGTTTGTAAACCAGATTATAAAAATGTTCAGGTGGATGTACTTTGTTGAAAATACCAGCAGATTGAAAGGAGTCGATTTTACCATAAATAATATATTGGCGTACAAAATAATAATTATTTTTAATATGCTTAGAATAATTATAAAAAATATTCTTATAAACAATTTAGAATGCGTTTAATTGTGATAAGGAAGAACAGTGGTACTGAAGTGTTTAACTCCCATATCCTCCAACAATATGTGCATCAATATGTATGAAAGAGAGAATATGTACATCAATATACAAAAAGCATATGTTTGTTCTATATTTTGTGTTTAAGTTACAACAATATATACATTAATATATAGTCTAATAATGGAGCTAATAAGAAAGTAAAGAAAATATTAATCATATTTAGACTTACGGAAACAATTAGTAAATATGCTTAACAGGGCTTATGCAAAGATTTATTAAAATTAGGTATTTCCATCCACTCATGCTATCTGATCGAGCAATTTGTTGTCAATTCTATTCGGTATTTACATGGATGTTAACGTATTATCAATTAACTACTCAGAATTTTCTCACAATCTCCTCAATCATGTCTACCAGGATTTCAAAGCGCTTGGCCACCTTTAGATTCCTTCCTTTTCTCTCTCTCTCTTTCTTTCTTTCTTTTTTCTTCTTCTTTTTTTTTTTTTTTTGTGGAGGAATAGGAGGGCTAGATGCCCGTCCGAGGATTATTATTAAGTAGTTGAAGTCAAGTGAAGGAATACATGCAGTGCAGAGTTGAATTAACAAGCAAAAGAACTCAAAGAGGAGCATTAAGTAAACGCCAATGCTTGCCATCCAATACTGAATTTATGCGAGTAGCTTGAGGTGGTAAGCCGATGGATTAAGAAAACGCTAATCTATAGCAGAACAGTAATGTATTAGAAGGGACTCTAAGAAGGCTCTTTATTTTTCGGCAACGTCTCAAATGAATGTATTAGAGAGGATACCAATAACCATAAAACTACCAATTCTCTGCTACCAATGCATGAGAGGCGGTCTCTAATCCTCCATCTATTTCCCCTACTAACAGCTCAGCCTTCCCCTTCACCCCCTCCCCATTCCACTAGAATTTTAAGCTTTAGCCCCAGCAAAAGCTTGTGATTCATTCCCTTTGACCACCTTTCCTGTATTTCAGACTTCAACAAAAGACGGGTAGAAATTAACATACTGGAGGTGTACCGGTCCCTCTTGTCCTGTTAAATGGAAGTGACGAAATGTCCTTACCATTCTTCGTTTTTCCCAAGGATGCAGCCCATATGCCCACAAAGATAATTTCAAACCAAAAAGAAATCCTTCTATTGTGACAGGCAAAGAGAATAACGAAATAAAAGGAGGAGAAAAAAAAAGAGAAGAACAAAAGAAAAAAAAAAGAGAAAATAACAAGAAAAAATTTCAGAGCAAACAAGAGAACATAATATGTATGTGGTTAGGCTTATCGACTCTACTTGAGCTCACTAAATCATTAGAGAAACATCGACCTGATGGCGCTGTTGAGTTATTTATGGTGCTTGAAGCGCTGGTTTGGACTCGGTGGCATCAGCTGCCCTATAAACTACTCTTATGAAAAATTTGGAACATAAAAGTCGAGTCGACAAATAAATCAAGCAGTGGTAGAGCTGAACTCGAAGTGAAGGCGACAACATGTTCTTCCGAGCAAGTAGGAAAATCAGAAATGTCAACATTGGATCAGCTTATGTCATTAGATTGATTGCGAATGGAAGCAGAAGCGCAGGAGAATAGTAATTTTTAAGAAGGCATCCTCCAAAGAAAATATGAGATATTCTACTTGGCAACGGATGCTCTTTAGGATTAGTTAAACAGGGCTTGGGGACGTTGTTTGATGCCGACTCCTCCAAGAACAAGAGTTTGGATGGAAGAAATTTTCGGAAGTTAAAAACTACTAATGCAAGATTGTAAGTTAAATATCTAGAATAATAGTGGGCAAGGCATCTTTTGGTATCTTAGATACAAACAAACTCTTATGAGGACATGAACCAAGGAGGTGCTTGCCAATCCATAAACTCAACTCGAATCTTGTTAGCCAAATAGCTCACTTCCTACATAACAATCTTTCTCTAACGTTCCATGCTCCAAAAAGTGAACAAGATTGTCGGAAAAGTTTGATGACAATAATGTAATGTGTCTTAATTTCAAGCACTGCGTAATGGCCAATGGGTGTCCCATCCGCATATCAGGTATTAAGAATACATAGATAACACGTCCCATCACGAGCTAGTGTGAAACACCATGTATCGAGTCAATGGGTGCATCATTCTATCATGAAAGTGGTCTGGGTTGCTTAAACATTTTATGGATTGGGCTCAAACTTGATATGATCATGTTGTAAAAATAAAATAACAAATCTGAAAAGTTGAACTTAAGTTGCTCATCTGGTGGCTCTACCCATGACCAGGCTAAGCGCAATAGCAAGCCAACCTTGGCGTGCAGGCCTGGTCAAGCTTACATCATGCTAAGTTGAAGAGAGAGAGAATGGAACGTTTGCTAAGACCTAGAGGCTGCATCCCTTACCTTGCTCGCCTCTCACACTTCTCGAGCTTGGATTTAAGGAAAAATGATATGATTATGGGCTTTTAGATGTTCTTGGACATGCGTGCCATGGATGGATCATGCATAATTTATGTATTCGGAAGAATTTCATAAACTGTGCTCTATGCACATATCAACATGAATCAAAGGACTCGTGCTCTTGGATTTATGTTAATATGTGCATAAAACACAGTTTCTATATTTTGATTAAGTGCATCACACATGATCCAATATGTGGCACACATCTCCAAGCAAATCAAAAGGCCAATTTTATATCAAATCATCAAATAGTCACATATAGGATCCAAACTAAGCCATATAGACCCACATGCGCGCGCGCACGTAGAGAGAGAGAGAGAGAGAGGCTAATCTAGGAGGATTTCCAAACTAGATATAGACCACTTTAGTTACTATGAATAGGACTGAACAAAGTTCAGGAGCGAGATTCGCCACATTATAAATCGAGTCGCACAACAAACTTCTAGAGGACATGACTTGTTCATACGATGCTCAATTTAGATGATCCTATTTTGAAACTAGATAGATTTTCGAGATCTATAATTTTGAGCTAACCTCTTAGGAAGTTAAATCGGGATAAATTCCATCATCTAACCCTGAAACGGACTGATCAAATCAAAATATTTCTTTTCAAAAAAGACTTTGAGAATTAGATGGAGTGACATAAGTTAAAATTGATACAGGAATCGAGATCTACCTCTAATATAATTTTATTTTTTTTAAATTATTTCTATTGGTCATATTTATTTTTGGAGATCAAATCATATTAGACCAATGAGAGGAATTCAGCCCAAATTGTGAAAGGGAGGACCTTACTAGTATTATTGATAGGAGATATGTATCTTAAGTTGAAAATTTGTGGATCATCAATAAAGGAAAAGAAGACTTTACTCTACTTTCGCAATTTTTCTATCTTCTATTTTTTTTGAGAGAGAGATTCGAGTTGAGAAAAATCTTTCTTCTCATGATTGGATTATAGCTTCTGATCAATAACAATGAGGGCAAGCAAAATCATTGAGAGAGAACGTGGATTCAAAAAAATATTTTATTGAGGCAACTTAATTTCTAGCATTATCATAGTTTTCTAGCAAGCAATTCGGATGAGAATGAGAAAGGCAAGAACATATTAATCCTAGCAAAGCTTGAAAAAGCCTAGTGCAAATCACTATTTGTGTGATTCACTTATTCGATAAAAAAAAAAGAAGAAGAAGATTGGATATCCTACGATGGACTGGTTTCAAAATCCTCTTTATTCTCTCCGCTCTCGTTCCTACTTTACCGGGGATGCGCTCCATAGATTCTTGAATCCCCTTTTGTTCTTTCAATTTTCTTGGTATTGGAACCAAAAAAAAAAGAAGAAGAATATGAATGGCTCGGAATGAACCTCTACGTTACCTTTGGATGCTCATGCTTTCCATTGATTTCACGTGATATTCGTATTAGATTTTGGTCTCACCTCCGAAATCTTTTTAAAAAAGCATTACATGGTCAATTACTTTTCTAGCTTCCTTGGTGAACTCGTTTACGTCACCTTGGTTCTTCCTTAAAGCTAGAACAATTGACGAAGAATAAATTTTTCAGTGGCAAAATACTATCATCGGTAATTGCTTGCATGATGTTGAATTTGCATGGGCCAGACAAAGATACAAAAAAAGGACAAGTGCTATTTTTTGAAGAAGGCTTGCCATTCTACTTACTATCAAAATTATCAGAGGTTTTCTCTCAGAATAATTTTTTTTTTTTTTTGAAATAAAAAAGAGGTTCCAGTTGGCCGAACCGGGCCTGATTTTTTCCTACACCACAAACCTCATAGCAGCATGGCCCCTGTAATAGATGGCCAAGCAATAGACGGTATCAAATTTAGCTCTCGTTAATTTTTAAAACAACCATGCACATCCTTACATTAGGCTATTTGGAACCTTGTATCAACTCCGAAAGGAATAAAATATCACCACAGAAGCCGCATATATACATCCTAAGATTGCAGAATATGTACTAGAATCAAGTAACTCTATTTCCAATATGCTGTGGCATTCCAGTTTGATCTTTTTAACAACACAAGGTTTATCAAGAGTCCGCTGAGCAAAAACAATTAATTAACAAATAGATGTTTATAGAAGTGGTCGTATGAAATGATAATTGTAGATGCCAACTTTATGCTTTTCCACAGGATTTAACGCAATGGAGCCAATTTACAACCGAGTTAGAATAGGGTCCCAAACAAGTAGCCGTCGTATCTTCAAACAAATCGAGGTGTCGCTAGTCGAACCGCCAGTTTTTCTCAAGCATCGCATCTTTGGATCACCCTGCCAACCCTTACGGAGGAAATTTCCCTTTACCTTCTTCGGCAGCAGGCGATGAACTTCCTAAAGAACATGGGCATTTATTCATTTCTTGAATGAAGTGGATCTTCTGCCACATTAGATCATTTGCTATTGCGAAGACATCTGGGTCATCAAGTTGGAAAGAACAAAATCTGAAAATATTAGGTGGACCAGATCCACCATGGACCTAATATGGAATCACCTCATTAATAATTTCTCATGCAATACAGTTGCCGCTCTTAGGATGTTCCTTGAGATGAAATTAGCTTTTGGTGCTGTCTCGACGCTTGCATGTCTACCTATTCTCTATCATTGGACCAGGGTGTCGTTATCATTGCTACCGTCACCATTAACTAAATAAACTTATTGTCGAATTGTAGTATATGGATACGGATGTGTTAGCATCTTGTTAGGTAGGAGGTAAGCCAAGGCTGTAAATGGGTCGGGTTGACCTATGAGCTGAACTGACCTGCTTAGATCCGATCCAAACCCATTTTAAAAACCTATGAAGCTCAGTCGGGTTCCAAATTTACATCCATTCCACTTTTCGGATTGAATCTAGGTTTATTGAGTTCTGGCACAACCTAAGTGTTATGGGTTAAATTTGGATTTTCTGACTTATTACTTGATCCGACCCAACTCGACACAAGTTATAAGGTTTTTGTATTAGCATATAATTAAACAGACTTCAATTATGAAACTATTTAATAGAAAAAATAGGTTAAAAAATTGAAAACCATAAATGATGATCTTTAATTACCTTTGTCATTAGTTTATTTGATCTTGTTCCTGTTTTACTCCATGATATAAAGAACTAATCATATAACAGATCGTGTAAGTTTATTTAATTGATGGTTTAATGCATTTATAGGTCATAGCATGTAGAAAATTTGTAAATTATATTTATAAACTTCATGTGCACACAATATAGTAGAAATGAAAGCATAGTGCTTGAAAGCCCAAGGAATTGTGTACCAGAATTTGTAAAACCATTTAATGATGGCATCTATCGTTAATTAATTGGTTTGTAATAAATAGTATCATCATTCTCTTAATGAAAGCTTCTTGATTTGATTTTATTCATATGACATAAGAAATGTTGTGGCAAACTAGATAGCTAAGTGATATCTTTAGATAAAAAGTTTGATATTTAGATTGTAGACTAATACTATGATTAATTTGGCATTCTATCCATGCTCTGTTTCAAGCAATCAATTATCTTTAAATATAATAATTTGTATAATTCATAAGGAATGCTCGATTTTCATAACTTTTTTCAATTATTTTCTGAGCTATGTTGGAAAAAAAAAAATCATGTTTAATGTGTGATAACATACTTCGAAAGAGATATTTATATTTTATGGTAAAGCTAGAAATTTTTTTTTACCTAAGTTTAATTGTTTCACTTTAAAACTTCATATATGTGACCCCCCAAATTCGGCTCGGATCCAACACAAATCCGACCCAACTCGAATGACTCGTTCAGTCAGAAATTTTAATCATGGATTCGATCCGATCCGATCCGATCCGATCCAATCTGACCTTCTATTAAGTTGAATGTAGATCCAATATTAAAACCCGGACGAGAAACTAATCAGGTTAGGGTCACTTATGATCCAGTCCGTTCCGATCCTTTTGCACATGTGGCATCTCGAAGATGCTTAGGTGAGTGGCCTCCAGGCTCCAGCTACTAAAGGATGTCGGTGGGTGGACGTGCCCCCCATGCGCCACTCCGTCGTCAACATCGGGAACCAGCTCGAGGTGCGTAACGTGCATTTACAATGGCATATGCGGCAGTTGGCTTATAAAGGTTAGATGGAGATAAGGATCAAAAGGTTTGGTTGGTACAGGCGATCACCAATGGCGAGTACAAGAGTGTAATGCACAGGGTTGTGGTGGCCCAGAAAGATGGGAACAATGTCCATCGTTTTGTTCCACAACCCAGGGAGTGATGCAGTCATCCCAGGTTTGTGTTCGAGGATTACATGAAGCTTTACGTTGGGTAGAAGTTCCAAGCCACAGAGCTCAGGTTTAAAATCTTCAAGGCTTAAAAGTCAAGATTCGTTGTTTCGGTACTAAATGTTATACCGATGCCATACTAGTACAGTGTCGATCGGTATGGTACTGAGTTTTTTTAGCATACCGAATGTCGGTACATCATCCATTCTAGATACCGATATCGAATTGGTATGGCATAGTATGTTCCGTACCGTCCGGTTTGGGCCAGTACAGCATACCATGATGAAAACAGTGAGCGCACAGCCAACAGCTACATCATAGGAGCTAGGATGCTATTGGGGATGTCAATGTTAAAGAATTTGCTAGCTTGTATGTTTGGCATACTTCTTGTTCAAGGGGAGTATGTTGATCAAATTAAGGGAGGGCTTGCGTAATGCTCCTGCAAGATAAGTAAGCTAGTCTTGGGGGAGTAGGAATACAATGGAGTTTGTTGGGCCTTGAAAGTTGTTCGTGTTTGTGGCTGCGAATTGTCAAGGACGAGTCAAAAGATCAGCAACGTCCATGCACAATCACTCAGAATTTAGTTTAGAAGGTTGACCGTTAAAGTCAAGCCTGGCGTTTTATTAATTGTTTAGTACTAAATAATATATTAGCAGCTATCGCGACTTTAGGAGAGGGCAGCCGTGGAACGCAGCCTCCATTAAGGGCTACCTAGAAGAAAGCATCGAGATTATAGGGGTGCAAATAAATGGGATCACCGGATCGTAGGTAACCCAAATCTGATCCGGTTCTTTGTTCCACTAAGAAGGTCAGGATGGAGCTAAAGAGAAGAGTTTCTGGCCCAATAATTAGGGCTCACTTGCTCAAAGCCTTAGAGAGGTCAAAGAGGTCAATAGGAGTGAGATGGAGAGGAAAAGGCATGAGCTTGACGTTCGACAGAAAGGAATGGGGCTCAAAGCGAAGTATAGAAGGAGAGGCGGGGAAGAGAAAAAGAACAAGACTGATCCGCGCAAAGAAAGAGTCCTTACGTGATGAGAGCCAATTTCGAGAATCAAGAAGCTTGCATTGTAGGATGATAGCATCATTTATTTCAAATCAATTAATTGATAATTGATGGCACTATTAAATGATTCTAAAAATTTTAGCATGCAATTCCTAATGCTTCTAAGTACTATGTTTTCGTTTATACTATATTATGCCTAAATAAAGTTTATAAATGTAGTTTATAGATTTTCTACAAGATCTGAGTTAAATCATCAATTGAAATAAATTTGCACAACATGTTCTATAATTATTGCTTTATAAATTATTGAGTAAAACAAGGAGCAAGATCAAGTAATCTAACAACAAAGATTGTTAAAGATTCCAGCATTTATGTTTTTCAGTTTTTAAACCTACTTTTTTTTGTTGAACAATTCCACTATTGAAGTTGGCTCAATCATATGCTAATACAAAAACTATATAACCTATGTCGGATTAAGTCGGGTCAGATTGAATCGGGTCGAATCAGATCATAACCCAACTAGCCCAGACCGGATCTGAAATGTGAAACAGGTCCAAATTTGGAACATGACCAAATCCCACAGATCTTTAAACTGGGTTTGGATCGAGTCTAAGCGAATTAGGTTGGGTCGGGTTGTAGGTCAATAACCGGGCCCATTTGCAATCTTAGAAGTGGAGAGTGCGTGACACAGATATATCTCGTAGGGTTGCTAACGCTGCTAATATATTATTTAGCACTGAAAAATAAAACGTCGGCTTAACTTTAACAGTCAACCTTTTATACTAAATTCTGAGCGATTGTACAGAAATTTTGACTCGTCCTTGACAGCTCGTAACCACAAACACACAAGAACTTTCCGAGTCCCAGCCAACTCTAGCTATTATACTCCTACCCACCCCAGACTAACAACGGAGACTAGCTTACTTATCTTATGCTTGCATACGTAACCCCTCCCTTAATTTGGTCACCATACTCTCCTTCAACAAATAGCATGCGGAACATAGAAATTAGTAAATTCTCGACGTGGACATCTCCAACAGCATCCTAGCTCTCATGATGTAGCAATTGGCCGGGCGCTTGCTGTTTCCATAGCCTTGAAGGCTTCAAACCTGGGCTCCTTGGCCTGGAACTTCTGCCCAACGTAGAGCTTCATGTAATCCTCGAACACAAACCTGGGATAGACCTCCTTCTTCTTCTCAGCTTCCTTCTCTACTAAAGCAGGGGCCGGGAAGATGACTGCGTCACTCCCCGGGTTGTAGAACGAAGCGATGGACATCCTGTTCCCATCTGTCTGAGCCACCACCCTGTGCATAACACTCTTGTACCTGCCATTGGTGATCACCTGCAGCAACCAAACCTCTTGATCATTAATATCTCCATCAAACCCCTATAAGCCAACCGCTACGTACGTATGTAGTAGTAGATGTTACTGACCTCAAGCTGGTCCCCGATGTTGACGACGATGGAGTGGCGCATGGGGGGCACGTCCACCCACTGGCCATCCTTGAGCAGCTGGAGGCCACTCACCTTATCATCTTGGAACAGGAGGATGATGCCACCAGCGTCGGTGTGGGCCCGAAGACCATTGATGAGGTCAGGGCGAGGGCAGGGCGGGTAGCTGCTTACTTTGGTGCCAAAGGTTGGTCCTTTGGACCCACGGAAGGCCTTCTTGAGGTAACCTTTCTCCAGCCCCAGGTTCTCACACAGCAAATCCAGCAACCTTTCAGCCAGTTTCTCCAGTTCCAAGGCAAACTCCCTCATTGCCTTCCTACAATTTGCATCGCCACATGATCGAATGTAAACAACAGCTATAGCTGACACCAATTAACGTAATAGCTAGCATGATCCCAATGTTTCATATGGTCGTATACCTGTATTGATCGTCAAGATCATGGATCTCGGAGATGTTCGACTCAGGGAGATGGCGGACGTAGAACGTGCTCTCCCAGTCCACGTCGTTGGCATCGGATTTGGCACCTTCCAGTGTTTTGCTAGCAAACTCTCTGAACCTCTGCTCCCTGCATTTCTCGTAGTGCTCTTTAGTCAGCCTTTCCACCTTATCCATGAGCTCGTGGGGGATACCATGGTTCAATATCTGCACCAAAACAACAACTGATAACCGCAATATATGACAAGTTGAATATTAAAAGAACAGGGTTAGTATTAATGATGATATCGAGATGTCAAAACTAGCTGTTGTGGTCCTCGGCAATTGACATTCATTGGAGATAGTTAAGTTTCAAGAGTGCAACAAGATGATGAGCATGCAACTAATCAATTGTTCTTATAGGGCTATGTAATTAGCACCTCAAAGAAGCCCCAGTTCTCACAAGCCTCACGTAGGATCTCCATTCCTGCTTCCCTGTCATTCCCCTCTACCTTGTCCATGTTGATAACTGGGAAACCCTCCATCTCTCTCTCTCTCTCTCTCTCTCTCTCTCTCTCTCTCTCTCTCTCTCTCTCTCTCTCTCTTGTATATATCACTGCTACCTTTCTATCTGCACTGCAATGGTGCAGTTGGGGTGAGAGGGCAGGTATTTATAGGCGCCAGGGGAAGCGAGGAATTAAAAGGGGGTCAGTAAAGTTGGAAAGGAGGCCTGAAAAGGCGAGGCAAGGGGTTCTCCGGATCGGTCCCACATCACTCAGGAAGACGTATTGGATCCAATGTTCGTGATAGTAGCCGTCACGTACTCCACCACCTTTAATTGGCCTTTGCAGGCTCGTCTACCCCTTGTTCACACCCTGATTTCTCCCTCCCTTCCTTTACCTACCTTTCTCTACGTTCTAAATCACGGGTGGGGACCGGATTGGTTGCCTCCTCTGGCTCCAGCTTCCTTTGACGGGACTCTGCGTGGGACTACCGTTCTGCGGTCACGCTGTGAATCAGTGAATGCCCATTCCTTCTATTTGTCCGAAAGTCGCAAATGGCCCTATCATCTGAAATAACCTCATATGGACATTGTGCATATAATTATATGCCACTTGACAAATTCGGAATAGCCTCTCTTTCCCCAGGAAAGACGTTTCTTCTTATTCTTAGGATACCTAGATATTTACTAGAGAAAACATCCAAGAGAGGATGATAGTTTAGCTGGAAGCCTACAACTCTTCCTTATTCATAGATGGAGGGATAAGGTATAAAGAATACCTCCATGGAATCAAAATAATATCTTCCAAGTCATTATTTGGAGCACCACCACCACCACTTGGAAAATGGGCCCCCTCCCTGGGTCATCCATCATCATATGCGGCCTTGGTGCCAAAGCTTCGATAACATTTGAGATGGTTTGAGATTGGTGCAGTTAGCAAAACAGGAAAAAGGGAAGTAACACGGGCGCATATGTAGTGCTTACCAGCTGTAGATGGTCCCTGTGAAGGTCCCCGGAATGAAACGCTTGAAAAAACCTTATCCTCTAAATTATAGTTAGTTTAAATATTTTAAAATATTTTCCTTTTCGATCTCATCTCGAATATTTGAAAGCAAATTTTTTTGCTTAAATAAAAATCTCGCAAAGCCCAAGTCAAATTTTGAGAGATGGGCGGGTGATGGCACGCACACTCAGCTCGGTGCAGCCCCGGTGGGGCGCATCACAACATGTTATTAAGGTAAAGCCATGCTCGTCATGCTGGATGAAGGGAATCAGGTTCCCTAATTGGTTGGATATGTTTGGTAGGGAGCTACCAAACCTGACTTTATGCATCATAATTCTAACTTCAGTTTTTTTTTTATTATTATTTTGCTGAGTGATGCATGAACACCAGAGAAAGAGAAAGGAAGACAATATTGTTACCTGTGGACTGAATTGGAGCAGGAACCAGCGCAATTCAAGGCTGATGATGCGGCTGGGAATTCAGTCAAAAAGTTTGAAGTCTACGGAGCAAGCAGGTGGAGGGATGAGGTATGGCTTGACTACCTCCCATTTTTTATACTTCGAGAACCCTAGCCAGGTTTATTCAGTTTGTGCTCAAAATTAAGAAATTAATATAGTAATATAGCTCATTTAGTTTGTTGACTATTCAAGCAAATCATTCAAGTCAAATATTCATAAACACCTTCTCTATTTTCGAAGTTCAATTTGTTATGTCCAATATATTATTAATTATTTAAGTTAAGATCCTCTCCAATTCAAAAAGGGCTATTCTCCAATCACTGCCATCTGTAATCTGTACAATGGCCATAACTAGATGAGCCTCATGTCATATATCTTATTGGGGCTTATCTAGTCACGAACATTATGCCAATCACGGATGAGAATGATTGAAGAACCGGCCTCTCTAGTTCGATGGTGACTTAGTTTATCTTCTGATAGTATAGTATGGGAGTCATATTCGCTAAAGATGCACATGAGAGGCTACATTCTACAGATTGAATCTCCTTTTAATGCATTAAGGTGCCAATCAAGAATCATATCTCCTTTAATTGTGCAAGGGTGCAAACTACAAATTACAAGTTATGAATCTTACCCTCTTTCATGGAGGGAGGGAGGGAGGGAGTACAATTTGCTAAAAAAAAATGTTAATATTATATCACTAGAACTGAGTGATTCTAATTAAAGAAAAAACAAAGGGAAAAAAATCAAAGCAAAATGATGCCATTGCAGCTGCTGCCGCAAAATTCTGAATTGAGGTCGGAGCATTATGCGGCTTGTTCTGATGTTGATGAGAACCAAACTAAATGAGATTGAATGAAACCGATATGAGAAAGAACTAGTCGTCTTTAAGGATGACTTGCAAGAAGTCCACTTGCCAAAAAAATTTCGGTAATTAAGGATTGTTCGATGTCTAAGTCAGAATAATTGAACAACAGTATGGAAGAAAGAAAATTAGTAGGATAGAGAGTAGTCTCCAAATGAGTTTACCTGAAGATCTTTTGGCCACTTATTTATATAAGATAGTATTCTCATCCATTACTTACTTTGGTTTGACGTGTCTTAGCTGTATGGTACTGGTCGGCTGCACATTAACAATATAATAACTGTCCCATAGGAGCAAAATGGAGCAACAATTATGCCGATTGTGTATTAACTATAATGTCGCTATAACTACTAATTTTTATTAGCATGAACAGACCGGTATTTTGATTTTTGCTGGAATTATTCATCTCGGTTGATACCAAAGTCAAAGTAACCGGTCTAATCCAAAATCAAGACCTCCAAAAATTTTCTCCATCAGCAGCTATAATAAGATTGTTACCAGAAACTTTCGGTTCTGACATACCCAAACGGCCATGAATGGTTGGAGGGAGTCACTTCGGCTAACCTCATCAAAACCAGAGCACTTGCTTTCCTAATGAAACCTGTGGGCTCAAGCAGGCCTGTTTTGGTGCAGAGGTTGTTATCATGTTCCATCACATGCAAGTGCTGCGGACGTCGCTTTGTTCAGGTGTACACACAATCACACTACTGGCTTCAGCCGTTGACATAATAATTAAAGGAAACGATAGTGATACGCTTCCATCCCAGCTACATCATATTAAAAAAAATTTAACTAATCAAAGCACATCATAGTCTCAGTATATAGTGGATCAGAAGTAGTCGATCAGATAGGCCAACACCATAATGCCGAGCTTACCTATTAAAAGTCCTCTATAATTAGCTGCATCCTTCCTAGATGACTTAGTGATCATCGCGATAATACTAATGTGACAAACATGATATCATTTGTGTATAAAATATTCACGTCCAATATCTAGGTCATACTCTCACCAACCACTTCAGGCAGATCCATATATCCACATCTTTGAATGGTAGGTATACTCCTCCTTCTAACATACACAAAAGAGGAGAGAGAAGCAATAGAAAATACTCTAACAATCTTAGAGACCTTTTTTTTTTTTTTAATTCTCTCAAAACTACACTACCTTAGGCATCAAAAAAATCTCCTATCGAATATGTTCTGGCTAAAAAACTTTCTTATTTTATGCTGTTTCAAGTCGAAGTACTATCATCTCATCTCAGCTGCGACCACCGAGCTCTTCAACATCGTCGTATGACGTATGTATTGCTGCGGTGCCTGAGACCAGTAACTTTTGAAGGCAACAGATAGAACACCAACTTGCTATAAATTAGGTACAACTATGATCTTGGTGGAATGTCGGCACTGCATATAATATGCTCCATCGCAGTCGCAAGTCTCATCCTCTTATAATATACCCACGTCTCTTTTCCTATTTACGATTTGTATTTCCCATGGTCATTTTCTTGAAGTCGGCAACTCTCATCCTTTTTAGTTTGGCATGATCTTCATGTTTGGTAGGGAAATTAGAATAGGGTGCGATGCAGGTGGCTGTCCTATTCGCGTGGATTTCAGAGTCCCCTTCGTGAATATATGATGTGGAAAAATTAAAGTTAATTGCTCCAATTGGAAGCTTGGAGTAGGCAAAGGGGAAACGTTTTAGAAATATTCTGATAGACCCAGATGCTAAGGAGACGCTTGGTTGCGTAAAAAGTAGAACATCTGGGTCGAGCAAGCCAGTCCAACTTGGCTAGCATCAAGTTAGTCCGTGCTTACGAGCATCTTGCGGCTAAGGACGCATTTCGAAAGTATAGCGGTATGATATAGACATTAGGAGGCAGATGATGGCTTGTGCTGTCACAAATTCTTGGACTCCTTCAGTTCGCATCCCACTGCAGTTCAAGGATTCATTTGAAGCCGTTAATGTTAATAGCGACCTGGAAGGAAGTGGGAATAGAGAGTTTCCGTATTTACTGTGCAGGAGTTTTCCGTTTTTTTTTTTTTTTTGGCTCTACAACAGCCCAAAACATCAAGAAGAGAATAGAAAAACCACAAAAACTTGGAAAAAAAAATCAAATTAATTAATTAATTAATAATATAATAATAATTAATTAATTAATAAAAGAATAAAGGCCAAGTCGACCGGTCGACGATACCTAGCGTGTTCCGCGTTTCAAAAAGTTGACATATAACTTTGCCTAAACGTTTTCTAAGCCAAACTTTGTGGAAGGACGTAATTAACTTTGAAAGTTAAGCAGCACTTGCGTGAGCTTTAATGGAAGAAAGAAGTGCAGATGTAACACATTCTAGAATGGAGTTTCCGTCCGATCTCATCTAGAATGGTGTCGACGCCTCGGGAAGTGCCATTCTGGCTTCCGCCCAGAAAACACTGGTCGCACAGGATGTACGGACGGTCAAACGAGTGTAAGCCATGACGTCATGTTGTCAGGGACAATTATACGCCGTCCACATGGGCTTGTCTTCCACTTCGCCCCGCCGCCGCGACCCGATCCCATACCTCGATAATTGGTGGTCCGCCGCCCACATGGGTTTGCCTTCTTCCACTGCGCCTCTGTGTGCACACAATAGTCTCCTGACTGCATCAGTTTCTAGGTACCATGCATCTGGTGAAAGCCTTTGCACATTGTCTCTTGCGACGCCTACATCAATTTGGTGACTTTGCCTTGACATTTGTGCCGGCATGGAACTACCCGTGAAGAGCTGGTAGAAGTTCTAGTTCTCGTGGTGAAGCAGTCAAAAGGGTTAATGGAAAAACGTAGGGCGGTTGGTGAAGGAAATATTGCAAGGCTGATTGTTCATTTACTTTTGATGTCATTTTCCTTTGTTAAGGAACGCAGGGTTTCATAAAATTCTAGGAAAATTAAAGATGAATGATAAATAATAGTTAATAAGCTTGGGACACAACGTTGATCATGGTGCATCTCGACAGCATCGACAGGCTCGCGACCGAAATCAGAATCAGAATTGGAATGGGCATATCCTCTAATATACTTGATTCATAGCTGGAATTGGAAATGAAATCGGAATGAAACTTAAATACTATAGAAGACTAGAAATTAGATTTTGGGAGATTAGATCATTTCCATTCTCCCCTAAAATCGGAATGGTAATAAAACTCCTTCCAACTAAAAAGGATGGAATGGGTGTCACTCATTCCTATCTGTTGAAAAAAAAATGCGATCAAGAAATAATGATGCCGCAAACTTCTTTTCTCTCTTCATGTAATTAAATAGAATATCACTCACCAAGCAATAATAATCTCTACGATCTACTCAAATAATTAACAAACAAAATAATCAAGGAATCTAGAAACAAGAGACATCACCATTTTTAACGTGGAAAACCCTTCTATATGAAAGAAAAAAATCATAGGACCAAGTCTAGCCAAAAACTTTTTCTAATTAGAATAATAGAATTACAATAGATCTTCTCTAGTTCAACTAGAGGCTGCTTGAAATAGGGAATAGATCTCACCAAGTATTAATGCTTGAAATTATCAATAAAGAAAGCTTTTCAAAGATACAGACCATTCAATCTGTAGCTCTCAATGCCGAGAACAACATACTGAAATTTCAGCCAAATCTAAATACAATCAATCATCCGAACATCGGACAAAGCAGCACCGATTTTTTCCTTTTTCTCTATTTTTTTATGTTCCGTTTTCCGTAAAGCCTTGAGACTCTCATTGCCGTTTTTAACTCCCTCACCCAAGCCGAGGTGGTTTCATCCTTATCCTCCTTTTTTTAATTTAAATCAAATGAGGTCGGTCCTGCATGAGAAGGGACCATACCAACAAATCTCTCCCTTCTGACTCATGTGGAGGGTTCCACCAAGCCGACTTTCTCTCTACGAGCAATAATTTTTTTTATAGGCAAGATTTTAGTCGTCATATATGACCCATTATTATCAGCATAGATTTTTTCAAGATGCAGTAACTTCATCTCCAAAGCATTCCAACCCAATAATATCTTACATCAATATGCTTAAATCTCGAATAATATATTCAATTCTTTGAAAAATGGATGACACTTTGACTGTCACAATAAAATATATATTTTTGTTGTTCTTGGCCTGACTCTTGTAGAAAATTTTTTATCCACAAAAGTTCTTTATAAGCTTCTGTAGCTACAATATACTCGGCCTCTTTAGTGGACAAAGCAACATATTTTTATAACTTAGATTGTCATAACACTGCTCCCTCTAAAAAGTCATCAAGTACCCTAATGTTAACTTTCTAGAATCTATATTACCAGTCATATTTGCATCTATGTCCCCATCCAACACAAGTTTACCATTATCAAAATATAGACAGACTCTAAAAGTACCTTTGAGATATCTAAGAATCCATTTGACAGCTGCTCAATGTTTCTTACCTGGGTTAGAAAGAAACCGACTTACAACACTAACTGCATAAGCAATATCCAGCCTTGTGCAAACCATGACGTACATCAAACTGCCAATTGCGAATGTATAAGGAATCTTTTTTATTTCTTTTTTATCTTTCTAACTTGTAGGATATTGCTTGAAACTTAACTTAAAGTGACCTGCAAGTGAAGAGCAAACTGGTTTGGACTTACTCATATTGAACCTTTCTAACACCTTTTCGATATATCTCTCTTAAGATAACCAAAGCTTTCCATTCTTCTTGTCACGAGTAATTCTCATGCCAAAGATTTGTTTAGCCGGCTCCAAGTCTTTAATGGCAAAGAACTTGTTTAACTCTCTTTTCAAGCTTTTAATTTTCTTAGCATCATGGCCAACAATCAATATGTCATCTAAATAAATCAAGAGAATAATAAAATCTTCACCCAAGCATCTATAGACCTGACTGGCACTGACTGTAACGATCCAGAAAGATCGCAACCTAAAACGGAGATAGAACAGAACCATCAGATGATGAATACTCCTCCGAAACGACAAAAAGCTCGCGCCCTTCTTTATCTCTAAAGACGGGGTGTCCTAACCATCCAACAGCTATTCCATCCCCGTTGTCCATTGAGCCTGCTTTGAATAATCCCCCTTTTGCCGGATTATTACCAATGTAATTATAAAAAGCGAATTTTTCGGGAATTTTAGACCAAGCTTCCCCTCTTCCAGGATCAGAATCACTATACAGAAGCCCACCCGGCGGGGCCTACCCAAAAAGATTCAAAGTGAGATTGACTTACCTCTCGGAAAGGCCTACCCTACTCTTTGGAAGTACGTAAGTCAGTACAGCCAGTCCAGTGAGAGCACCGTAGATCAAACCTTCAGCTTTCGGTTGGTAATCGGTTCGGCTTCTAGCTCTAGTTCAGGCGGTAAGCTAGTACAAAAGGTGGGCTCTCCCCGCCTACAGGGCTCTCTCCTTTTGGGCGAGGTCTTCCAAACCTTTGACTCATTCAGTCAATCCCTTCTTTCTCTGGCTGAAAATTTCATTATGTTCAACCTCAACTTCGCTCTAGCTCAAAAGGAGATCTTTTGGAAAGAACGATCGTCAGTCTCTTGGCGGAGATCGCAATATGAAGTTTTTTCAACCTAATCCGGCATCAGACAAATTCGATAAATGAGCTCAGAAGAGAACTCGACAGTGAGATCCAGAGAAGAGATCGAGAGGGATCAAGCGTAGGCTCCTCCCTCTTGCTTCTTCGCGGACTGACTTTGTCTCGGCTAAGGATGTGGATCAAAGACCACTGACGCAGTCTAAAATGACTAAAAAAGCCTCATGGCCAATGGGAGCATTGAGTTTCCCAAATGGAGGTAGACCATTCTGGATCGCCAACAGCATTAGAGAATCTATTAATAAACATACAATGATCAGAAGCGATTTTACTATATTCATGGTCCATCATAAATGAATCAAACTTTTTATATCATTGCTGATGTGCTTGCTTGAGCCCATACAAACTCTTCTTTAATCTGCACGCAAGATTCTCTTTGCCTTTAACTATGAACCCTTTGGGCTGCACCATATAAATTTCCTCATTAAGGCCCTGTTTGGGGGAGCTGTTGGCAGTAGAGCTTTTGAAAGTAAAGCTGTTAGAAGTAGAGCTTGTATAACAAGTTGTTTGCTGTTTGGTAATTATATTTCTAAAGTGCTGTGGCACTTTAACATGTGTTTGGTAAACAAACTGAGAAAGTTTTTTTTATGACAAAATGACCATAAAGGACATTACATAGTATTATACAATAGAGTATAATAAAATATAATATATATCAATACATAAATATATGATATAGTATAATATTATCATAATGTAATATAATATTATTATAATATAGCACTATAACATTGTATACTATAAAATAATAATTTAATATAATATTAAATTATTTAACATAACATATCAATATATTATGATATAATATAATATAATATTATATTTATAGTATAACACATTAATAAAGATATAAAATATTATTATTATGAGCATAAATTAATTTTTCATAATGTAACAGAATATTAAATTATTTAACATAATATAATGTAATATTATATTATATTTATAGTATAATACAATAATAAAGGTATAAAATATTATAATTATTAGCATAAATTAATTTCACATAATATAATATAATATTAAATTATTTAACCTAACATATTAATGTATTATAATATGATATGATATAATATTATATTTATAGTATAAAATAATAATAAAGGTATAAAATATTATAAGTATTAGCATTCATTAATTTCTCATAATATAATATAATATTAAATTATTTAACATAACATATTAATGTATTATGATATAATATAATATAATATAATATTTATAGTATAATACAATAATAAAGATATAAAATATTTTAATTATTAGCGTAAATTAATTTTTACTCTTCTGATGACCATTTATCTCTCTAACAAATTTTCTAGCTAGGTAATAAAATTGGTTAAACAATTACTAATATTTATTTGATTTATTTATTTATTTATTTTATCTCCTCTATTTTTTTCAATTCCTTTTCTTTTATTTTTTCTTTCTTCTTTTTCTTTTCTTTTTCTTTTCTTCTTCCTTCTTCCTCCTTTCCGAAGCTTCTCCCCTCTCCCTTCTTCCTCCCTTGCCTCACTTCTCCCGCACAGTCATAGAAGGGGCGATCAAGCTCCCGGCGATGCAACGACGGAAGAATGGGCGGCGAAGCCGGAAGGAGAAGCTTCGAGGGGGAGGGAGAGGCGGTCAGGGAAGAGGTGGTCGGTGAGGGAGAAGAGGCGGAGGGCGTCAAGGGCGGCGATGGGGGAGAGGGAGCAGTAGAGGAGGATGGAGAAGAGGAAGAGGGCGTCGGAGGCGGCGGCAGGGAAGAGGGAGCGGCAGAGGAGGAGGGCGTCAGGGGCAGCAGTAGGGGAGAGGGAACAGCAGAGGAGGAGGAAGAAAAGGTGGAGGGCGTCGGGGGCGGCGGCGAGGGAGAAGGGGCGGCGGCGGAGGAGACGGAGCAGCAGAGGAGCGAGAAGAGGGGGAGGGCGTCGTGGGCAGCGGCGGGGGAGAGGGAGAGGAGGGGGATGGGTGGGAGAGGAAGAGGGAGCGGAAGAGGATGAGGCAATGGGATGGGCCACTTTGGAAGGAAAACGAGTTTTTAAATGGAGGTATTTTTGATAAAAAAAACAGCTTTCCGACAAAGCTAAAAACAGATGCTTCCAAAATCTCCAAAATGGAGCTTCTCGCAAAAAACTGTTTTCAGCTTTCCAAAAAAGCTGAAACAGATTTTCGAAATTTTTACTAAACACCATTTTTCATCTAAAAGTGCTTTTGGATGGACAAAAAGTGCTTTTTGGCCCTCCAAAAGCTCCCCCAAATGAGGCCTAAGTTATCATGGAGGAAGGCAATTTTTATATCAAGTTTTCAATCACCAAATTCATGCTTGTAGATAAACCAAGAATAACTTGGATTGAAGACATCTTGACCACGGATAAGAAAATTTCGTCAAAGTCAATACCCTTTTTCTAACCAAAATCTTTCACAACCAACCACGCCTTATACCTTGGCTATAAGCTCTTTTCTTCAATTTTCAACTTGAACATCCACTTATTCTTGAATGCTCACTTACCCTTAGGTAATTCCATCAACTAAAATGTACAGTTCTCATATAAGGATTTTATTTCCTCCTGCATAACTTTTAACCACTCTCTTTTTTGTTCATGATTTATAGTCTCTTGGTAGCATTCTGGTTTTCTCCCATCAATGATCATCACATACTCATAAGAAAAAAATCTCTGGGAAGGACAGTTCTCTCTAGTAGATCTTCTCAACTAAAGCTCAACTAGTGATTTTGGAGAGGCTTGCTCAACATGCTTATCCTTCACATCATTGTCGGGTGTGGGCTCATCAATTGTGTTACCATCATCTTTCTGTACATCTTTTCTATTGTTATCATTCATCATGGTTGGAGACACTGGACCTAGATCAATATAATTTCTAATGACAGACTTTGGCTTCTCAGCCATTTTAAAATTTTCAATCATCTGGTTTTCTAGAAATACAACATCTCTGCTTCTGATAACTTTTTTATCAATTGGATCCCATAATCTCTAACCAAACTTTTCATGTGCATAACCTAGAAAGATATACTGTTTAGACTTACTATCAAGCTTGGATCTCTCATCTTTAGAAATATGAATAAATGTCTTGCAGCCAAACACTCTCAAGTGATCATATGACACATCTTTCCTAATCCATACTCTTTCTGGTACATCACTTTGAAGTGAAACTCAAGGAGAAAGGTTGATCAAATCCACTGCAGTTCTCCTTGCTTCAGCCCAAAAGGATTTAGGCAATTTAGCATTAGAGGGAATACTCCTAATTCTTTCACAAATAGTACAGTTCATTCTCTCAGCAACTTCATTATGTTGAGGTGTTTTAGGAATAGTTTTCTTAAGCCTGATGCCATGATCTCGACAATATTTCTCAAATGGACCTTTGTATTCATCATTATTATTTGCTCGAATATACTTTAGTTGTCTTCCCATTTTTCTTTCAACACTAGCATTATAATGCTGGAATACATCGAGCACCTGATATTTAAATTTTTTAAAAAAGGCCCATACTTTTCTTGAATGGTTATCAATAAAAGTAACAAAATATAAAGTACCACCAAGAGTTCTAGCATCCATAGTGCAAACATCAGTGTGAATTAAATCCATAACATATGATCTTCTATATGGAGGGGATTTATGAATGCAACTCTATATTGTTTGCCAGCTAAACAATGAGTACAAGTCTTTAGGGGTGTACCTTTTATAGAAAGGAGTTTCTTTTTAGCCAGAATATTAAGCCCCTTCTCACTTATGTGTCTAAGTCGCTTATGCCATAATTCAATAAAGAAGTCTTCAATTGTATTAATCTCCTCCTTGCACAATTTTGCTTCTATCATGTAAAGTGTGCTTGATTTCTTTCCTCTTCCTACTACTAGAGAACCTTTAGTAAGCTTGCATTTTTCCTCACCGAAGTGGCTGTGGTAACATTCATTATCAAGTACTCCAGTAGAGATTAAATGGAGGTGGATATCTAGAACATGTCTTACATTTTTCAGCAATAGTTAACACCAAATGCTAGTTTCCAAGCAAACATTTTTCATGCCGATTGTTGTGGGAATAAAAGGTCCGAACTTAGTCCCACATCAGATAGGTAGCAGAGAGGTCTGTTTCTTAAATGGAGGGGGGCAACCCCTTTCTCTTCGTAGGCGTCTTTTGCGGGGCAAAACCATGCGTTGGAAAGAGACTATGAAATTTTTTTCAAAGTGAACAATACCTCCGAGGAGAAGCAATCGCTTCCGCTGCCTAAGCTTGTGTGCTGACTAAGCTTCTGGAGTACGAGGGATACCCTCGGCCTCATCAATGGTGCTTTTGTTGAGAGCCCTTGACTCCGGCACAGACTCCTCCGCTGGGGGGGCTATATTGTGGGAATAAAGGGTCCGAACTTAGTCCCACATCGGATAGGTAGCGAAGAGGTATGTTCCTTAAATGGAGAGGGGCAACCCCTTTCTCTTCGGAGAGGCCTTTTGTGGGGCAAAACCGTGCATTGGAAAGCGATTATGAAATCTCCTTCAAAGCAGACAATACCTCCGAGAAGAAGCAGTCGTTTCTGCTGCCTAAGCTTGTGTGCGGACTAAGTTTCTGAGATTTGGGGGATACCCTCGGCCTCATCACCCACAATCTTAATTACTCCATTATTTCTCATCCTACCAAAATCACAACTAGTGTAAAATGTGAAGAAGCCCCGTCGAGAAGTAACACGAAAAGAGGCACCTGAATCAACAACCCAAGTACAATCCCGGCATCTCAGGTTTATATGAGCATCATCACAAATAATACCAACATCACCATCAAATGCAACTGTTGTTGTATTATTTTCTTTCTTCTTTTCTTCACCTCTTTTCCTTAATTGCTCCCTTTTAAATTTTCTGCACTCTCTTTTCATATGTCCTAACTTGCCACAATAAAAACATATGATTTTTTTCTGAATTTGGATCTTCCCCCTGACTTATCATGATTGTTAGAATTTTGCAAGATTCTAGTTTTACTTCTTCTCCATCTTCCTGTAACCAATACCTTTGACTGTGCAGTCACACCATATTCTCTTCTTCTGATCTCCTCATTAAGCATACTATCTTTTACAATTTCCAATATTACCACACCATTAGGAGCTGAATTACTAAATGATATAACCAGAGTTTTCCAACTATTAGGCAAGGAGCTAAGCAATAATAATGCTTGCACTCATCATCTAACATCATTTTTATAGTATTTTGCTAATTTACCGCATCCTGAAATCTACTCAAATACTCGGCCACTAAACTTCTCTTCTTATACTTTATTTTCATAAGCTTTGTGATCATGAATGCCTTGCTCTATGCAGTCTTCTGCTCATAGAGACTCTAATTTCTTCCATAAACTATAGGCATTAGTCTCTATAGCAATATGATGAAAAACACTATCATCTATGCACGGCCTGATTAAACCAAATGTCTTCCTATTCATTTTCTCCCACTCTTGCCGAGTTTTGTCACTTAGTTTGGCACTATCTCCTTCAATATGGTCAAACAAATCTTTGTAAAATAGTAAATCTTATATTCGAAGCTTCCAAATTAAATAATTGGAAGATGTGAGTTTAATTATACTGCCACCTGAATACTCTTCCATTTAATCAACATAAAAAAAAAATCAGCCACTAGCAACCTGCTCTGATACCACTTTGTTGGAGAAAATGCAATCAAAAAATAATGATGCCGCAAACTTCTTTTCCCTCTTTATGTAAATAAATAGGATATCACTCACTAAGTAACAATCATCTCTACGATCTACTCAAGTAATTAATAGGCAAAATAATCAAAGAATCCAGAAACAAGAGACATTATAATTTTTAACGTGGGAAATCCTTCTATGTGAAGTAAAAAAACCATGGAACCTAGTTCAGCCAAAAACTTTCACTACTTAGAATAATGGGATTATAATAGATCCTCTCTAATTTAACTAGAGGCTGCACAAATATTAACAAGTTGCTTGCACAACAAGAACAGTCATGACCAATAAAGCAGATTTTAACAATAAATAGTAAAATAGGAAATAAATCTCGCCAAGTATTGATTCTTGAAATAATCAATAGAGAAGATTTTTCAAAGATCCAAACCATTCAATTTGTAGCTCTCAATACCGGAAACAACGTACTAAAATTTCAGCTAAATCTAGATACAATCAACTATTTGATCATCAAACAAAGCAACACCTTTTTTTTTTCTTTTTTTTATTTTTGTTTTTTTCTGTTCCGTCTTCCGTAGAGCCCCAATCCCATTGCTGTTTTTAACTCCCTCGGCCAAGCCGCGGTGGTTCATCCTTATCCTCTTTTTTTCACATGAGGAGGGACCACACCAACACCATCCCACTTTAGAGCCAGCTCTCCTCGGCCAAACAGGCCCACGAAATGGGTCATGGGTTGATATCTTTTCTATAAAGACTGTTATTTGCATTAGAAATTATAAGATGGAAGGACTTATCCCCAATGTGTATGGCCCGCCGACCCAAGAATCTGAGAGAAGGGACTGAAGTGATCAGGAAGTTTGTAGAACCATTATCTGTTGAAGAGCAAGAGAGATTAGAAAGCTTGTCCAAGTCATCAACCTCCTAAAGATTCTCCAAAGGTATCCTACTTTACATGATATGATATCTTATTTTTACCAAGTAGACTTGGGTCTGATGGTTGGCGGGTGTGTTTGATTGTGTATAATTACACAAAGTGTCTAGGCCTATTAATTCTAATTGCCTGTTATTTTCATGTAATTGAGTCAAATGTTATATTAATACAATAATAATAGTAATTTTATTGCGTAAATAACTGAGGCATGTTTCTCAATCATATCTTGATTACTTGGTTGCAATCGGCTCATGAGAAGCATTTATCAAAAGTGAATTGGGTCATCAACATTAATGCAATGTTAGATCTTGTTGATAAAAGTCCAACATGAAAATATATTGACTAGGTTACACACCTATATATAACTTGAATTTGTTAAGGAGTTTGAATTTATTAGACAGTTTGTTAGCAATTTGTTAAAGCTATTGTGAAAGTGTATCGTTTGTACAATATGTTGTATCTATATAAACAAAAGTCTCAAAGAGTGTTTCAGTCGTAAAGCAAGTTACGACAATTTTAGTAGGTTTACAAACAAGACCACCTGCCAAATTACGTCCAACAATATGGAAGTTTGCTGCTAACTCATAGTTATTGTTGTGGGTGTGAAGATACACTACTGTGGAAGCTAACAGCATATCAGAAATTTTAAGTAAAACCCATTTTTAAAGAGCTTCGTAGAAAACAATAGGTCCCGGGGAAGATCAAAACTTTTACTTAATCAGCAATTAAGAACGGGCTTGATATGCTACAGAAAAAATAAAAATTGCCGATATGTATATGCCGACACTAGATAGAAGCGTCGGTAATTTGGCTCACATGCCAAAATTTGCCGACACTACTAAAAAGCATCAGGATATTGAGGGCCATGTCGACGCTTTTTGTTAAACATTGTAGAAGGTCCGTAATTGCCGATGCTTATAAGCATTTGAAGCCCATAATTATCAACGCTTATAAGCGTTGTCAGAAGCCAATACAAGACGACGCTTATAAGCGTCGTCGACCTCCAAATATATCCCTCCCACCCCGACCGACCCCTCCATCTCAACCCTAAATCCCTTCTGCCCCACTCTATTGCCACCGATCGACCACCACCCCCGCCTCTATCCGCGTCGGTCTCCTTCTCCTCCTCCCCCTCTCCGTTGGCCTCCTCACCGTCGCCAACTTTCTTCTCCTATTCTCTTCCTCCCAGCTGCCCGTACCCACCGCCAATTCACGGTGTTCCTCGAAGCTTCGGCCGACCGCCCTCCTTCGGCCGATTGCGGATCTCAGCCGTCCTACCTCCAGGTGATTTTCTATTTTCAGATTATTTTCCTTTTAAGTTGTTGCTTGATGCCCTAATATTCTGTTATCTTAAGATTAGTGAAAATCCAAAAGGAAAGCATACTATGTTTAATTGCTAGGTTGGAAGTCATTTCTTGTTGAGATCTACAAAAGGGTTGCAAAGATAGCATGTTTGCCAAAAGCTATTACGGTACTAGGTGTCCCCTGCAAGTGTTTCCGGCTTGATCAGCTCAGGAGTTGTTATATGCATAGTTGAAATAATTTAAAGCTCTGACAGCTAGTTAGAGATTTTACTAACACTTAGAGTATTCAAACTACATATTATTACATGTGGGGAAGGATAAATGTTCATGAATGTAACTGGTCGGCGAGATCTAGAGTTTGTCTTTTACTCATGAAAATAATACTTAATATTATTAGTTCATAAAGGCACACAATATGTTCACACTGTTCACTATTATGGAGGCGGGATTTGATGAAGCATCAAATGGTTTAACCTATGTAGATCTCACCCAAATTATGTCATCCATTATGACAATATTAGCATTTTGCTCGATTGGTTTTACATTTCTTGATTTTGCTAGATTACTTCAGACAACTTGATACATGGAACTGCAACTATTAACAACTTGGTGAATTTATATATTTCTGTTCCTCCACTTTCTCACTTAGTGTCTAATTTCATTCATCTTTTGTAGATAAGTTGCAATTCAATCATTATTCTAATATAAGGGGCAAAATTTGGATAAATAATTCGAGATCTAACAAAGAATATTTGAATAAAGTTTAGAATTTCATTAAATTTGTTTTTGAAAAATCTAATATAAATGGGAAGATTTTATGTCTATGTTGAAAATGTGTAAATTATTCTTCTCTCACTCCAAAAACTATTGAAGAACATTTGGTGTAGAATGGTTTTGTAAAGAATTATACTGAATGGATATTTTATGGAAAATCCATATTATCGTCTTCATGTAACCAACTTTTCTATATAGAATACACCTATAGTTTTGGATCCAGTAACACGAAAAGAAATTTTATAGGAGAAGATGAAATAAGAGGCTTATTTAGAGATGTTCTTGGACATGGTATTTAAAATTTAGCAAAATTTAATGGAGGACAAAAAGCAAATGCAATCTGTGATGAGCGTACATGTATTGATTCCATGCATGTTGAGGAACCTATACATTCATCTAATGATAACACAGTTTGATATCATAACTTGGTGAAAGACATAATCAAGAACTATATCTGAGTTGTAAGAAGTTTTCGAAGATTTCTTTTCTTGTGCATCTATTCTATTTGAAATATTTGAATGGGTGCTCTAGCAAGTCTTTCACTATGTTGCTTCAATTATTGAAAGATGTATTTTTGAAAAGTGTTACTTTGCCGTCATCTTCTTATAAAGTCAAGAAATTAGTTAAAAAAATGGATCTTGGATATGAGAAGATACACAGTTATCCGAATGACTGTATTTTATACCATGGTGAACATGTTAACCAAGAGTCGTGCCGAATATGTGGATCTTCACAATGAAAAAAATATAAAAACGACAAGCATGATTTGTTGAATAAAGTGGATGATGCACAGACTAAGAAAAAATCGGTCAAAGTTTTGCAGTATTTTTCTCTTATACCTAAATTGAAAAGAATGTATGTATTATTGAAGACAGCTTCCTCAATAAGATAACATGATAAAACTTGTACAAAGAATGGAATGTTAAGACACTTAGCGGATAGTTTAGCATTAAAAATATTTGATGATAGGCATTATGAATTCGCTTCTGATGTTCGTAGTGTTATGCTGGGTTTAGCTATTGATGGGTTCAATCTATTTTGAGAGATATAGGACATGACTATATCTTTTTTTCAGAATATATCGAAGAGTCATCATTATCCGGCGAGACTAGTTTGCATCGAAGCTCAAGTGTTCGCCGAATTGATGGCCCGAAGCGTTATGGTCGAGTGAGGGATTATAGCGTTAGAGTTACCCAAGATTTCAGACAAATGAGTAGCACTGCAGAGGTTTATAGTCTGAAGGCAACGATAGAGAAGATGAAGCATCACTATCATATAAAGATGGAGGAGATGAGGTAGAGCTATCATACAGATATGGAGGAGTTATGGTAAAGCCATCAGATAGAGATACAATGTTTGAGGGATCATCTTGTCCAAATTGCATCTATGTTGCATAGATTTGCCCCTTTTCAAATAAATAACTACATCTATTTGAATATTTTATATAATTATCATGTATTTTTGTATGAGCTTAATGATTTTCGTATTCTTAACTTTTAAAGTTTCTATTTTTTTATAGACTTTTGATACTTCATCTACTTGTAGAGATGGTGATGATGATGTCATCGACCCTTGATAGCTCTTAGACTATTTATAGGAGTTTTATATTTATATTTTTTATGTTTTTCAAAACACATTGTAAATGTAAATTGACAATATAAATATAATAATATTTGACAATATGAATATTTTGAATGATTCGTTTGATTGGGACATGTGTTATTATATAACTTTTGTTTTATATGCATTTGGTAAATGTGTGCAGAGTTTTAATTTTTTTAAAATATTTTTTTGAAAAAATTAACTTTTACGATGCTTTAAAGCGTCGTTGAAAGAAGCATTACTGACGCTTTCAAAAGCGTCGACACATTGATTTTCGACGCTTATATTACCAACGCTTTTGCGATGCTTTAGAAAGCACCGAGAAAAAAACTACCGGCGCTTATAAACGTCAGTATATACATTAAAAAACGTCGGCAATGTCTGATTTTCTTGTGGTGATACCGTAGATGTTCTACCAAATAAAGGATGAATGGTTGCAGCAACTTGTTCACTGTCTGGAGCCTCAGCTTAAACAGCTTTGTATCTTTTCCTTACTGCTCATTTAGTAGGAGTCTGCGGTTTGCTCTCAAGACATGTCAAGGTATCAAGTGCCACCCGGCTTCTCCAATATTGATTTGGACAACTTGCTGGAAAAAAAAAAAAGGTTAGGCAAGGCCTTCGAAGTGGTTGGGATCAACTGGTAATGGTAAGCTATTGGAACATGTGACAAGAGAGATTTTTTTTTTCCTGAAAGAAAATAGCAAGAGAGAACAAATAGATTTTTTTTTCAAAAAATAGAGTAGCATCAACCAAGTTCTGAAGAAGGCCTTGAAGACTTTCATAGAGTGGGCTGGGCTGAGCTTTTTTTTCTTTTTTCTAATCAGAGACTAGAGTGGGCTGAAATTTTAGTGATGGACTGTTATCACAAAACTCTTTTATTAGTTAGAGACTACAAGCTTACTGCTCGGTTTCTTCCAGGATCTCTTCCTTGCTCCAATGATTTCAGCTTCGAGTCAGCCCTGCCCTCTTCTTCTTCTTTTCTTTTTCTTTTCTTTTTTTTTTTTTTTGGCTAAGACGGATGGATCATACCAGACGAGTACGGATGCACCCAATAAAGTCAAAAAACAAAATACCTAGGAGTGCCAGGGGCAACTCAACATCTCCAGCCTACAGGATGCTACCCGAGTGACTGGCTACATAAGCAGCCACCCAGTCCACAGCTCCATTAGCTTCACGGAAAACATGCTTGACCTGAAAAGCCCCTCCATCCCTCACCATTGCTTAGATATCTTGGAGCAAAGGGTGATACAACCATTACCCCTTGGACCCCCTGGAACCGACTGATAATTGTGGCTGAGTTCCTATCCAGGACGATGGAACTGGCTCGTAAAACACACCGGGTGTGACGAAGGCCTGCCCAAATGGCCCTCAGCTTCGCACCCGGAATCGATATGTTGAAGAGTTGACTGCTCCCTGCAGCCACGACCCTGGCAGATGGTTCCGAATAATAAAACCCACGCCGCCCCTTGTCCCTTTGTCCAAGACAATCCTACTTTCCTTTAAATTATTCATTTTCCTTTACTATTCTCTTTTTTCTTTTCCTGTTTTCTTTGTGACTTTATTCATTTTCACTAAAGTGTAGTTAAATTAAATTTGCACAAACATTTGGCAACCTGAGTGATGGCTTTTTTGTTCCAATGAAAGTCATCACCAAGAAGTTTCCAAATGTTAATGTTTTTAATTGAATGAATAAATTAAACGCATCCTCCCCGAGCATGTAAAATGTGTACCTCTCAGGGCGGTTATTTTTGCTCTTTAAAGTAAACATATGACTTAAAAAAATACATGAATTTGGCACCTCCAAGAGAACCACAATTCTTTTCCCCATCTTATCCTCAATTATAATTGGTTTTAAGTACTTTTTTTTCTCCTAATGAGAAATAATTGGTTGCAAGTTGTTTAGTTTATTATCATCATTCACAAATAAAAAAAACAAATTTTGTACAAACATACACTAAATCTTCTTTGAGATTACAAAATCTTGTTTTGGCTAATCACTGTGATAATTAGGTGCAATTACTAGTTACTAACAAGGCATCTAGTAATACCACAATCTCATTGTAAGGGTGTTAATCCAAAACTATTATTGATTATGATATTAGTTAAAAACATTTATCGGTTAAAAAATAACAATAAATAATGAAGAAAAAACAACATTATCTGCTCAAAATCATTGCTCATCGAATTTTTCAAAAAACAAAAAAACAATCTTTCCATTTTGTATAAACCATAAAAAATGGTCTTCGAAAAAAAAAATCTTTTTTTTTTGTACAACGGCTGCTCATCCTGCTCTAGTGTAGAACCAGCTAATAGAATCAAAGACTAAAACCTGGCTCAGGTGCGACGGAGGGCCCCCCGATGTGGCCAAAGTATCTCTCCAGAGTGCTATGCAGCATAGGATGCAACCCAGTCTGCAGCCAAGTTTGTCTTTCGGTACTAATGCGCTATGCGCTACAATCTCTCAGCATCAGCCTAATGTCGCAAAGCAGGGGACTCCTCTCCCTCCTGCATCCCTTCTTTTGTATCCAATCAATCACTGTGGCTGAATCTCCCTCTAGGATGATGCGCTTGAAAGAGTAGATGTCCTATAAGCCAATCGCAATATGTATTGCGAAGGATTTTCTTTTAATTTTTCAAATCATGTACATGATATTTAAATATGAATAAATGATTGAATTGCATGGTAACTTGCCACTGAAGGGTATTTTTGGTATTTTCACCAAATTCCATATTTTTTGGGTAGACATGATATGTTGCTAGACGTCAATCTTGTCTTATAGGTTTGATCGAATTAAAGAGTTTAATTCGATCACCAATTAGAAAGGATTCTAATTGTTAAGTTCGGATTCGCGCAGTTTGGATTTAAATCGATTAGAAGAGTTCTAATCAAGTTGGGTCAACTCGCACTCACACCTATTGCTGGCTAAGTATGGAACCCAATGGGTCACACACAAGAAAACTTATTAAGGGTCTAATTGGATTAAATCATGTTTGCAAGATAAACATCCTAGCAGGTGTTGCAAACTTTAGCTCCTGATTCGAATTGGATTCGAATCTGATTTGAATTGGATTTGAATTTGATTCTTAATTGATCTAATTTGATTAAATCATGTTCTAATATGAGTTAGCCAAGAGTTGGTACCTAATTGGCTTGGTTTGAGTCTAATTGAATTAGATTTGATAAATCATTCAATTTAGACCGTTGGATCTTCTTCAAACCGTTGGATGAAGACTTAATGGATCAATTGGATGGCGCCATGGATTGGAGCCATTGGATCTTCATCAAGGGATGATGGGAGATCATGATGGCGTGATGGATCTCATCTGGATGCGTGATGATGAAAAATACGTGAAGGGAAAAGAGAGGATAGCGTGAGATTTTAAATGGATAAGGATGAATCTTCCTTTGATCTTATCCATTTGATCTCTCTCTCTCTCTCTCTTCATCATGCCTAAGATGTATGTGGTGCCCTCATTTGAGGCCTTTGGATCATCATCAACCCTTGATGAATGGATAAGGTTGGTTCCTATTTTTCATGCGTGAGAAGAAGTGAAGAAAGGGAAGAGTATGGTGCGTTTCATGAAGAGGTGCTTAGGGAATGAAGCGCCATATCATAAGCGCTTGATCTTATCCTAACCACTTTTGATATGCCCTCTCATCAAATGACGCCTCCCTTGATCTCACGCCCCTCTTCATGCATGAATGGATGGCTACAATGCATCCGTACGCCACTATAAATAGGAATGCTCCCGGTGTTTTCTTATCATCGTATTCCAATTCCAACTCTCTCTCTCTCTTATCCCTTCTTTCTTACATTAGTTTCTTTCTTTCTAACATTGCTTCTAGTGTGTCCTAAGCCAAGACAAGGTGTTCTTCCTTAGGATAAAAGGATTAGAAGTGATTTTAGAAGGCTAAAGAAAAATAGAAAGCAAGGAAAGCAAGCCATTAGAGTTCTTTAGAAGAATTTTGCATTAAGGATCAAAAGTCTTTGGAGCTAAAGTCTTGAATCAAGTTTTCGTGTGGATCACCATTGGAGGGCGGACACTTGGACGCCTCGTGGAGATTGTAACTTTGGATTAGCGTTTGAGGTATTCTACTAATTCTGCATTTATATTATATCATTTGATTGTAATCATTAAGGTGATCTAGGCTTAAAAGGGTTTTATGCATAGGGACTTTATTAAGAAAATTTTAAAATCCCTAGCTTCTGCTGCCCATTATGACATGTTAGAACTCTACAGCGCTCAGTCCCCAACCTCCGTCTCACATAGGAGACCCCCTTCCATGCTGTCTTGAGCTCCGCCTCTATAGCTGAAAGCCCATCAATCTGCGGCCCACTAGCAACAACCAACTGTGAGTCGTGACCTTTGATCAAAAACCCGCACTACTTCTACCGCTAGCTCCTAGGCCACTACCATCGAAGTTCACCTTTAGATAACCGGAGGTGGGGACTCCCAAGAGATAAGGAGAAACCTAGGCGCTAAAGCTATCGCTGAAGCTGCCGAGCGAGGGTCCCAAATGTCCCTGGCTATCCTGAATGAACTCACTGAGGTAGCTCTGATGATCTCAGCCACCTGGATGCAGGGCCTCTCTATAATGCGCCATGAAGGCTCCCGTCTATCATCGAAGACCCGAGCATTCCTGTCCAACCATATACGATATACCACATAGGCCAGTCGAATCCCCCACTCAATCGTCTGCAGGCGTCGTACCGCTCCCCTTAGCCGATGTAGTAGATCATCCAAAGATCATGGGAACTGTCCCTGAAATAGGCCCGCAGAGCTCCAAATCTATACTTCCCGAACATAACCCAGCAACACATGACTGATGGACTCCTCCACTTTCGAGCACCAGGCGCAACTTAAACTGATCCCCATACCCCTCTTGACCAACACTCTCCTCGTGGGTAAGCAGCCCCAGGCCACTTTTTATAGAAACATGGCCATATGAGGGTGAATGTGCAATCTCCAAATCTACCTCCCATCCATCTGCCTCACTGCCTCCCCTCCCATCACCTCACGGATGTTCGTAATGCATACCCTAGACCTGCATGCATACCCTGGACCTGCAATGCATAGGTTCAAACCTCCCTCGATGTGAAGGAGGATTGCCCACCAGCCCGGACCCTAGTCGTCGTGTAAGCACCATACTTAGCTCTCAAAAAGGCACTCTATAGACAAGCGGGCTCTAATATAAATCTGGCTGCATGTCGCACCGCAAATACCTCCGATCTCATCACCAAAGACTGGATTCCAAAACCTCCCTAATGTACTGGCTGACAAAGTACCTTCCAGGCCATGAGATGCATCCCTTTCTCTCTCCTTAGCTACCCCAAATGAAACTCCTGAACAGTTGCTCCAATGATCTCAAGAAAGATACCGGCACAATGGTGTCTACGAGTCCAATGATCTCAAGAAAGACACCGGCACAATGGTGTCTGCGAGTAGATAAATCGAAATAAAACTGAGAAAGATAATTCTGCCTATCATCGACAAAGCTCCAATTTGCCAACCCCCCACTAGTGCAAATGCCAATAACGGCCTACCTCTCTTTTATACTACTCATTATAATAAACCAATCGAACGGACTATTGGCTGCGTATCACGGTCAGGAGCTGAGCGCTGCGCTTCGTTGCGCAGCGTGGCATGGCCGTCACACATCCTGCCAGCAATCCTCTCTCCTGCCTCCTGCGATGTTATTCGTAGCGTTTGCTTGCCTTGGTATTAAGAAAGCCCCGTCGTCACTCTTACGTCCTCTCTCCTCTGCCCTCCACCCTCTCTTCTTTCTCTTCCTCCGCGCCGACGCCTTCCACCGCGCCCCCTGCTCTTCTTCTCTCCATCCATCCTCGCTCTCCACCACCTCCCCCAGCAATGCAGCCCCGCACATCTCCACGTCCCATGGAGACCGAAGCACCGAGCCGGACGTGGCCCGCGCCAATTACCTGATCACCCACCTGAGCCGCCAGGGCAAGATGGCCGACGCCCGCCAGCTGTTCGACCGAACGCCCCACCGAGATGTCATCTCCTGGACGGCCATGATCTCCGGGTACATCCGGTGCGGCATGCTCCGTGAGGCCTGCATACTGTTCGACCGACCCGATGCCGAGAAGAACGTTGTCACGTGGACCGCCTTGCTCTCTGGGTATGTGCGGTCGAAGCGGATCGAAGAAGCCGAGGTGCTCTTCGAGCGTATGCCGGAGAAGAATGTGATCTCTTGGAACACCATGGTGTCCGCGTATTCTGTGAATGGGCTCATCGACAAGGCCTATGACTTGTTCATGAAAATGCCCACAAGAAACGTGGTGTCTTGGAACACGATCATCACTGCCCTGGCTCAGTCAGGGAGGGTCGACGAGGCTTATAAGCTCTTCCGCCAGATGCCCGAGAGGGATGTGATCTCGTGGACGGCAATGATCGCCGGGTTGTCGCAGAACGGGAGGGTTGACGAGGCTCGCACCGTTTTCGATCAGATGCCGGAGAGAAATGTGATCTCGTGGAACGCCATGATATCGGGCTATGCCCAAAATCGGAGGCTTGGTGAGGCTCTAGATCTCTTCGATAAGATGCCTAGTAGAGATATTCCTTCTTGGAACACGATGATCACGGGATTTATACAAAATGGAGACTTGAAGCGAGCTCAGGAATTATTCAATAAGATGGACGAAAGAAATGTAGTCACTTGGACTACGATGATAACAGGCTACATCCAAGACGGGCAGAATGAAATGGCTTCGAAGATCTTCTCTGAAATGCTGGCCGCTGGTATCATGCCTAATCAAGGAGCTTTCGTGAGTGTTCTGGACGCTGTTAGCAACCTAGCAGCACTCCATGAAGGAGAGCAGATCCATCAGATGATAAGCAAAACCATCTTTCAATTTGACCCCCTCGTCGGATCTTCTCTCATAAGCATGTACTCAAAGTGCGGCGAAATCGGTAAAGCCAGAAAGGTGTTCGACCTTTTGGCCCGGAAGGACTTGGTGTCCTGGAACGGAATAATTGCTGCATACGCCCACCACGGCAATGGCAGGGAAGCGGTCCAGCTGTTTGAAGAAATGAAAAGAAGTGGATTCAGACCTAATGATGTGACCTACGTGGGGTTGCTCTCTGCTTGTAGCCACTCAGGTTTGGTCGTCAAGGGGCTCAAGATTTTCAGGTCTCTGATAAAAGATGGATCGATCCAAGTGCGAGAAGAGCACTACGCCTGTTTGATAGATCTTTGCGGCCGAGCAGGACGGCTGGAGGAAGCTGCAAGTCTGATCGATGAGCTTAAAGTTAATCCCTCGTCCGCTTGTGTGTGGGGAGCGCTTCTCGGCGGTTGTAATGTTCATGGGGATGCGAGGATCGGGAAGTTGGCAGCAAAGAAGCTATTGGAGGCAGAGCCTGACAGTGCCGGGAGCTACACGTTGCTATCCAACATCCATGCATCGGCAGGCAGATGGAAGGAAGCAGCAAAGATTAGGCTAAAGATGAAGGATAGGGGGCTCAAAAAGCAACCAGGATGCAGTTGGATTGAGGTGGGCGATAGGGTTCATGTCTTTGTGGTGCGTGATAAGTCTCACAGCCAGACCGAATCGATCTACAGTCTGTTGCAACATCTTCACCACAAGATGAAGATGGCAGGATGGGCTCCCACCATGGGCTGTACAGTAGATGATAGTGATCTGATGGTTCTCTGATCTTTTCTTATGGGCAGGATTTGGTTAATTTATCTTCTGGATTGTCTATTTCTATAGGATTGCAGCTGGTGGGCCCTCTCGGTGGAATACTCTGTGGATCTTTAAGAGAAGAGACAGTTCTTTCTTCTCCATTTGTTGGGGCTAAGATGGTTATAATTTTTTTTATCATCGTGTGTCTCTATAAGTAAGAATCAACTCCACCAATTATACATCTGATGGGATTTGAAGCTAACTTGGCTCATTTGTGATATTTGGCTCTCCATGTTAGCGAGGGTGAGATGAGCGCAAGAGTTTGAACAAATATGTGTCAATATAAGTAGGCATAATCGAATATAGTTGGGGGAGTTGATATAGATAGATTTGACTAGGGTAGAGTTAATTTGTTCAGCTAAGATTGGAATCAAGTAGGATGATGGATTGGAGTTCGAACTGAATAGGCTTAAGTTTGAGTTAGATGAATTAGGGTTTAGGCCAGATAAATTAAAATTTATGTCGGATGGATTAGGGTTCAAGATAGATGGATTAGGGTTCGGATTAGATGGACTAGAATTTGAGTCGTATGAACTAGGGTTTACTGCCACTATGCAAGTAAGTTATTTCTTCTGTAGCTAGGGAGTATCCATGGAGAGTTATATCACTCATCAACCTAGGCATGGTAGAACAATCGAACAATCAATTGAAAAGCAAATTGATAGAGATGTTGAGTTATTGCCTATTCAACATGGTATTATTGATCGTGATTGGATAAATCAGGCTGAACATAGTGGGGACAGCAATAGGGTAAGCTTCTCCTTTGCAAGGTACAGAAATTAGGACCAAAAAGCACAGATATTCCTGAGACAGGCAATCTGTCAGCTAATCAGCGAAATTGACTTGTATCTGATTCGTGACTATCTTGGCCCAGCCCAAGAGACCAACGCTCTCGTTTTTGGTTGGTCATGGGAATGGGCCAGCTTGATGTCGGATTCAGCCTAAGGTTTGAACTCCATGCAGATTTCGGGCCTAGGCCTCATGCAGTCCATTAACGTCTAGGTGACGATAAATGACCCTAACACTACCAGTTCCTTTTGTTACGGAAAAAAAAAAGAAGAAGAAGAGAAAAGAGGAATACCACCAATACTTTCCAACTTCTACTTCTATGCTAAAAGGACGCCTTTTCTTACAATTCTTAGGTTACTTTGTTAGGAAAACAGCTTCTAGTCCGTTAATATTCAATGCATAACAAATCTATTAGGGATGTTTGGATATTCCTATATGATTGAACTAAAAATTATATAGGAATCAGGCTTTTTGACCTATCTATCTTGTATTTTTTTAAAGCTTGTCCAAAATCAGTTTGGAACCGGGCCTTTGGGATAGAGGAAGAGAAAAAAAGTTCAATGGAGATTTTTTTTTTTTTTCTTGCCACAACGGCTGAATAATATTTGATTGTTATAGGGTCACGCTTAAATGGACAATCCAATCCAAAAATAGTATAAAATTTTCAGCTCAATCCAGTAAGAATATCCGAATAGGCCTTTACATTTATGTTAGGTTAATAATGCAACTAAATTTCCTAATAAGTCCTTTCTAAACTGATCCTTATTTAACTGACATATCTAATAAATACAAATCTCAAAGCATATTATGCTTTGTTTGATTATTTCTACAACAGGATGACTTAACCCACGCCCTAATTGAAAATTCTTCGTCTTCACAAAATCTCCCCGGCACCTGTTCAACTCATGGCTTTTCGTGAACCATTAGGGGCAAAGCAAGCGGCAAGGCAATTGGGTAAACATAGCAGTGCCGCATAATGAAATCTTTATTCCAACAGCTTTAGAAGCACCAATAACTATCTTTGCCGCATTATTGATGAATAGATATCCGATATGGTTGGTTCAGCTTCCCAATGCTTTCCATTTTCCTTTTGAGAAACACTGATGCACCTAATTCATGTCGAGAAATTCTCATCCATCAAGATCCAGCTTTATTGCCGATGCGTCAAACCGCCGATGATTGACATAATGGGATCCAATGCCGGTCGTGGTAGGCCTGACCTAAGATCACGACCAGAACCACATGTCCTTTGGGAGACAGTTGAGTTGAGCTTTACTGTGTGTCCACATTGGGCGATGCACGAGCCGTGAAGTAGATGCTCTCAGCCCTCCAATCAAGTATCTCAACGACTCACAACCGTTCATTATCGGTTTCCTCGTTGGATGTCGTGATCGAACTTTCCCCGCTTACGCGGCTCCCACATCTGATCTGATGGGATCAGCCGTGTTGTCTCGTGCACCTCCCAATGCTGTCGAAAATGAGCTGTCACGTTGTGATTGGGGGAGCATGTGGGGCCGGAAGTCACTCCACTGGGCCCCGCTGACAGATGCTACCTGGCCCACCTCTTCTTCCGATAGTGACTCGACACGTGGGTTGCGCGGTGAGTGACGACGGAGGGGTGCGGACGGGAGGGAGAGGACGCCCGCAAACGACGCGCGCGTACGTGGCGGACGGGCGATGCGAAAAAGCGCGAGGAGCCACAAAGGGGGCTTTTGACGTGGCATGGGCCCATCGGAGTATATTCGAAGGAATGTACTTGTACCTTTCTTCTGTTTTTTAAGGCCATGCACACCCGATCCGTCTCTTCTTCTCCCCCAACCATAAAAAAACAACAGGATTCCCTCCTCCGAACCTCTTTGTTTTTTTCCCCCCTGCCTCACATAATATCCTCTTGGAATAGTGGCAATGACTCAAATATCCCTAGCTCTCTGGTAACCTAGTTTCTTAAAATATTTTAATTTTATTAGATCCTAAGATTGGTATTGAATGATGGACTAGAAAGGTGTACTCACAAGACGCAAAACCATGAGTGAATGATGAGACTAGGAAGGCCAATAAACGACAAATTTGTGTTAACGTTTTCTTGAATGTAGGGGTGGCAATGCTTAATCGTTTGACCTGTTCAATTTATTTCAATTCATTGTAGATCATGCTAAATTATCTGTTTAATAAAACGATAGATTTGAATCTGAATTTTTGATCAGTTTAATAAATAGAATGGTTTGAATTAACAAATTTTTGATCTATCACGTAGCTGATCCGACCCTTATCTTGATCGACCCAACCCAATTGCCGCTCTACTTGAACACAAAGCACATCAAAATCCTCCAGCTTGCTTATAACAAAATTCTCTGCTATAAATAATGCTATGTTTGATACTGAGGTAGTTGACTTATGGTGCCAATAATACTAACTAAACAAATAATAATTATGTTGGTATTTTGGAAAAGTTCAATTTGTCATGAATATCGATTTCCATATTGTTGTCTAAAAAATAAATATATTTCAACTGAATATTTTTGTTCTAAATCACATTTCAAAAAAAGATTTTATATAACATATTTATATCATGACTTCTTGTATGAATATACAAGAGTAGTATGAATCGAGATACCTTGACCTTCAAGGACTTTTACTATCGTCACATCATCATTCGAAGGAGATGGATCTATATAGGGATAAGAGTATATCCTGGGCTATGCTAGTAGCAATCTAAGTTAAGTTAACACTACTCCTAATGTAGAGAGCTATTGGTAAATTAAACTAAGATAAGATAAAATGCATTAATAAGTTGTGTTGTCCAAGGTTCTTACAGAGTACAATTCTACTTATTTATACTAAATATAATAACTGCCCACTCTGACAGTTGTTATCTATGTCTGGCCTCTATTCCAATTACTCTCTACAACATATATTCATTAGCATGGTCACTCTGCACCAACTGTTAGATCGATAATCATATCTTATCGGCTACGCTCATCCAACGTGCTCGCATTAGCTTTCTCTTTATTTGGTTGATAATACGGTCTTCAGTACTTAGGAACATCTTGGAGACCAATTCATTTATCTTAGTCTATGCCTTTTGTCGGCCATTTGGGTGAATGCATACATTTTGTATTGTGATTGATCATAACCAAGTCTTGATTTCTTGGTCTACTTATCATTACCATGACCCAGTTCTACATATTCGATCTATGCCTCCTCAAGTAAGATATATCGTTGCTAGCTCAGTACAGGTCATGTAGTTTTCATCGACTTTTACTTTATCTAACCTTATCTACGTAGCACTTACCCACGGCCTCCAACTAAGGTTGAGATAAGGGATAAATAAGACCCTCCACATCTCATCGATCAATGATCAAAAGGCTAGTAGGATATCTATCATCACTCGTCAGCACCTGTAGAGTGCCAACCCGTGATTATAGTCATGATTGGTTGACTGATTCCTACCCTTTTATCAAAGTATCACTCCTACCCTCGATAATTTCGTTGTATATTTTCCAATCCCTTTGAGCCTTATACTTCTGCCACATGTCTTCCTTCACGGAATACTCCTGGATACCGAAACGACTCGCACATTGCTCAAAGGATTTTCAGCATCTATAGGAATCTGATTTTATCATCTGTATTAATGGAGATTTTGATTTATCTTCTAGCAAAGCACTTATCTTCTCTATAAATAGATTCTGTATCAGTGCTCGTTCCTCTTCTTCCTCCTAACTATCCTTATGGCCCCTCCTGATCTCCTTTTACTTTTCATGGTGAATGAGATTGAGTATTGGCCCAAATGATCCATTTGTTTTGATCAACCAACTTCTAACTGGTTTGTCAAATTGGAATACTGTTATAATTTAGGGTATCATTACATATGGATTTCATTACCAAATTGTAATATTGTCACCATTAGCTTGTTGATTGGTTGAGGGCTTCCAATTCGGCAAGTCGACATTTTTCTAAGCAGCTTTTGGCTCTTCCTATGCCCTCATCTTTTTTTTTGGTGGGTTCAAGTAGACCCTTTCGTATGTTTGCTTCTATCAACTATGTCCACGCCTAAGCTCTAAGCTTACTACACTCATTCTACCTCTGTTCTAATCGACGATGAAGTACGACAAACAAAATATTAGATCATCTTGAAACTTCAGCAAGCCTACGATAGTGAAGGATTTATAGCCTCAGGTTAGGAGCGAAATGAGCACCTTAAGAGCATTAGTCCAATCAACCTTGCATTTATACTTATGTAACTATATTAGCTGAAAGTAACATAATAGTGTGACCTTTTAACTTCGTGTTTTCCTATATGCCTCTCACAATATAAGATAATAGTTATTGAGATCCTTCCTATTAATGGCTCAGCCATCAATATTCTTTAGCATTTGGTCTGCCCCTTGGCAAATCAGGCTGATGATCTTCAATACAGGCTGATTAAAAATTCTGACATTCACCATCAATTTACTAACCTTGGAAGCATATGCATCGATCCAAAATTCTGACATTCATACTCGGAAGGACCAACTCGCATTCCTAGAGACACAGCTGACCGGTGTCCGTCGAGAGATACAATTTCAGAAGGAAGAACAAGAAGAGCATGAATACAATAACAAGGAGAAATTTAGGGTCTAGTTGCTGCTCAAAAGCAACTAGAAATTGCAAATCTCAACTTCCATCCCTCTTCAACATGGTTGTCGCCTCCGAGTCAACATTCAATGCTCTCTAAGTGGAGTAGAAGAGACAAAAAAGAGTTGTGGAAGACCTATAGAATATAATCCATCATAGTAAGGCATTATTATTTGTATCGGACTCTTGGCCGAAACTTTAGTGGCATTCCTTCTTATTAGATAATGTATAATACTATTTATTCATTCCACTTCAAACTGAATTTATTAGCATTTTTTTATATAACACAAAGATGTGTACTATCTATAATCCATATGGGGATCTTATCTTGAATGGTTAGGCTCTATATCCTGTTTGATCTCCTTGCATAATTGAGATGATAATGCCTCTCAACATGAAACTTTAGTGCACACGATACTCGAGTAAGGTGTAGCTTTTTTTTTTATTATGTGGTTGCCCCCTAGCACTTGTGACGGCTTTTCCTTGACTAAAGTGTGCACCTCAATCCAATGTGACCTCTTGTATATTATTTTATTATCTTGGCTAAAGTTTTCGAGAACATCATATAGTTTTCAGCTATGTTTCCTTGACTAGCTGAGATTAAGTCATCGGGTATAAAGATCTCGGCATTCCACTACAAAGATTGATAGGCCGAATTACCTTCTTCAAATTTTTGATTGGCCAAGTTGTTCATAGTCTACATCATAACATGCTGTGGTTGGAGATTCTATTCTTCAATAACAGAATCAATCTTCTCTACTTGTTCTATTTTTACCTTCGGAACCACCCAATTGTGCTCCACCAACGGCTTCAACATGGCAGCCTCTTGGCATAAGAACATCTTCAACAGATTTCACCTATTTTTCTCTAGATGAGACTAAAGTTATATGACCACTTCTTAAAGAAGATCTACTAGAAGATAAGTCAACACATTCAACTAGCATCCATCATCTCCTCAGCAATATGGCAGTAGCTACATTGTGTCCTATTGGTTGTGCCAGAAAACTTGTTATCACCCTCCCCATCCTATCCATGATGTACCAAAAAAAAGTGATAATAAGTCAGAAGGCAAGAGGTAGATAGGTTTATGGGCATGCCATCGATATTAAAACAGCCGAAAAGATGGTGATCGAATGGAGGATACGAGAGTAGTATAAGTTCGAATACTTTGACCTTCAAGAATTTTCACTTCCATCACACCATTATTTAAAGGAGATAGATCTAGATAGGAATAAGAGTGTTGCCTGGGTTACGGTAGTAAAAATCTGAGTTAAGCTAAAACACTCTTAAGGTAAAGAGCTATTGGTAAGATAAATTAGGATAAAATAATATGCATTGATAAATTGGATTGTCGAATGATCCTACAAAGTATAATTCTACTTATTTATACTAAATATAATAACTGCTTACTCTGATAGTTGCTACCCATATCTGACCTCCACTTTTGATGGGACTGATAATTGATGCTATTTACCTTTTATTATGTATATTTGTTAGCATGGCCGCTCTGCACCGGCTATTAGGCCGATGATCATATCTTATCAGTTTTGGCGCATCCAACATACTCACATTGCCCTTCTCTTTATTCGGCCTATATTACGGTCTTTAGCATTTAGAAATATCTTGGATATTGATCCAGTCGTCTTGGTCTATATATTTTGTTGGCCATCTAGACGAACACGTACATATTGTATTGTAACTGATCATGGCCATGTCTTGATCTTTCACCCTAGTCATCATCACCATGGCCAAATTCTCTCTATTCAATCTGTACCTCCACAGGAAAGAATTATCGTGGCTAGTCCAAGAACGGTCATGTGAGTTTCATATGCTTTTATTTTGTTTGCCCTTGTCAATACAACCTCCAACTAAATTGTTGAGATGGGGTATAAATACTTTCTAATGAGCTTGGCTTTGTGCATAAATAGTTCGGTAAATCTAAAGTAGAAAAAGTTAATTCACCATTCAGTTGAGCCATCACATCTTTTTAATTGGGGATGTAAGATGATATCACGAGCACTTTATGTCAAAACCTTTTTTGGATCCAAAAATTTATTTTACAAACAATGTAAATGTGAAATTCATAGCAACAAGTAATGAGATTAACATCTAGCACAAAATAGGGCAAACATTGTGAGCTAACATATAGCTAGTAAAATACTCGATAGTAGGCAAATACATTTAAACATTATAAGAATATGTGAGATATATATAAATTAGTGCATATTGTTGCTCAATGTAACGTTACTCAATTTTATTCATCCTTTATGAATGGTCATGAAAAGGTGGGATGCCTAATTTTTTTTTTTTTTTTTGTTGGATCAGATAGATCATGCAAATCTAGTATAAATACATTCAATAAAATTAGGCAGTAAAATATCCCAAAACTATGTCGGGACGGCACCATGAGTCTCCCATTTGATGTCCCCCCATGTGCATAAAATTTCAAATGGAGTTTAGAAGGCATCAAGTTCTAATAAAGTACATGCAAGATTCATTCTAGGATGTAAGAGCGACCAACGTGCCCGTGGGTTCACTATTGCTTACACGTCAAAAACTCGAGTTTGACATGAATGATTGTGAAAAAGTGGGATGCCTAAATTTTTTTTTTTTTTATTGGATTGGATAGACCATGCAAATCTAATATAAAAACATCCAATAAAATTAGAAAGTAAAATATTCCAAAACCATATCGAGACGGTACCATGAGTCTCCAGTTTGATGTCCCCCTAGGTGCATAAAATTTCCCCCCATATGCATAAAATTTCCAATGAGTTTGGTGAAGCAGCACATCAAGTTCTAATAAAGTACGTGCAGGATTCATCCTAGGACGTAAGAGCGACCAACGTGCCTGTAGGTTCACTATCGCTTACACGTCAAAAACTCGAGTTTGACATGATCCATGCTTCCTCCAATGGTGAAAACCCCGCGGACCCTTAATCGTCATTGCGCCGTTTTCAACGCACTTTTCTCTTAACTTGGCAATAAATTAATGAACGCGAAAACGTTGAACGAATCTATAAAACTAGGTGCAGAAAACCGACTCCTCTCACCTCTTCCCGGCCCACACCGGATTCCAGCTATTCCCTTTCAACGGCTCCCGCTGTGACGTGCCGACCAAAGAAGTTTGGAGATGGGCAAGCCAAAGATTTCCGAGGAGGAATTGGAGGAGGAACAGAAGGTGGGGAAGAAGGATCAGGAAATTTTGGGCCAGACGGCGGCTTTGGCAGCGGCCGAAGCAAGAGAATGCGCCGACGAGCTCTTCGTCCCGCCGCTGAATTTCGCCATGGTGGACGACGGCGTCTTCCGCTCGGGCTTCCCGGATACCTCCAATTTCGGCTTCTTGAAAGCCCTGAAACTCCGCTCCATCATGTGAGAGTGAATTCCGTTTCCTCCGACAGTGCCGGCATTGCCTCCGTCGCTTGTTTTCTTGTTTGCTGCTGCTGCTGCTGCTGGTTTTTTTCCTCATGTTTGATGAAATATTGGCATGTTCTTGATTCTTCTTTTGTTTTTGTTTGGGGTTTTGGATTCAGATATCTTTGTCCGGAGCCGTATCCGGAGGCGAACGAAGAGTTTCTTAAGTCGAACGGGATCAGGCTGTTCCAGTTTGGGATTGATGGTTGCAAGGTACTTGTTTCTCCTCCTCTGCTGATTGATGTTGGATCTTGATCTTGGAATCTCCGCAATCGGGTTCAGATTAAAAAGTTTTTGTGGGCATTAACATTAGTATCAAGATGATCTGGACGCTGAAGGTCTGTCTAGGCTAGTGATGATGGCACGCCAAACATGTATTTGGCTGCAGTAGTGCTTGCGTGCATGTTCATCTCTGTCATCCTCTTCTTTTAACCAAAGCTTTGTCTTAATTGTTTATTTATTGTGCTATAGTTATACTAGACTAGTCTTATGGCTTGTGATTTCTGTTTCTCTATTGTTCTGATGGTAACATTATTATTTTTCTATGTGCTGTATCGTCGCCACTTTCGTCATCATCTGTTTCGGTCGTCCCTCTGTCGTTTTAGCTTCATCAATTAAAATAGGAGCTTCCCCCATCTCTCCTCTCTTTTTGTTTGGTCTGCCCCTGTTTTTCCTCCATAATTAAACCATCTCGCTTGTTTTCCATCATGTTAGTCTCAATTTCTTTTCAATACTTATCTTTGCTGATATGGATCCTATGATTTGATGGATGATTGCATAACATTCACAGAATTGTTTCACCATTAGATATCTGTTTCGTATAACATCTTTGGTTTGGTTAATTGAGCACAGAAAGTCGCTCATTCAAGTCACATTGGCTGACACTGCATAATCGTAACTTGACATATAGTCAGCTTCCTCATTGAAAATAGTGGTGGTTGACACATCACCAACAAATAAAATAATGAGGTAAATCGTTAAAATGTGGCTCTTGTCTAGAACCATGATATGACATTATCAACAAATGAACACTCACCAGCCTCTACATATATGCCTTTTGGATTGTCTTCGCACTCTCATGCTCTTATAGGTGTCGCCGGTATTTCCTCTAAGCCTCTTCCTTGACCTTTACAAGTTACTTTAGTTGTTAGTTTGTGGTATGCCTTTTTTAAGTTCAATTGCAGACATGCTTAGATTTTTTCCACTTTACCATGAATCTTGTACATCACGTGTTTGAGTAGGACAACCTCAACAGGAAGCTCCTTATTGTAAACGAAAATAATTTCTATTAGATCTTTGTTTCAGTCAGTAAACAAATACAGTCTTGATACAAATATGCATATGGAGATCAGACTGCATGACAGAACTCAAATGCTGCCTACAAGCAAGCTTCCATTAATTTTTTCATTGTTAATATAAATTTCATCGAGATATTGGACAGATGCATATTATGCAAGAAGAATCATGGAGAACTTTCAAAATCCATCTTTTAGACCAATTTTTTAAAGTTTAATATTTTCTAGGGCCAAATTCAAATTGTTCTTCCAGCTTTTAAGTAGCAGGGTTTCATTCATTCAATTGGTAGAGTGCTGAAAAATGTTCATGATCCTTGTGAAGCATATAATATCTTTGGTAATAGGAGGTACGAATGCAACTATCATAAATAGGGGAAGAGCAACATGGGAAGTAAATTAACAATTGATTTTTCATGTAAATGAAGTTTTTATAATGTAACAATACTTAAAATGATAAAACCAATATAGGAGTTAAAGAAACCAATATAGCATATGCAAGAAAAGGTAAAAATCATCAGAAGACATGAAATATGTGAGGCTCAATAACAAGATGATGATATTTGTAGGTAAAACTAGTAAGTGATTCCACTATAATGAATAACTTACAAAATATCAGCTCATCCACTTGGTTCTTCCCAAGGTTTGCAAAATCGGTACTGGGTCGATAATAATATAGTATCATACCATACTGACACATGGTAAGTATGCCATACCGGTCCAAACCGAGCAATATGAGGCATACCGTACCATACTAGTTCGGTACCGATATCCGGTACGATGGCTACCGACACTCGGTATGCCAAAAAATATTGTATACCATACCAACACTATGCTAGTGTGGCACCAGTATAGGGTCCTGTACCGAGATGGCAAACCTTGCATGATACATATGCTAGTGCAATCGGGTGCTAGCGACAGCGAGCAGTGAGAAAGAGAGAAGAAAAAGGCAGATAAAGAGAAGGGAAGGAAGGACCTATCAGAGAAGTGGAGATGGATTTGGGTATAGAGGTCGTCGATCAGGGCTGAAGGTTGTGGACAAAGGCTGGAGGTCATCAATCGGAGGGGGCCGATGGGTGGTAGAGTGATGAAGAAGATCAAGAGAGGTTGGAGGTCTTGAAGGGGGCTGATAGTTGGTAGAGGCAAGGTCTCCAATAGCTGGCATCGTATTGGTGGTCTAAGCGAAGGACGAAGAGTTTTCGTGGGCAGATCAAGAGATAAAGTGAGCAAGCAATCAGAGAGTTTGCGGAGAGCAGGTTGAGAGAGAAAGAGAGTGAGTAATTGAGAGAGTTCAAGGGAGTTCAGGGAGGGGGTTTAAGAAATTGGTTTAGCCGAACTAGTATGTACCAATCAAAATCGAGTCAAACCAAGTGGAATCTAGTTGTTTTGTTCAGCAATCAGAGAGCTTGGGGAGAGCGGATTAAGAGAGAGAGAGTAATTGAGAGAGTTCAAGAGAATTCAGGGAAAGGAGGTTAAGAAATTAGTTTAGCCGAACTAGTATGTGCCAGTCAAAAACGAGCCGAACCAAGTGGAACCTAGTTGTTTTGTTCGGCTCGGTTCTAACCAGTTTTGCACATATTCCAAACCAAGCGGCTGAATTGACCTGGTTACTCACCAGTTTGGGTCGGTATACTTCTAACTAGGTGGTTGGATCTGTTTGCGGACCCTAGTTCTTCTCATATAAGAGATCTCTTTTCACGAACTGCATTAGTCCTGTGCAACATTTTCCGGATGCTGATTTTTTCCTAGCTATCTTGAAATACTAAAGAAATAGACATTTTATATCAACTTTGCCAAGATGAGCACTCACTCATAAGCTCAAGCTGCAAATTATGTATTCCTTTTCTTTCTATTACTATTGTGTATGAAATGTAGGTTTTTATCCCCTTCATTTGAATATGACACTAGTCCTACAACCCCCCCACCCCCCCCAAAAAAAAAAATGAATTGGTCTTGAGTTTAGTAAGCTTGTTCATCTTATTTAGATAAGTATAGAAAGCTCGAGAGACCAACCTTTTTGTTCTCCATCTTGGACTATATTCTTCCTCCATCTTAATATGTTCTCTCTCTTGGATTTCTCTTTGTTAATATTTTCATTCATTAGGATGATTAGCAAGGTTCGCCAAATTAGTATCGGGACTCATACCAGCCGACGATCTGTTTGGTGTGGTATTGGTACAACGAGTACTGAGCCAAGATGTACCAGAGACAAAAGATTGAGAGAAGAAGAGGGGAGAGAGGAAGAAACCCTAACCCTAACCCCATAAGGAAAAGATCTAGGGAAGAAAAAAAGGATGAAGAGAACAAAGAGGGATAGGGAGAGGGGGAAGAGGGAGAAGGCGAGGCAGGGGAAGAGAGTGATAAGCATGCCAAGGGAGAGGCATTGACATCGATCAAGGGCTCGAGAACAATTCTAGATTTAGGGAGAGGCTGTCAACATCAGCATTGGCATCAATCGAGAGAGAGGGCGTCGACCACAATGTCAATCAACATAGATTTTCAGGGGAGAGGTTGCTAGGAGAGAGAGAGAAATCACGAAGAGAGAAGAATCGAGAGAGAAGGAGAGCTGGAGAGAGGTTTCAAGAGGCAGCTGGTTTTATAGATATAAAAGAAGACCGAATCGAATCAATTCAAATGGCCGAACTATGCTGGTTATTGACCAGTCTTGTTTGGTACGGCCCGAACTGCCCGGTACGGCATGGTTCAGGGGTCATTGATGACTAGTTGTACTAACACATATGGACCGTTGTTGGCTTGTTTGATCATGTCTTTTACTTTGTTCTTTTGTCAACAACTTTTTTCGATTCCCTCTTCTATTCATTTTTCGTTGACGAACTCTTGTAGTTTGTTAACCTTGGTACCATATCTCTATTATTTTGTCCTGCTTGATGCACCAAATATATTTGCTAGATAGGCCACAGTCTAATAGCCACTATTTACTTCACATTTCTTGTACAATGTTCAGACCAAATCAGGCCTTTAAATTTAAATACCTTCTTGCTTGCTTCAGTTATTGCCATGTATAGTTGACATGCTTGTAGAATAAGTTGTTGATAGATTTCTACTTGACTTATACACGGGTAAGCTGGACATATATCTCATTATGTGCCTTCTACTAAGTTATCTCTGGGGAATCAAATTCTTGTTCATCTTCAGAGCTCAGACTAGATGCTCAGGTCAACTGTGTTCTTTATGTAATGGAACATTTACTATTTTCAGTCTATCCTGAATTTTCTTAGCCTACCTGGCATAGATGATATGAGATGCCCAATATTGAACAAGTTGTTGCATGTAACATCTTTGTCATACAAAATTCTGAGAGTACAAGCTTGTCTCCTTCATCGTTGATTAAAACTCTAAAGATAGTTTTATGCTTTGAACCATTGGCTTTTTACAGGACAATCCCTTAACATATGCCCCATTTAGAAGTCTAATTGCATAGACTCTTTAAAAATAGCATAATACCCCATGAGAACAGTATATCTTTCTCTGCATATGAGGATTTTTCCTAGCAACCACGATCTATTTAATAGTAAACTTCTTTCTTATGATGGATGCTTATCTTTTGTATTTGTCTCATTCAAGGTCCGCCATACCGGTACCGGTCGGCGTACCGGTGGCAGGCGGTACCGGTCCGTACCAGCCCCATACTGGCCTGTACCGATCCCGTACCGGTCCCATTGAATGGCCGATTTTTGGGGTTTCACATACCGGTCCTGTACCGGTCACATACCAGCCTGTACCGGTCACGTACCGGTTCTCCAACGATAAGCTCCCGATACCGGATTCCACGCTGATTCAGTATCGATTCAGAGCGGTGCCGGTACGGCAGACCTTGGTCTCATTCTTTTAGTTGCTATGATTGTATATGTACAACAAAAGCTAGGCAAGATGCAATTGTGGATCAAGGAAATATCGTAAAATCACAATGGATCTAGTCTAACGGTGATCATGGTACCAGGAATTGGAAGATATCTTATTTGATGGAATATCTAACATGAAAAATCAAAGACAAGGCACCTAAATTGTCCAATAAAGCTGGAGGTGCTTGGTGATTATTCATTTAACCAAGGACAATTTGTTTAAGCCTCTGATTTGGTAAAGTGTTGAGGTTAGTTGTGGTATTTCTGGTCGTAAACTTGTTGTAGTACTAGGGTTATATTTAGGATTGATTATATGATTAGTTTTATAATACTATTTAGAGTAGGATAGGGCTATGGTGTAGGTTTCCTCCTTACATATTGGTTAGATTGGAATATCTTAAATTTATTATGCTTAATTACAGAATTTTATGTGTTTCTCCATTTCTTCTTTTCTGTGCACATTAGTCTCTTTAGAGAAGCCACTCAACCTTATCTTTAGTAATGAAAGGAATCCTTTTCTCCTTAGGAGAAAAGCACCTTGTTTTCACATACCCTTTCTTTTTCTTAGTAGGAGACCCTTTCCTCTTTTATACTTTGTATTCCTATATATCCGGTACCAATGATGTATCATTAGCTTTAGTTACTTCAATAAGTTAAGTGGTTTTGGTTATTCTTCTTCCATATTGTAATTGTGACTTGAAGGTGCAACTATACAACCCAAGGTTTGATATTTAGGCATTATTGATGCGTGATGCCCTCAAAACAACTCCTGCAACTCCAAAGGTCATTAGGGAATCTGGACGCCTTAGCACCATAGACATTTTGGAGCTGGATCATGGTGAAGCAAAAGACTACAAATATAGGCTGGCATCTACCCCACAAGTTAGATGGACACTGCTGGAGGATGATCCTCCAAAGTAGACTAAGATGAGGCCATAGATCCAAAATCACAGGTGGCAGATGGGTTTCATCATCTGAAATGCAATGAAAATCTGACTCATTCTAAGGTTGAACCTGTGAAGTGTAACACAGCTGCAAGGTGTAAGCTAGAACTATCAAAACATGCATGGTTGAGGTGAGAAACAACAGTATTAGAAGATCATCATAGAATTACATTGCAAATATGTCAACAATATGTACATAAAGGAATTGAACCTGATTGATCTTACTTGGTTGCCGGCAATTGGACAGTTCTTTTGATGTAACTTATAGCATATCTATAAAAGCTGGCAATCTAGACAATTGCTTGGGGCATAATAGCAAGGAGCAAGGACTTAAAAAGGGATGAAGAGAATGTTGGTGCAGTTTTGGCCATAGCCTCTGAAGAATTGATGAACAAAGTGGACACCTATGTAGGATACCTTTTACAAGTGCACTGGCTTATTAAGCTCATAAGCTTAACCTTACTATGTTGATAGAACCAACCTCTGTATTTGCTTCATTAGTATCTCTTGCTCCAACACATCATGAAGAATTGTAGTTACAGAAATAAGGTAGACAGGCTAAGTATATATGACAACGTGACTGAGAAAATCCTTAAAGCTTGTGCTTTACCAGTTATCAGAAACATTTGCATTGAAATCGACTATCTGTTTCAGATATCATTTGCCATGAATTTAGTTTGTTTAGCTCTTTGTGTTCTTTATCTTAACTAGCAGTGATGCTCCCCCCCCCCCCCCCCCCCCCCCTCTCGGCTCTTAAATGCTGTCCTCTGTAGCATTGTCTACAGCTAAGTACTCTTCTTTGGGAAGATAAACCAACTTCCACCTTTGTTCTTGAAAAATATTTTCATTTGTTGCTTCAGACTGACTACTGCTTTGCTGTTAATTGCATCAGGAAGATGGTTCCCATGATCCACTATCTAACATGTAAGGTTGAGCCATCTAATGTGATTTTTAAAAATGCAAATATCTCTTTCGTTTCCATTTGGAACTAAGGTTAGTATCTTACAAAGACTACAGTGGTGGAATTTCTTGAACATTCATAGAGCGACATGTTTAGCAATTCACCTATGGCTTCATCTAGATTGAGCAAAATGTTTAGCAATTCACCTATGGCTTCATCTAGATTGAGCAACATGTTTAGCAATTCACCTATGGCTTCATCTAGATTGAGCAACATGTTTAACAATTCACCTATGGCTTCATCTAGATTGAAGTATTGTACATATATCGATGTGTGTCATGGATTTTTTATTTTAAAGAAATAAAAATCTCGTCAAGTGCTATACTTTCACCTGATAGCTTTCATCTCAGAGGCCATAACTTGTAACCAATGTTTCCCTATTTATTTTATAGGAATGAAATGGATCTAACAATTCAGTTGGTGCCTTAACTGTAAGTGAGATAACCGTTAGACCATTACGTTACTTATTAGGCTTACCTTTCCAGATCGATGGAGGTGCATATGTTCAACTGTTGCTGCCCCACCAAAAACTGTACTAAAATTTTGCATGTAAAATCAGATGTATTTGGCCTTCCTTAAAAGCATCGTGCTCATTGTGTCAGCTACACAATTCTATGGAGAATTTTTTTTTGAATGATGACTGCACTCTTTGCCCTATAGAATGCTTTAAATTCTCTGACTGTCAACTATTGCAGTCTGATTTTCTTGTTTTTCAGTTTGTATTTTATTCTATGTCCAGAGCTTGAACTTAATTACTTCAATTTAATCTGTCATGCAAGATCTAGAGCTTTCATAAGAAGTCATGTATTTACGACGCACCTTGCATTTATCACTCTTTGAAACCACTAAACAGGTTTAAAGTATGATTAGGACTATCTCCTATTTGAGAATAGCTAACCTCGAAGTGGTGTGCGGTACGGCCAACTCCCCATTCCAATGTTTATCCTGGCCACCCTGCAAACGCAAAGCGATGTGTAAAGTTTTTTCGGTCAACAAAATATAAGCATCAAGAGGCAGCCCAAAATATTGAAGCATCTCATGGTGTGCCTGTGCAAGTCTCAAACAACCATGAATGCCATGTCAAATATTGGTGTAGACACAGTAGTTTGACTTAGCACCTGGATGTCTGCAATACTAGTTTTGCCCCTTTATACTCAAATTCAGTATGTCTAAAGCTCCGGATCTGACATACATTATTAATTTTATTTTCTTTCTATGTAATTGAACAACTGTATCGCTGAAAAATAATAACCATGTTGCATGAATCAGTTTAATCAGCCATAGGGAGATCGTCACTGGATTTCTAATTTCTTGAATTATGTAGTTCATCCTCACAACTTGAAATTTATTCAAGGTGAACCTTTCATTTGCTTATTCGATATTTTACCCTTGAAAAATGTTACATCCTTCAACTGAAACTAGGAGAAATCCCCTTGTTGTCTGCTTAGGTAGAACACCTTATCCACTTAGTTAAATCGTCCATTAACCAACCACCACATCATTCTACAAGATTAAAGATAATCCTATGGTCTTATCTCCCTGTGTCACCATGCAAATTTCTACATGTCTAAAACTTTTCTCATGACAAAAATTTGTGAAATTTTGCACTAAGCAATTCAATTTAATTCTGTTAATTTTAACACCTGACTTCCCTGATCATCTTGAACTTCGTGTTTGATCTACTTTCCAAGGCCTAGGGTGCATCCCTTAGATTTCCATGGGAATTCATTATGGGTTTCCTAAAAAGGAAAATGCACCAGCTCACTTAGTTCCATCATCAACAGTTTCAAATTTAATTCCTTGCAACCTTTCAATCTTCCATGCATGAAGAAATCTTCATGAGATGACACTTCTATGAAAAAGCATGCCATAAACTTTTAATCCTCATTTGAGTAGAGCATTCTCACCTCATGCCAAATAGGACAGTCCTAGGAAGGAAATTTTCTGGTTTTAAATGATCAGCCCTGTATTCAAATCCAGCAACTACAAAGTGTCCATTTCCTTGTGAAATTATTATCTTTTATTAATCTTCTAGGATAAAACACAAGTATAACATTTAGCCATATACCTTCACCTTTTCAAACATCAGTTTAAAAGTTAGCTCGAAGATCCTTTCTCATGGACTGTATGATTATCCTATTGAATGGTTATTATTATATGCTTTCATGAAGCGTATTTATTTAGAAGATATATTTCCATTATTTTGTATGTTTCTAGCTTCTCTTGATGCTTCGAAAAACCAAAGAAAATAAAGAGGATGGTTATAGTTTATTACATGGTTTCAATGCAAGTTTCTTATTAGAGTTAATGCTCAAGTGCATTGCACATAATGCGAAATTATTGGATTACAACCTAAAGCCATCAATACCTGTCTCTCCTTTTCCTACCATCAAATTAACATCTGTTGGTTCTCTCTGTCAGTCTTTTCTAGTTCTTGGTCCTGTTCGCAAATGACAAATCAACTTGTAATCCCAGTCAATCAACACAAAAATGTAAAAGAATATGATTTTTTTTATTGATATATGGTATTCTTATATCAATATCTTTTGATGTTTTTACCTGTTGTTTTCTCCCTAATTTATTGAGCACAACAGTCAAATTAATCACTCTCCTTTTTCTCGAGTGATCTGCTCAAAACCTAATTGCTCTTCTCTTTTTTCAGTGATCCACTCAAAAGTCTCAAACCTAATTCATAGTGTGACATTACAGTTGTTGACCCAACCATTCCTTGCAGAATTTGTCTCTCTCTATCGTCTGAACTTTGGAAGAACATGTCGTTGCAGGGTAGATCTGCGGAAAACTTATGTGATTTCCAGGTGTCATGAACACTTAATTTGGTCACATGCTGTCTGTCAGTGGTAGGCAAAAATATTGCAACCACCTGAACTTCTACATCTGTTACTAACAGATGCTCCTATTCCATTCCTACTCTCTTCTCAAAGCCTTGTAAGCAAGGGCTGTGGATGTGTTATTTTAACTTATTCAACCCATGAAAAGTGACAAGAAATTCTGTTGGATGAACCACAACCGTTTATCTAAAAGATTACTTGGTCCGACCCACTCAAGAAGTTGGCTATAGGTTTTATGATATATATGATGAGATCTCAAAACAATCTTTACGTGAATTCATGTATTTTGAGTTGCACTTTCTCTGTCTGCACTTCTAATTTCACATAGTTCATATGTCTCTCAGCTATTTTTCTATAGCCTCTCACTATTTAGCTTCATGTGGTACATGACACACCTTTTGCGCATATCACATGGAATAGTTGCAATCTCATTACATAGAATATGTGCATCGATACTTTATACATGAATGCATCTGTTTATGAATTAGCTGACTCCCTTACAATTAGATATCTTCCCAATAATGGATTTGTCGTCCAAATCCTAAAACAAGACTCACTAACTTTTGGTATTCAACCAAATGATGAAGGCAAATCCTCTATTGCTCCCATTCTCTAAATAAATGTAAACTTGAGAAAATTACTGGTATCATGCTCCCATCCTGGTTCCTGCTTTTGAAACTAATCTAGTTCCTGGCTGTTAATTCCAAATAAGCTCTGCTCATCAAGACATGGGTATGCCAACACCTATACGGGTACATAAGACAGAAATGTTTGTAAGTATCCAACATGTACATGCAAATCTAACACTTCCTTGCACCTGCACCTGAGACCTTAGACATATACACCCTTGTCCGTTTAGGATAGTTCAAGTGACTTTTTTAGATTTTTTAGTTTCTTGACTGTATATTGTTTTGTTCTTGAATTTGGTCAGTTATTGATCATTCTTTCTCAATGAAACAGAAACAGTCAAAAAATGCCTTCAGCTATTGAGCCAAATATAAGAAAAATTGATGCTCAACCGCTGAAATTATTAATTCCATCATCCAGATTACCAAGTAGTAATGCTGTTTAATGGTGGCTCTACATGCATGCACCCGCAAACACGTACAAACTATACAGCAGTTTGTACCTGTTAGCAAGTGTCTTAAAATATAAAGCAATATGTTTATGGGGCAGCCTTAAAATTTCTGCACCTAGGGAATTGAGGGGTGGATAACCTTTTCAGTGCTATGATATGCTTCTAAAGATGCAAAAAGCCATCATCTGGAATTCTCATTTGTCTATGCACAGAAGCAGAGCATTTTCTTGTAATTCTTTGAGTTTTATCATGCCTTCCTTGTATTGTTGGGTCAATTTCCTATAGTCTTATCCTGAAAACAACATTAACAATGCAACAATGTATAACATTTTATGTATTTTTGACATTTTTTTTGTGACAATTGAAATGAAAATAACTGTTCTCCGTTTCAAACATTTATATGCTCAACATGCTGACATCCCTGCAGGAACCTTTTGTCAACATTCCTGAGGATACAATTCTAGAGGCTCTCAAAGTTGTACTAGGTATTGAGCATGCATAATTTTTGACTTGCATGTTGCTGGCAGGTGCAGTTGAAAATTGGCTTTATCATTTTTAACTCTTTCTTTTTCAGATGTCCAGAACCACCCGCTGCTTATTCATTGTAAACGAGGAAAGGTAAGAAGCTAAAATTGTTTGCTATTGCTTCCAATGCCCAGAATCTTGCGCTAAAACATCTCTTTGGTTACATATGTACAGCATCGAACTGGTTGTGTGGTAGGATGTTTGAGGAAACTGCAGAGGTGGTGCTTGACATCAGTGTTTGACGAGTACCAGCATTTTGCCGCTGCCAAAGCAAGGATTTCTGATCAGAGGTTTATGGAGTTATTTGACATTTCGAGCTTGAAACATTTATCAACTTCATATACAGGTTTGAAGAAATCATCAGTTGCCTGAGAAGGCCAGCATTCCTTAATTGCGAGGAAATCTAGGTTACTCTTTCTGTTGGTAGAGAATATTGCGGCATCTGAATGAGTCATTAGAATCCTTCTATTGAAAATTAGAGCATTATGTATTCTAAGGAATCGTATTAGTTGCATGCAGGTTCCATTCAAAGTGCTTTTTATTCTCAATGCACTAACTAGTATGGTCTGGACAATCAGCTGTAGAGATTTAAGGGAAAATTGCAGGAGGTATACTTTTTGGAGATCTCTTGCAAATTATTTTTCTTGACTGAAAGATGTATCCAAGTTGGAATGAATTTAATCATGCCTGTTTCGAATTCTTCATTTTCATATGCTGATTAATATATAGGAAAGAATGAGTATTGCATCTGTTTGAAGACCTCAACAGATATTCTAGATCTGAAGCATCACATATTATGGCATATTCTACTGAAAAAGAAGATTGGTGGATGACATGATAACCTCTAGGGTAGATGGTGTGCAAATGAGGAAGCGTGTGATCATGGCAAAATGCTGCAATTTCTAGCTGAATTATTACATGTATTTGTGATAACATAAATATGTATGATACGCAAACAAAGCATTGGGCAATCATCTGGCTGCTTACATCTTCATGTTGAAATGGCTTGAACACAAATTCCATGCTAAGCCTGCGTTATTTACAAGCATCACCTATTCCACCAAAATTTAGCAAGAAGTTGAAATCCTAATGTTACCTATCTTGGCATCGTGATTGTCTTTTTAAATGCGTGCATATATATGGTGGGAGGGGTGATTCAGCCATTGGCATTGCATGGACTACTTCTCTGGGCTCAAACTTCCTATTTCCTTACATCAATTGAAAGCTCAATATGCTTGGTTAGCATGTCCCAAGTATTCACAAATTCATCATGAAGGTAATCAATCAAGCTCAGTTAGCTACAGACTTATTTTGCCTGTATGTAATCACTGTGACCTGGGTCCTTATCCGGCGGTAAGCGGGTTGCTGGGACCGGTAATGGGCACAATTAGAATCCAATTTGTATTTGAATCAAGTCACCAAACTGAATCCAAATCTAATTTAGTTCCCTTTGAATTAAATAGTATCAGATTTATTATTAAGTATATCAACCGATTCGATGTTTTGGACCAAATTAGATTAAAAGTAATCCAAACACAAATTATAATAAATATATAAATTAATTATCTAATTATGTTATAAATATATTATGTAATACAATAATAGCAAGCAACATGATTAACTTTATCAAAATTATGTTCCGCATATAACTTGATCGAAAAACATGCATAATCATAATCAACAACACAAATTATTGGCAAAATATCAAATAGTGACTTTTTATATTGAGCTTTGGTTTTGAAATATATTGTACTAGTTTCTAATTGATTCGGGTTCAGATTGGGAATTTAAGGATCCGGATCCACTCCAGATTTGAAACCGGTCTTCTTCCTGAATTTGAGCCTAATTCAACAAATTTCGGTTTGGGCTGAACTAACCGGATTAAGTTTCGATCCGCTCTCGGTTGGGTCAGGAGGGGCTCGCTGCACTGGGTCCAATGCCCCATGATATCCATGATGACGTGGAGCGAACGTGTAACATTCCAATTGGTTAGCACACGCGTCTTCCTCTTATAATGCGTTTCGCTTACAAGGACGGCGATTATAGCTTGGAAGGGGGCTGAGACCAGAGATCCAGAAGGTGAGAGCCTGAGAGGTCGGGTCGTTAGTTCTAGTGGTGGATCGAATAGAGATTGAAGAGCGGAAGAGAGATGCGGATTGGTCTCCTCCTCCTCCTCTTGCTCGCCTTTGTCAGCGTCCCGGCGGGAGCCCTCTATTCCCCCTCTTCTCCCGTCGTCCAGCTCAACCCCTCCAACTTCAAGTCCAAGGTCCTCAGATCTCTCTCCAAGCTCAAGTCCTTCTTCGATCGTTCATTGCGAATCCCTTTCTTTCTTTTTTTTGGATCTGTGGTTTGGTGTTCCTTTGTTTGGAGTTGCTGAGTGCTGGAAGAATGGATGGCAGGTTTTGAACGCGAATGGGGTCGTCCTGGTGGAGTTCTTCGCGCCCTGGTGCGGCCACTGCCAAGCTCTCACGCCCACGTGGGAGAAAGCCGCCACCGTCTTGAAGGGCGTCGCCACTGTCGCCGCCCTTGACGCCGACGCCCACAAGTCTCTCGCCCAGGTTGGGGGTCGCCCCAAATCTTTTCTTTCTCCAATTTAATCTGCTGATCTGGTTATCTTTTATTTATGAGTGGCAATGATTTTTGAGTTTTGGGAGTGTTGGATGATGTTCCAGTAGATCTTTGACTTGCTTTATGTGAGTTATTTTAGAGGTGCTGCGAAATTATGGGATACAATTGGTCTGCCGAATCGTTTCGGTTATTTTAGTCTACTTGGATTCCTTGTCGGTGAAAATCTAGATATCTCGTTACAATTGTGAATAAATAAATCTAAGATTGGAGGTTTTTTGAAAAAAACAAAAAATTGCATCTTCATATGACATTCTGCAAATAATAGCACAAATAATACTGATAAACATAAGCGAAGAGCTTCAATGTCATGGTTATACTAATATTGTCAGTTACTCGATGAAATTTATGAAGTTGTACATCATCAAAAGATTGAATTTGTGACTTTGTGATCTTTCTTTTCGTTAGTGTGTTTTATTGATGTATGACATGGAAAGTTCTATCATGCAACTTCAATTTGTTTTCATTAATTTGGGCTGAGAATTTCCTGCAGAAGTTTTCCCACCACTTATCCTTGCTGACATCAATAATATAATAACCTCCTATATGCTCTTTGTGGTCTCCTTTCCTCTAGATGCTCGTTCACACAATAGTAGGGACCACAGTTCATTATATTTTCACCATCAGCAAGATGCACCCGAACCCACTGAAAACTCATGGGATGGGGGGATTAAGATAAATCCTCTAACTAATAATAAGATTTGAGCTCCTGAAGTGAGATTTAGATGCCTATTTTCATTGAGGAACTCACCTGTCACATTTTTCCCTACAATTCAGGGAATGCATCTGTTCAATTGACTGGGTGTTGGGTCAATTGAACACATCAGAACTATGTCCTGATTTTTGTATTTCTATTTGGCTGAGGGCCGGCACTTTGGGGGTTAAGAATATATGCGTTTAAGTATCTTTCTTTGTAATCAGAACAAAGTTCCAATTCATCATTTTCTAATGCAAGCAAGATGTTGGTATATGCAAAGATGTTTAAGCAGCGGTCTTGGCTTTCTTATGTTTCTTCACATGATTGATTTCCTCTACCTGTCTTATTACACTTTTATTCTCTTGTAAATATTTTCTATACATTACTTCTTTGTGTTTTAGACTGATTTCCCGATGCCTTTTTTATAAAATTAATTTCTCACTGTGTAAGGGTGTCTATTCGACCTTGCAGCTTGGTATTAGTTGGAACTTGTGCTTTAACAGATTCATTTGAAGTATTTTGTTGAACTAATATTTGTCCTTAAGCAATTTGACTCTAACTAGTGGATGCTTCACATTGCATTACATAAGCAGTCTTTATTAATTCTACTATTTTGCAGCTCAATTTTTGAATAGATGATGTGACCTTTCTGTTAAATGCTTCTTCTTTGTTGGTCATGGGTTGATGGTTATGTAAAAGATGTTGTGGTTGCTTTTTAACTTGCCTCTGCATTTGTTATGTTTGTAAATATTAGTACCAAGTATATACTTCAATTTTTTCCTCTGTATTTAGTCGATTTCTAAAGTTCTCTGTTAACAATGCTATATTTCTAGTTGTGCTTTTTTTAGGCTTTGCTTATGAGGAATCACCCTACTGATGTAGTGCATGATGACTTATTTATAGGAATACGGAATTAAAGGATTTCCTACAATAAAGGTGTTCTCACCTGGTAAGCCTCCAGTAGATTATCAAGGAGCAAGGGATGTGAAGCCTATTGCAGAATTTGCTCTGCAGCAGGTTTGTTGGAACCAGCCTCTTTAATTGCATATCGTTTATTGGTTCGATCTTATCATGGGGATGGAGTTTGTATGTGTTCACTCGTATTATATAATTGACATATATTTATATATGTCTTTATACTTTATGTTCATACTTAGTGGGATAATCTCTAAACTCAGAGCCATGATGCTATTATGTGCAGTACAAAAGCCTGGCCACTTGGGTAATAAGTTGTGTATTTTATGTCATCCGAACTTATCAAACTAACATGGTCGTAACTGATTACTACTTCATCCACCAACTTTGTTGGAATCTATGCTGGTTAATCATATTTTAAGGTCATGATCATCATCATGTACTGGAATTTAACATTTTGTTCCCTCTTTTAGAGTTCCCTAGTTATAATGTATGTATAGATCAGGGTCGGCAGAACCGTCCCAAATCGGGCGGTTCCGGCCGTTCTGAGTCGTACCGGCGGCTCACCAATACGGTTCCAGCAACAGAAATAGAACCCATTGCCGGAGCCAGAGAAGGAGAAGGAAAGAGAGAGCTAGCGGGGGGGGGGGGAGGGAGGGAGAGGGTGAGGGTGGGATGCTGGCGGAGTGCCATGGGAGGCCGTTGAGGGCTGGCCTCAGCCGTAGAGCGAGGTCGTGGCCGCTCGACCTTAAAAAATTTGTGATTTTTAAGTGAAGTCGGCAAGAGATTTGCCAACTTTACTTAAAAAAATGCGAAAGTTTTTAGCCGCGGCCTCCGCAGGCCTCCTCAAGCCCTCCCCCGCTCGCTCTCTCTCTCTCTCTCTCTCTCTCTCTCTCTCTTTTTCTCTCTTCTACGGTCCCTCTCTCGGTACAGGCTCGGTACTATCCGTACGAGTCATCCTGCCGGCAAACCAATACGGTATTTGGTGTCGATTCCTCCAACCTTGGTATAGATGCATGTGGCTGCTAAAGATTTTAGATTTAGGATAATTTGATTAAAAATTTAAATTCTAAAGAGACTTGAAAACAAATGACTCCTAACTGATTTTTTTAATTCACTATATACACCTTTCCACCCTTGGTTCCAAAGTATCTTTCTTTCTCCTCTCTTGAAGGTTCTTAGAGTTCAGATATACCAAGATATCTCTTTTATAAAAATCTGTATGCCTTTTAAGAGAGAAATTTTAATTATCGTTATCATAGAAATATTTGAATATCCTGGAGCGGTATGGTTGGGATTATTTTTGGAATTGAAACTGGAAATTAAGCCACTTTTATATGGTTTAAGGATTGCAATAGCTACTGCTTCTTGAAAAATACTCAAAGTTCAAATATTGGAATGCTTTTGAAATCAATGCTATTTACCAATGTATGAAAATCATTGTAAATTTTGGAGTTGAGAGGAAAACTTTAGTCTAGAAATATGGAGAAAACCTCAGATTAATATTAAGTTGTTAGCGAAATACAGGAATAATCATCTAGGTACAAACATGTGGAAATACATTATCTGTAATAAAGATCAATGCTCATTTTATTGGCTCTATCATCCTAGGGACTTTGAGCTTAGAGTAACTCTAGGAAAGATATAAGGAATGCAATTTGGTCTCTGGTAAGTTGAAATGACCCTTTAAATTTTTGTGCTAAAATGTACCTAACTTAGGTCTGGCCTGGATTGGAAATTCTTAGACAGAGAAAAATTGATCCAACCTAATTCTTGTACTAAGAGATCTTAACTCATCCAATCTAATACTAGTGTTATATAATAAAAGCGCTAGGAGAGCAGCTTAAGAAGAGATGATCTCTAGATTCAGCACCAGCAAAGGAAACATCTATGGACATTGGGATTTTTAAGATAAAATTTTAGTTAAGGTATGTGGTCTGTCAAGAAAAGTTCTGTCAAGGCAGGAGCTGTGTTTAGGAATTTAGCCGCTATTTCAAATGATGTTACTCCAGTTCACTATCTTGACCATCCAGACGGATGAAAATGAGAAGTTTGTATCGTTGGCAGGCTTCCAAATAGTGCAATTAGGGGCACCATTTGCAGGAAGATACTTTTGAATTCCAAATAATGAAATTCGGGAGACCATTCATAAAACAGAACTAAGAACTACAGTTAGGTGTGCTTCTATCTGCTTTTTCTCCTCCAGATGTTGGATAAGATAGATTAACCAAGAATCTGATGAAGTACCTTTAGAAGTCCAAGGATCAAACGAGAATGACAATTTCTATCAAAAAGCATATAAAAGATTTGTCATTTAATTTCCTCTCTAGTTTGAAGAATGATGGGTTAAGAGCAAGAATTGGAGGAAATTCATTTCCCTTGGTTCATTTGTTCGCATCCACCTGACTGAAAAAGATCTTTTGTTGTTGTTGCAATCACACAGCCATTTCATGTTAACTGCCTTCAACGTTTTGAAACCATGATCTTCTTTCTAGGCCTGAAAAGAGGGCTCTTGCTGCTTGTGCAAGTCTGAATTCCCATAAGATATTTCTTACAGATGGCTTTGTGATCTGTAAAATCTTTGTTGGACATGGGAGCTGGCCAACAGATAAGCTTGATAAAAGAGATTAAGATTCAGGATTACAGGCAAAGAAGAATAGCTTACATTTCCTTAAGTCTGCTATTCAATTTATCTCATTAAGAAAATACTGGCACAAGTCTTGCACCAAGGGGAAGAGATGCTGGCTTTACGAGTTTCGATGTCACATAGTTGTCACTGCAGCCATCAAGCATTTTCAAAGAATCATTCTTTGTTAATTATTTCCAGTGGGTTTCCTTCGGTATCATGCAAGTTTTTTTGAGGACTTTCGTTACCTAGGTCTCACATATCTTTGTTGCATCACTTTGTTCTCCATTGGTACAACTGCCATGATTGTTGTAATAATCCCATGTCTATAATCTAAGATAAATCGCCTATTCTTTTTCTTCTTCTGATCTGTCTAAACAATCAATATTGTTTTAACATCTCAAAGACTTTCTTTCGTTTATGGACTTTTTTCTTTTTTAACTCGAGAAATTTTTCTTCTTGCCATTAGTTTTGCCAAACTCAGAGGCAGATTCCCATCCCTTGCCTTAGTGATCTATCGTTCATAACACCAGTATTTATTTTACTTAAGCTTACATTGACTTTTGTATGTGATTTTTCATTTGGTGATCATCATATGACCTATGTTTGAAGTATAATATCTATTGATTTCAAATTACTGTAAAACTTGCTTTTGCTGTTTATAGTTGTAATAAGCCCATATATATAATCTAAGATAAATCCCCTATTCTTTTTCTTCTTATGATCTGTTTAAACAATCAATATTGTTGTAACATCTCAAAGACTTTCTTTCCTTTATGGACTTTTTTCTTTTTTAACTCGAGGCATTTTTCTTCTTGCCATTAGTTTTGCCAAACTCAGCGGCAGATTCCCATCCCTTGCCTTACCGATCTATCATTCATAACACCAATATTTATTTTTCTTAAGCTTACATTTAACTTTTGTATGTGGTTTTTCATTTGGTGATCATCATATGACCTATGTTTGAAGTATAATATCTATTGATTTCAAATTACTGTAAAACTTACTTTCGCTGTTTATATATCAATGAAACAAAATGATTCATGAGTCTATATGGTCAACTTTCATGTTTTATTGCCCATCACTTGAATTGTAAATTCTTTGCTTTTCTTTGTGAAATGATGAATATAAGTTAAACACTGACATGCTTCCTTATGCACAGATTAAGGCGCTTCTTAAGGAACGGTTAAATGGCAAGTCATCTAGAGGTTCAAGTGAGAAATCTGAAACAAGTGCTTCGATAGAACTGACTTCTCGTAACTTTGATGAACTAGTTCTAAAAAGTAAAGACCTTTGGATTGTGGAATTCTTTGCACCATGGTATGTAACTCTACACGTATTTCATCTCTTGCTGTCTTGTAATGACGGCAATTGATATTAATATTCTTTTACTTTCTTTCTTCTAATTTGTTTGCATATGTGCTTAGAGTAACAACAAAAGCCACTAAACCAATTTATTAAGAACTTATTTTTTGAGGAAAAGATAATCACTTTTAGCTTTCATAATGGGCATCTGTCGAAGTATTCGTGCCAACTATCTAAAATGTTGCTCCTTAAGGCATGTTTTTTGTGAGTTAGGAGATTAAATAACTACATTATTTTTGAGTCACAAATTATGACATCTTATGATGTCTAAGTATATGCAAGATAATGTTATCAGATTAGGATTCATTTCCTAATTTGAATTGTTTATACAACCAGTTATGAACCTATTATCAACTCTAAACCTCTTCCATTTAGGCATGGGACCATTTATCAACCGCCTATTATTAACAGAATTTATTTTCCATTACATTCAGTGTATGGTAATATTCTTTGTTTGCTCTGGCCTTCCTATATAGTCTTGTTCTGCTTCGTTACTGGTTTCTATATTTTTCATGGCATCTATGAGTGTCATTAGGCCAGCTTATAATACTATGGCAATGCCAGAATTAAACTTAGTTTTCTTCTGAAAGCCCTTTATTTTGACAGGTCAAGAGTGTCCATGGATAACAACCACCATTATATATTGTGTTTTCATTTTATTTTATTTAATGGTGCACATTCTAACATTTCTAAAGATCCTAAATTTGCAAGATATCTTTGTATTTAAACGCTGCATCGCATTTTCACATGTTCAAGAATTTAGACCCTGTTGCCGGACACCTTTTCATTCTTAGCTTGTATGTTCTTTGTCAATGAACTGATGTGCTTATGAATGGACTTCGTTTGTTTTCAGCAGCGAGACTAATTGATTTTGTTATTTTAGGTGTGGGCATTGCAAAAAGCTGGCACCAGAATGGAAGAAAGCCTCAAATAACTTGAAGGGGAAAGTGAAACTAGGCCATGTTGATTGTGATGCAGAAAAGGTACTCTTTGTTTTCACTGGTACTCTTTTGTGTTCTTCTTTATCATTCGTATAAACTTCGTTGTATATTTCTGCAAAGTAATAGAGATGTTCGCCTGTACCTCAAGTTGCTTGTAGAACTTGATAGCTAGTTCACAAAACATTAAGCATCAGGGAGAGGTATATGCAGCTTCATGTATTGCTCTAATTTTTGCAATATGTTACATTATGCATGGTGAACGAGTAGTCCATGGTTCCCCTTATTCTTAGCCGGCCGTGCATCTGAGTGATTGATTGTGTGCGTGAGAAAGAGAGAGAGAGCTGTGCTCTCCTTAATGTGGATCTGGATGCCAGCTACCATAATATCAGATCCGTAAGGATAGTCTTCAAGTAAGCTTTGTGAGCTGCTCTCCTTGTAATGATCTTACCCTTTTGAGTCATATTTGCTTAGAGAAGTCTTTATTTTTTGTGACTTCTCATATCTATTCTCAGACATGGGCAATGAAGAGATGTTGTAATGCTGGTTAATATATTACTTGCTTATCCTACACTAACAATATTTTGTTTGGGCATGCCAGTCATGAGTGCTTCTTTTCCTCCAATTTCTGGTTTATAATATTGAGATATTCATGTTGAACAATTTTGAAGGTGTTAAGCTTAATGCTAACAAACATGCAAATTTGCCAGTCTTTGATGAGTAGATTCAATGTACAAGGATTCCCTACTATTTTGGTGTTCGGAATTGTCAAGGACAGCCCATATCCCTATGAGGGGGCTCGAGTTGCTTCAGCAATTGAGTCATTTGCACTGGAACAGCTCGAAACCAATGTTGCTCCTCCTGAAGTGTCCGAGTTGACTGGCCCAGTAAACACTCGTGCATTGCCTTTTCATTTTACCATATGCCAATAATTCTGTGCTTGTTGTAAGATGCCTTTTGATTTTGTAGGATGTGATGGAAGAGAAATGTTCTTCGGCTGCTATCTGTTTTGTGGCTTTCCTCCCTGATATCTTGGATTCCAAGGCAGAGGGAAGAAATAAGTACCTTGAGCTTCTATTGTCAGTTGCTGAGAAATTTAGAAGGAGCCCTTACAGGCAAGTGCTGACTTAAATAGTTTTGGTTATTTATGATTATTTTTTTGTTAACAACATTAATTATTACACCGTTTGCATGGAAAGAATAACAGTAACAAGTAATGTCTATAAAATAGATTTGATCTATATAACTGGTTTTTCGAGTTTTCCAATTACGGAAAGGGTTTGTTGTTAAATATTGGCAAAAATTAAATTAATTGGTTATTTCCTTGTTCTTGTTAAGAATGATCATGATATATTTCACATTGATCTGTTATCCAAGATGTTGTCTTGAATTAAATAGTCGTGCCTTATTATGATTGTGCTTTTTGTATGAATGGATTTTAGGGGAAGGCAGATGTGGGGGATGGCGTCTGCATAGACCCAGGATGGATAAGAAATTTTGATTTTGTAACAATAAATGATTTAGCAATTCTTGTGGAGTTTCTTTTCATAATATCTTCAACAATAACGCCATGCTCTTGACATCTTTTCTTCACCTCAAATCAAAGTCAACCGCATGTAATGAATCTAATTTTTTCACATTTATCATCTGACCATCTAGAGAAATTTGATAAGCTGTATATGCTATTGGGTGGAATTCAACACTCCTAATATTCGACTGGGTTTTACTGTAAGGAACATATGCTATTGGAAATCATGATTTGTTTCATTTTTAGTTGCGCAATGTATTTGACATTACATGGAGTTAAGGTAATTTATCTTGCAGCTATGTGTGGGCTGCAGCAGGCAAGCAGCCTGACCTCGAGAAGCAGGTCGGAGTTGGTGGTTATGGTTACCCAGCTTTGGTGGCTCTGAATGTGAAGAAAGGCATATACGCCCCGCTCCGGAGTGCCTTCGAGCATGACCCGATCATGTAAGCTAGTTATTTTGGACTCGTGTTTATGTTTTTGTTTAGTCAATATTTCAGTGCACTCCTATGAAGGAGAACTAATGGAAATATATACTTTCAGTGACTTTGTGAAAGAAGCAGGGCGTGGTGGTAAGGGAAACCTGCCTCTAGAGAAAGCCCCCTCTGTCGTCCAAACAGAACCATGGGATGGCAAAGATGGAGAGATCATTGAAGAGGATGAGTTCTCTCTTGAAGAGCTTCTGGGGGAAGACACTACAACCAAAGATGAATTATAACCAGGAAGCAGGATTTGGATAATTTGTGCATGAGTGTCAAAAATGAGGACTGTCAAGCAATTCCAACATTATTGGAAGTCGTGATTCATATGCTTCAGACTGTTTTGCCTTCGTCAGAGAAATTTCAGGTCTGGTTCATGGAGTGTTTACAGTACTTTCTTGAGGGCACCATGCTTCATCATGGGTCTAGATGGATAGATCTCAATATGTTAGTTTCTTGTAAGGGAACATGTTAATTTAGAATCTAATTACTTGATAATGGAAACAGTTTTTTTTAATATTTAACACAGGTTAGATGTTTGTGTAGAGGCATTGCCATGAATCAGTGGCTGATGCTTAAGAGCCATATGTTGCCAGCTAAAACAGAATATGGGATCAAAAATATTGGTTGCAGAAGCAAGGACTTCCCAAGAAGGAAGTGGGGTGTTGCAGGAGAATGGGGACGATTACAATCTTCCTATCAATTTTTCATGACGCATTATGTGGTTCTGCTGGCGACTCTATTTTGAATTCTCAGGAAATGTCTGCCCTTTGTCCACTCGAAGAGCAGGCAATGATTTTAATGTGACTGAGCGATTCTTGTTCCTAACCCTTCGAACGAGAGAATGGAAATGAGTACCGTTGTTATCTGGATCTGAAATCAATAATCAGATACTTGAACGAAAAATTGATGTCGTTGATCATAATCCTATCACTAAATATGCCAACTATTAAATAATCATATATTTTAGAAATATTTAACATATGAATCAAATAGACATAATAATAAATAGTTACAATAATATAAGATTATATTTTATTATGATTTAGGTATTAACAAATATTAATTTTTAATCTATATATTTTAATAGTATATATGGTGATTTATGGGATAGATTCTTAATTTAAATGTTTTAACAGATATTTAAGAATACTAGCATAATAAAAATTATTTATTTATTTTGTTTATTTGATATATATATTAGAGGCCATCAAAATATGTAATTATTTAGTGATATAAGTTATGTTTAGTGATATAAGTTATGATCAACAATGTGAATATTTGATTTAAACGTTTGATTATGAATTATGGATTTGAGAAGAGTATATATCCTCTCCTTTTAGGTAGAGCAAATTTCTATATATAAATAAAAACTTAAGCTAAGCAGTTTATATCGGGCAGGATGCCATCACTACGGCATGCCACAGAGATATTCAACCATGTTGGGGGGAATAAGATTTTTTTCCAAATGACATAAATGCCCCTAAGAAGCCGTACAACTTCCGACCCCGGACGGCCGAAGTCGGCGTCCGACTTCGGAGCGCCCGACCTCAAGACGACCGACCTCGAGACCTCCGACCTAAGAAAAACCCCGATGTTCGAGGTCTACTCTTGTCAGCCACCTACTACGGCCGTGCGCCTCTGAGGTCTGGCCGAGGACCATACCATGACGCCCCTCTGGCATTTATTGCGCATGGTCGCTGTAACTCTCCGGCTTACTCCACAATAAATGCGGATCTCCGGCTTACTCCACAATAAATGCGGATCTCCGGCTTACTCCACAATAAATGCGCATGGCTCCTGTCATCTACGGACTCTCAGCTCTCCACGGCGAATCAGCCCAGCAGGGTCTAGTCAACTATGATAAGTCTCCGATCTCGGCCATACCTCCGACACCAATGCAATAATTCGCCTGATAGCGTGCTAGTTCGGGCTGTACGACGCCCTCACCGCCGACATCAGTGCAATGATCCGCCTGACCGTGCGCTGACCCGAACGACATGCCGAGCCGTACTACGGCTTCGTCTTGTTACATCGCAGGTAGACCGACCCCCGCCTATAAAAGGGAGCCTTGGCCTCTCAGGAGGGGGTTGGAAGATGGATGCACTCTACTGACACTGTTTATCTCCTTCCTACACTATTTGCCCCCTCCCTGACTTGAGCGTCGGAGGGCCGGCGCCGGAAAACCCGGCCACCGGCTCGTGTGCAGGCACCCAGACGGAGGACGCCGCCAGCTGACGGATCGTCGCCTCGCCCCGTGGACCAGCCGTCCCTTCTCTCCGACCGCCCCAGACGGAGGACGCCGCCCGCCGACGGACCGCCGCCCCGCCGTGAGAACTCGCCGCTCCCTCTCCTCGACCGACGATTGCCCCCGGGTCCAATTTCCAGCAACAGTTGGCGCTAGAGGAAGGGCCCGAGTAGCAGTCATGAAGTTGAGAAGTAAGGGAGCCTCTAACATCTCCCGGCGTCCCCCGCAAAGCCCCGGACACTCTGTCCAGAATTCTCCAACTCCGGCTGACCCAGTTCCTCAGGTCCCGCCGGAACAGTTCGACGCCTTGGTACAGCAAGTCCAGGCCCTGGCCGCCGCCGTTCAGAGTCTGCGGCACGAGGAAGCCTTACCTACGCTCCCCCCACGGGCTCAGGCCCCGCCGGAGTGTCTCCCCAACGGCCCGGTTTTCCCAAGCCAAAACTCGCATGGCTCTTCTAGAGCCAACAACGGAGAACAAGCTTCTCCCCGGAGGGAGTTACCGGGAGAAGGTTTCGATCGGAGACCCCAACTTTCTGAGGCAGAGTCAGCCCCAGATCACCGTGAGCCGGCGCAAACCACAGCGACAATCCCACGGGTGGGGGAGCTCGACCGAAAAGTTGAGCATCTGGAGCGTCAGATTGCGGCGCTCCACAGCAAGAAGGCAAGACAAGAGGGAGACTTTGAGTTCACCACCAAGTCCCCCTTCTCCCGCCAGATCGAGGATGAGCCGGTTCCCGCGAGGTTCAAAATGCCTCAGGTGGAACCCTACAACGGGACAACCGACCCTCTCGACCACCTGGAGAGCTATCGGGCCCTCATGGCCCTACAAGGGTCCTCGGAGGCCATACTCTGCAAGGCCTTCCCAGCGACCCTCCGAGGGACCGCTCGGCTTTGGTTTTCTGGACTGAAGCCGAATACGGTGTCCTCTTTTGAGCAGCTCGGCAGGCAGTTCGCCACCAACTTCGCTGCCAGCCGGCGCCAGCGACGGACGTCAGACTCCCTCCTCGACATCAAACAGAAAGAGGGGGAGCCCCTCAAGGAGTACCTGGACCGCTTCACCGCCGCCACATGGGAGGTTCGCGAGCTAGACCAGTCGATGGCTATGTCGGCTCTGAAAACTGGGGTTCGCTCCTACCGATTCCTCTTCTCCATCGAGAAGAGCTTCCCGGCCGACTTCACTGAAATGTTGGCCCGAGCCCGGAAGTATGCCAAGGCCGAGGAGGCAGTTGCATCCAGGCGGGGGGCAATTGAGCCCGCCTCCAAGAAGCAGAAGAAACGCCGCGAGGAGCGCGGCCGACAAAGGAGCCGATCCCCCGCCGAGAGAAGAACCTCCCCAGACTGAGAAGTCCGCCCCGACAGCAGGGGCGATCTCAGCAAAGGACCCCTCCTCGGCCGAGGTCCCCACCACGGCCTCGGACGTACCCGGGAAAGTACGAGAACTACACACCCGTCAACGCTCCCCGGGCCGAAATCCTGATGGAAATCGAGGGTCGGGACTTCTTCCGACCCCCGCCTCCTATGCGAGACACGGGATTCCCCCGGAATCCCAGGAAGTATTGCCGCTTCCACCGAGATCGTGGGCACGACACGGAGGACTGCTACCAACTCCGGGATGAGATAGAAGCGCTCATCCGACGGGGAGTACTCAACCGGTTCATGAGGAACCGACCTGAGGAAAGGAGGCCGGCGGAGAATGTCGCACCAACCGAAAATCCGGGCGACAACAGGCCCATCGCCGACACCATCAACATGATCGGGCGGGCCTCGGCAGGAACAGCCGCCCAGGGAGCACCCCCGAAGCGCCCACGTACTGGTGAAGTCATCTCGTTCTCGGACGAGGACTTAGAAGGGGTCGAAACCCCCCATGATGACGCTGTGGTCATCTCTATGATTGTAAATAGGTTTGATGTAAAGCGTGTCCTAGTTGACAATGGAAGCTCAGCCAACATTTTGTATTATCATGCCTACCAAAAAATGGGATTGACAGAAGGGCATCTCCGGAGAATCAATGCCCCGTTAGTTGGGTTTACCGGAGATGCAGTCCCGGTTGAAGGTGAGGCTAGCTTCCTTGTCACAGTCGGCCTCGCCCCTCGGGAGAGCACTGTGAGGATGGACCTCCTGGTGGTCCGTCTGCCCTCGGTCTACAACGTCATCCTTGGGCGCCCAGGGCTAAATGCCCTTCGAGCCGTGGTTTCAACTCGCCATTTGCTCATGCGGTTCCCCCACCGACCAAGGAGTAGGCGAGGTCCGCGGAGACCAGCTGGTCGCCAAGCAATGCTACATGGCGGCCCACACAGAAAAGCAACCAGCCGAGGCGCCGGACCACCCAATGGGCCCTTCGCTGCCCATAGAAACCCTCGATGCGAGGGACACCCTCTGGAAGAAGCAAGTAGAGCCCGGTGAGCTCCTTATTCAAATCCCACTACAAGAAAATTTTTCCGAGCTAACTGCGCAGGTCGGCTCCGGCCTCGGCGCCCGCGAGAGGGATTGCCTTGTCAGCTTCCTGCGGGACAACGCTGACGTCTTCGCCTGGTCGCCTGCGGACGTGCCGGGAATTGACCCTGGAGTCATGGTCCACCGACTCCAGGTAAGGCCGACCAGCAGGCCTGTGAAGCAGAAGAAAAGAGGCTCTGCTCCGGAACGACAACGGGCTGCAGCTGAAGAGGTGGACAAGCTCCTCGGAGCCGGTTTCATCCGGGAGGTCTCCTACCCGGACTGGCTCGCCAACATAGTCCTCGTGAAGAAGGCCAACGGAAAATGGCGTATGTGCGTGGACTACACCGACTTGAACAAGGCTTACCCAAAAGACAGCTTCCCCCTCCCGAGCATCGACCAGCTCGTCGACTCCACTTCAGGACACCAACTGCTAACTTTTATGGACGCCTTTTCAGGATACAATCAAATCCGAATGGCGCCAGAAGACGAGGAGAAGACGGCCTTCATCACCGACAAGGGCACCTACTGCTACAAGGTGATGCCCTTCGGCCTAAAGAACGCTGGGGCCACCTATCAGAGACTGGTCAGCCAAATTTTTAAAGACCAGATCGGCCGGAACATGGAAGTCTATGTGGACGACATGCTGGTAAAGAGCCGAGCGGCGAAACACCACATAGCCGATCTCAACGAGACATTCGCCAAACTCAGAAGGTACCAAATGAAACTCAATCCGGCGAAGTGCGCGTTCGGGGTCACCTCGGGCAAGTTCCTGGGTTTCATAGTGACCCAGCGCGGAATTGAAGCCAACCCGGAGAAAATCCGGGCACTGCAAGAGATGTCGCCTCCAAAGACAGTTAAGGAGGTGCAACGGCTCGCGGGGCGGGTTGCCGCCCTGGGAAGGTTCGTCTCTCGGTCAGCCGACGATGCCTCCCCTTCTTCAAGAGCCTCAAACGGCCGAAAGACTTCCGGTGGACAGAAGAATGCCAGCAGGCCTTTGAAGAGCTTCGGAGCCTTCTGGCCTCTCCCCCGCTGCTTACCAAGCCCCAGAAAGGCGAGATCCTTTACTTATATCTGGCCGTCTCCCCAGCTGCAGTGAGCTCAGTTCTCGTCCGGGAAGAGGACAAGCTCCAAAAGCCGGTCTATTACACCAGCCGGGTTCTCAGGGATGCTGAGACCCGATATTCTAAACTTGAGAAGACCATCTTCGCTCTCATCATCTCGGCTCGGAGACTCAGGCCTTACTTCCAAGCCCACACGATAGCCATATTGACCGACCAGCCTATGAAGCAAATACTGCAGAGGTCGGATCGTGCGGGGAGGATCGCCAAATGGGCGGTCGAGCTCGGGGAATTCGACCTCGAATATCGGCCCAGGCCGGCTATCAAAGCTCAGATACTCGCCGACTTCATTGTGGAGTGCACCCTTCCGGACGACCCCGAGAGGCCACCCGAATCCGTAGAGGAGGCCCCGAGGCAGCCATGGGTCCTGCACTCGGACGGGTCTTCGACCTCGGGGGGTAGCGGGGCCGGACTCATCCTCACCAGTCCAGACGGAGTGGTGGCAGAGCAAGCTTTGCGCCTCGAATTCCCGGCCTCGAACAATGAGGCCGAGTATGAGGCTCTCATCGCCGGGCTCAAGCTGGCAAAAGAACTAAAAGTGGAAGACCTGACGGCCTTCAGCGACTCCCAGCTGGTAGTGAACCAGATCCAAGGAGACTTCGAAGCTAAAGAGCCATCCATGCAAAAGTATCTCCAAAAGGTGTGGGAACTCATATCTGCCCTGAATTCTTTCAATATTCAATACATCCCCAGAGCGGAAAACCTCAGGGCAGACCAGCTATCCAAATTGGCAACCTCCCGCATGAGCGAGCTTCCCAAGGGAACAGCGCTCGAGTATCTTCGGATCCCCAGTACGGAGGAACCCGAGCCCACCATGTGCATCGACTCCGAGCCAAGCTGGATCGATGGGCTCGTCTGCTACCTTCAGGACGGAACCCTACCTCACGACGAGACGGAAGCTCGCCGAATCAAGCGTCAGGCCCCCCGGTATGTCTTATACGAGAATAGACTCTACCGGCGATCATTTACTTCTCCCCTTCTCAGATGCCTCCACCCCTCCGAGGCGGACTATGCCCTCCGAGAGGTCCATGAAGGGATCTGCGGAAATCACCTGGGGGGTCGGGCATTAGCCCATAAGGTCCTGCGACAAGGATATTATTGGCCCACACTCCAGAAGGATGCAACGGATTTCGTCCGGAAGTGCGATCGGTGCCAATGAAACGCCAATGTCCAGCGCCGACCTTCAGCTCTGCTGACCTCCATCATCGCCCCCTGGCCGTTTGCCCAATGGGGGATCGACATCCTAGGGCCCTTTCCCCTGGCCACCGGACAGAGAAAGTTCCTGGTCGTCTCCATCGACTACTTCACCAAATGGGTCGAGGCCGAACCCGTCGCCCGGATCACCGAGCAAAAGATGCGAGACTTCGTGTGGAAGTCCATAATCTGTAGATTCGGACTCCCCCGTATCCTTATATCTGACAATGGTCGACAATTTGACAATGTTCATTTCAGGAAATTTTGCTCCGAGCTCGGCATTGACCACCGTTTCACCTCAGTCGCTCACCCCCAGACAAACGGAGAAACTGAGGTAACTAACCGCACTATTTTGCAGGGGCTCAAGGCTAGGCTTGATCGGTCCAAAGGACAGTGGGTCGAGGACTTGTACAATGTCCTTTGGGCGTACCGGACCACGTTCCGACTTTCCACGGGAGAGACCCCCTTCAACCTAGCATACGGCACTGAGGCCGTCATCCCGTTGGAGATCGGCCTGCCTTCTCCAAGGGTGGAGCATTACGACCCCGACACCAATTCTTCCCAGCTCAGGAGCAACTTGGACCTCGTCGAAGAGACAAGAGAGGTTGTCCGGGTCCGCATGGCGAGATACCAATAGCGAACGGCCCAATACTACAACTCTAGAGTCAAGCCCAAGCTCTTCAAAGTGGGGGACCTCGTCCTCAGGAGAGCCGAGGCTTCTCAACCGACGGAGCAAGGAAAGCTCGCCCCAAATTGGGAAGGGCCGTACCAGATCGCCCGGGTACAACGACCAGGGGCGTATAAATTAAAGTCCCTAGAGGGGACCCTGATCCCGCGAAGCTGGAACTCCGAGAATCTACGAATGTACTACCAGTAAAACTCCTAGGGGTTCAAGACAATCAGGACAATGGACTCAGCTTCCTTTTCGCAAACAATTCTCTTATCTTGATGGCCGTAATTCCCTTCTAATATTGGGTCGTCTGTGATCCTCAGATTCCCCGGCCAAAATCGGGATGCCTCGAGGCTCGACCGTAGAGTCCCAAACTCCCTCGACCTCGGAAAGAATCGTAGGACGACGAAGCATCGACTTGGCGCGAAATTCCCTCGACTAAGGTCAGGATGCCCCGGTTCGTCGGGATGCCCCGAGACGTCGGGATGTCCCGGCTATAGGGATGTTCGAGACGTCAAGATATGAGTACGGTCCTCTCTGACCAGACGAGCTCGGCTCGTTCTCCATCAACTTCCACCTATGAGCACGGTCCTCTCTGACCAGACGAGCTCGGCTCGTTCTCCTACCTCGACTAAGGTCGGAATGCCCCGAGGGTCGACCGTAGAGAACCAGACTCCCTCGACCTCGGAAAGACGCCGTGAGGGGTGGAAAGGGTGGCTCCACCCGGGGCGCCACAAAGTGGACCCCCGGGAGCGGTCGACGATCCCCGATCCCCGAAGCGAGCGATCCCTCGACTAAGGTCGGGATGCCCCGAGGGTCGACCGTAGAGAACCAGACTCCCTCGACCTCGAGAAGCGTCGCAGGTCGGTAGAGCGTGCCCAGACCCGCCGACTTGACGAACGATCCCTCGACTAAGGTCGGGATGCCCCGAGGGTCGACCGTAGAGAACCAAACTCCCTCGACCTCGGGAAGAAGCCGTAAGGGGTGGAAAGGGTGGCTCCACCCGGGGCGCCACGAAGTGGACCCCCGGGAGCGGTCGACGATCCCCGATCCCCGAAGCGAGCTATTCTCCGACTAAGGTCGGGATGCCCCGAGGGTCGACCATAGAGAACCAGACTCCCTCGACCTCGGGAAGCGTCGCAGGTCGGTAGAGCGTGCCCAGACCCGCCGACCTGACGAACGATCCCTCGACTAAGGTCGGGATGCCCCGAGGGTCGACCGTAGAGTCCCAAACTCCCTCGACCTCGGGAGGCACCACAGGTCAGCAAAGCGTCCACGGACTCGCCGACCTGACGCAAGATCCCTCGACCAAGGTTGAGGCGCCCGAGGTCCTACCATGGGGTCTGAAACTCCCTCGACCTCGCAGAGAGCTACAATTCAATAAAGCCTCGCCAAATCCTCTCAACCTCGGTGGGCGCTGTTGGGTCCGTGAGAAACCCGAGCCCCCCTTTAAGTCAAAATGACTCCGGAGGTCGACGAGGAAAGGAGGCAACCTACTCCACCATGCGAAGCATAACTCCGAGAATGCAAGAGGTACATCTAACTAGACGCCCTCCTTGTCAAATTTTATCTAATACTGCTGAGCGGAACCTCAACGTTGGAGTCTTATCACGCCCCAAAGCCGGGCTTCTCCAATAGGTCGGCTTAAGACCGACCCCCTAACTACGCTATGTATGCTCCGTTCGTCAAGTCTCCGCAATTTGTGCAAAGGCTTCATAAATTAGGGCCCAACTCGGCTCTCCTACGTAAACTCCGACGTCCGGCTGAGAAAGTGGTCCCGGCCACGAGTGTACCAGCCAAACACGGGTACCAAGGCAATCTTTGGAAATCCCGGCCTTGCTCACCGAAATCTCGGCAGAATCCGAGAACGAAAACTACGAAAACCTTCGGCAATAACTTGTTTATTAGCCCGCGCTCCCTACGAGGGGTTCGGAGTTGAGTTCGGAAATCCGGCTAAACTTCCTGAATAGCAGCACGCACAGACCTAGTCCGGTCTTATTTGAAGGGCCAAGGCCCGACCTCGAGCCCTTGAGATTTTCCTGAAGGCTAAACGCGATGACTTTTACGACACTCAGATCCGAGCTATAGGACTTAGAGAAATTTTCTAAAAAACCTAAGACTCGGAGCTCCTTTTGGTCGGAATGACTGGAACCCGAGAAGGCTAAGACATAGCCCGGGAAAAGAGGGCAACTTCGTTAAGCAGCCCGGAAATTAAAATACAAAGTTAGAGGTCTTCGAGGCAGTTAGCTAAGGCTATAGCCTCATTCACAACAACAGAGGGAAAGATGAACACGGAATGACAAAAATATTTTTTCATTAACAAAGGGCCGGAAGGCCAATTACAAAAATTGGAAGTCGGCCACTCAAGGGCCGACCCCGGATACAACGAAAAAGAAAAGAAAAATACGCTAAGTCCTAAGCGGCGGGAGCAACATCCGGGGGGTCGTCCGGCACATTGATGACCTCATGATCTTCATCCGGAACAGGCTCGGGGTCGGGGGCAGGAGCTTCGGGCACCGCCCCCAGGACGGCGTCCACCTCGGCCGCCGGAGCCGCCTCCATGACACCGTCCGCCTCGGCCACCCCCGTCGAAGGCTCGGCGGGGTCTTGTTCATATATTCCCGCCTCGGATGTCAGGATGGCAGGAAGGGCTTCCACGTCGGACCCCCAGCCCAGGTCCTCCCTCGGACGGACCGTCGAAAGGTCGTACTGAGGGCAGTACCGACGCATCTGCACCCGGAAGTTCTCGAAGCCCCGGAGGAAACCATCCACCGTCTCCTCCTCCAACATGTCGCGGAACTCTTGCGACTCTTTGAAGAGTTCCACAGCATGTTCGGCTCGGTCGAGTGCCCTCCTCTCCCGGGCCTCAAGTTGCTCGATCCGGAGGCGGGAGACCCCGTCCTCATACTTGAGGGCCGCGACCTCGGCCTGGACCTCCCCCAAGCGCGCCTCCGTACCGCGCATGGCCGACCTAGTCAGGGCGTGAGCCGCCCTCTCCTCCTCAAGCGCCCCCGCCATAGCAAGGCGCTCGGCCTCGGTGGCCGTCCTCCGAGCCTCGGCATCGGCCAATGCCGCCTCCAGCTCGGCGACTTTCTTCTTGGCCGGCTCCAACTGTTGGCCGAGCCGCCAGGCCTCCTCTTGACAGCCTTGGGCGATAAACACCAAAACGTCGAGCTCGTGGATATGCTGAAAAGAAAGGAACGAAGATATCGTGAGTTGAAAAGCATATGAACTCGCCAATGACTCAAGGCAACGAAAATAAGAAGCAGCCAAACAAGACCTTTAGGGCAACCTCGAGGGGTTTATATAGACCCCCCTGACGGCCCAGATCGATGGGGTCGGTTCCCATCCCCCGATCGGGTTGCGCCACGTGTCGACCTCGGAAGCCGAGGCACCGTATTCACTCCGGATTAATAAATCGGGTACGAAATCGAAGCGTTGTCCCATCGGATCTCGGGGCCTCATCATGGGTCCGCAAAATCAAATCGTCTTGAGGAACGAGCGGACGCTGCCCCGCTCCCCTCATTTAATAAGATCTGGGACACGTGGAGCCTCGATGTGGCCTCCACCTCTCCGGAATTATGATCCAGTAACACGAAATCGGAAGCTTCCGACCTTGGGTCACGCCGCGTGTCTGTTTTAAACCCCGTAACGGCACACTCATTAATGAGCGAGAAGCCTCGATTACGGGATCGAGGCACCGCCTCGACGAGCTCGAGGACCCCCATCATTAATCCGCCGTAAAGCGATCCTGGCGATTCAAGAGACGCTACCTCCGCTTCAAGAAGCGTAATGATACGAGCTTCATCATAAGCTCACTGAATAAAGCAGCCTCGAGATGCCAAAGGGCGCAGGTTTCACCATGAAAGCTCCGAGAAGCGCAAGGGGGCGGACGAGACTCGCCCCCCAACCTTAGTGACAGACTTTACTTCCCACGTCCGAGCCCACAAGTCGCTCGAACTCGGAAGTCGGGGGGTAGTGTTGGGGGGAATAAGATTTTTTTCCAAATGACATAAATGCCCCTAAGAAGCCGTACAACTTCCGACCCCGGACGGCCGAAGTCGGCGTCCGACTTCGGAGCGCCTGACCTCAAGACGACCGACCTCGAGACCTCCGACCTAAGAAAAACCCCGATGTTCGAGGTCTACTCTTATCAGCCACCTACTACGGCCGTGCGCCTCTGAGGTCTGGCCGAGGACCATACCATGACGCCCCTCTGGCATTTATTGCGCATGGTCGCTGTAACTCTCCGGCTTACTCCACAATAAATGCGGATCTCCGGCTTACTCCACAATAAATGCGGATCTCCGGCTTACTCCACAATAAATGCGGATCTCCGGCTTACTCCACAATAAATGCGCATGGCTCCTGTCATCTACGGACTCTCAGCTCTCCACGGCGAATCAGCCCAGCAAGGTCTAGTCAACTATGATAAGTCTCCGATCTCGGCCATACCTCCGACACCAATGCAATAATTCGCCTGATAGCGTGCTAGTTCAGGCTGTACGACGCCCTCACCGCCGACATCAGTGCAATGATCCGCCTGACCGTGCGCCGACCCGAACGACATGCCGAGCCGTACTACGGCTTCGCCTTGTTACATCGCAGGTAGACCGACCCCCGCCTATAAAAGGGAGCTTTGGCCTCTCAGGAGGGGGTTGGAAGATGGATGCACTCTACTGACACTGTTTATCTCCTTCCTACACTATTTGCCCCCTCCCTGACTTGAGCGTCGGAGGGCCGGCGCCGGAAAACCCGGCCACCGGCTCGTGTGCAGGCACCCAGACGGAGGACGCCGCCAGCTGACGGATCGTCGCCTCGCCCCGTGGACCAGCCGTCCCTTCTCTCCGACCGCCCCAGACGGAGGACGCCGCCCGCCGACGGACCGCCGCCCCGCCGTGAGAACTCGCCGCTCCCTCTCCTCGACCGACGATTGCCCCCGGGTCCAATTTCCAGCAACAAACCATTTTCCTCTTTTACGAAATTGATTCGCTAAGACACTGAACTTCATTCTTTCCTCCGGTTTGAAACCAATTCCAGTCGAGCAAGGCCGTTATCCCGGCTTTGAAAGGCGAGGACCAGCTCTAATCTCTAGCATTGACGGGAGCATAGCATGTTGTGAAGGCCCACCAGCAAACCTAAACCATGGCTAGCAACATGTAGTTCTTTGAAGATGATTGAAACACTCTTTTTTTTCTTTATGCAAAAGACTTAGAAGGGCTATTTCTCATATATTACCCCATAACCACCCCTTAGAGCCCTTGCCTCTAGGCCGACACCCTTTAAAATAGGACCTTTGTCTCTCTTGCTTAAAGTGGCGAGGGGGCAGCACTATTCAAACCCAGATTGGATGGTGAAATGCCTGATAATATCACCGGTTAGAACTTTCCTTATAAATTACCAAGATTTCGTTCACAAGGTCTCCTTGGCTTCTTTCAAAGCAGTGCATGTTTATAGGGTGACCAACAGTATCGCAAACTACATTCTTACCGTTTTGAACTTGCAAAGGTATCAATTTTTTTTTTAAGATTGTCAGTAAGATATTTACTTTTGGGGAAAGGAAAATTAACCTCATAATACATTTAAATCAAAAGCAACGCAGGACCACCTCAAACGTGGACAGCTTTAACCTTTGAGGATTTGAAAACAACACAAGAAGTAAGATATTTATTGTGCTTTTCTGCCCGGCAAGCCTAGCGACCCTCCTAAAAAAATTAGTACAGCATCAATTGACATATAGATAGATTGTATTTTTTTTTTTTTATACTGCAGCAGAAGAGCTCATTATATTTTGATGTGAATACATCAAAAAAAGAAATAGAAAACAAAACATCTCGCTGAAGGTGTTTCTAAAAGCGCTTCTCAACTCAAACCAATTCCTCCATGTCACATGCCACTTTTTGTCCTTCTTGGCTGTCTCGCTACTTATTCTTAATCCCTTCCTTTTAGTTTCCCGGCGAACCTTTACCTTTCTTGTCTGTGATATCCAATCCCCATTTTGAGCTAATTAAGGTATCTACTACCTCTGTAAATAACCCCGGCTCCTTCGCCTCTCTTCTCGTTCATTCGTTTTCCTTCTTCGCACAATTCCAAAGAAAAAGCAAGGCAAAGAAAAGAAGAAAAAAAAAAGGAAAAGGAAAGGAGGAGGGATACAGCCGGACGGAGAAGAAACGGAGAGCGAGAAAGAAACAGGCATCCATCTCCCGATCTCCGACGAAGGAGACCGGGAGAAGGTAGGAAAAAAGCGAGTGTTGATATCAATGGCGAGATCAGGAGGGGAAGTGGGCGACAATTATGCGAGACAGCCTCTGCTTCCCCGGAAGGCGTCGTACACGCGGAGCCTCTCCCACGCCGGCGACGAGCTCAAGAGCTTCCGCTCGTGCCTCCGGTGGCTCTGCGTCGACCAGTCCGACACCCCACGCGCCGTCGTCTCCTGGTCCCTCTTCTTCCTCCTCGGCCTCTTCGTCCCCGCCGCTTCCCACTTCCTGCTGATCTACTCCCCTGCCCGCCGCCCTTACGACCTAGCCGTCCAGCTATCATTAACGGCGGTCTCCGCCCTCTCCTACCTCTGCCTCTCCGCCTTCCACCGCCGCTACGGCCTCCGCCGCTTCCTCTTCCTCGACAAGCTCGTTGGCGAGAGCGAGCGCGTCCGCCTCGGCTACACCATCCAGCTCAACAGCTCCTTCCGCCTCCTCGCCTTGTTCCTCATGCCCTCCTTCGCCGGCGACGTCGCCTACAAGGTCTGGTGGCACGCCACCGGCGCCGGCCGCCTGCCGGAGTATTTGTTGTTCTTCGGCTGGAGGGGCGCCGCGTGGGTGAGCGAGGCGGCGGCCTGCGGGCTGGAATTGGCCTCGTGGGTATACCGGATGGCGATATTCTTCCTGATCTGCGTGCTGTTCAGGCTGATTTGTTATCTTCAGATACTGAGGCTGCAGGACTTCGCGGCGATCTTTCGAGAGGAGTCGGATGTCGCCACGGTGCTGAGGGAGCATCTGAGGATAAGGAAGCAGCTACGGATTATTAGTCACCGGTACAGGGCGTTTATTCTTTCCTGCCTTGTTCTGGTGTCCGCCGGCAACTTCGCGTCGCTGCTGCTCACCACCGGCCACCACCATACCGAGGTCAACATCGCCAACGCCGGCGAGCTCGCCGTAAGTTTTACAAATTTTCCTCTCTCTCTCTCTCTCTCTCTCTCTCTCTTATTAGCACGAGTTATACCATGTGACCTCGTGACATGCTAATACTAGATTTTGATTGATGTAATACCATTCAGCTTGAGGATATTATGGCCCTTTTAGGCTTTTGTTTTTCTTTTCTTCTTATTCTAAACGTAGTATTTCGTAAAATTGTCATAACTCTTCTTTCTGATAAATTGGTAGGTCACTGCCACTTTAGCAAGAAAGTGCCTTTCTCCTAAAAGAACAAAATCATTATTCAGTGTAAACCTAAACATGTTTATTGATTTCTTTTTGTAGTATTTCATTTCACATAAGTAAATTCTGATATCTAAATTAAACCATCTTCCATGATAAGATCGTGTTATGCTTATTGGTTAAGGTAAAAATGCTGTGATATTATTATGAGACTAGTAGAAGGTTGATAACTAGCAAAGGTAGTAGCAAATTGCATATTGCTGGCAATGAAAAATTTGTTTGGTGCTTAATTTTATTCCAAATGCCAATCCATCATATAAACACATGTTAGGTGGTCAAATTCCTCCGATACAATATGATCTTTGTGTATTGGCTTTCATGTACCCAACCACCATCACAAACCTTGCTCATGTCAACATGTTCTTGTGTCGCTCATACAAATTGATGGACAAGAAAACAAAAATGCGACCGAGATTAATATTTTTTGAAAAAATAATCTCAAGAATATTTGCATGCACGGTAGTGGTTTCGATCACATAAGCTCTGCTTTAGCATGGTAACAAGGGTTATTGCTTACTTTATCATGGTGTACTATATTGACATAATAGCTTAGAAAAATTAAATCACTTTTAACCATTGTGGAATATATATTATGTAACTAACAAAAGATATAATTTATTCTAGAAAAATATTCAAAAATTAAATAATATATTTTTTTGTTATTAGTTGTTATTGCCCATTGTCAATGGCAACAATGTCATGCATGGTATTAAAACTTGAAAATCAGATTTTTTTTTTTTTTTTCAAAGTTGGTTAATTGTGCCTTGCATCCTAACGTTCATCTTTAGCTGCCCCGTTAGCAGTTAGACATGTCGCATTTTATGTGACTGCAGGCATGGCAATCAGCATTTTCATAGTGTAATTGAGGAGTGGGGCTAGGATACCATGGAACCCTCGAGACTCTGTTGGCTTTTAAATTTGCACTGAGAGTTGTGAGCATATCAAAGCTAGACTTATGTGTCAAGCATATTGTGAATTCAGGACGGAACATACCCATCTTTCTCTATTTGCACCTGAAAGGCCTTATGAGCGCCTAAAGCATTTTGGGCAAACTGAAACAATTCACTCAAACTATTCTAGGATTCGTGTGTATCCCATCTTATATGTCCATAATCCAAATTATAACTAGTAAGCCCAGAATAAATGTCAGTGATGTATTCAAAATTTATCCTGTACTGCTTTTTGGAACCAAATGTGGCTGAAACTAGCTACACCAGTTAGTTTTAGAAGCCATACAAGCTGTATAAGTTATAACTCATCATCCATTTTAATCATACGAGTTGGCTAAGTTTGAGAAAACCAAGTGGGACAGATATATTTAATAGACATATATTGCTCGTTCAAGACCAGTGTATGAGCTGTTCCTGTGGTTAATTGATTGCATCAATATAAATTGATACATGTAGATGCATTTTGACATATCTTTGACCCCATTGTTTGGTGCAGTGATTGCATCTAACAAAATGTAATATGGTAATTGCACTTGAACAATGACCAAAATGTTTCGATACGATCATCCTATAGTAATGTGAAACATGGTCAACTAATTTTCTCTAATTAAAATTTTTATACATGCCATTTTAAAGTGTCATCTGGTTCTCATCATCATCATCTTGCTACATTGATTTCGAGTTCAACTGCAATATACATTATTGAGTTGGTCAAAATCTTAAGCTATTAGCATTTGAAGGTTTTGCAGGCGATGTTTGATGAATATGAAGTGCAAAAACGTTGGTACCATGCCCTTCCTCATTCTACCTCTTCCACATGCTGATTTGTTAGACTCTCAGACTCTGATCCTCCACAAGAGCTCTGACTATCTCATTATGTCTAAAAGACTAGCCTAAAGTCATCATTTTCAACATTTCAAGTATAACGATGAGACTTTAATTATACCAACAAAAATGGGAGACTTTAAAATCAATTTCTTGACCTTAATAGACAATAGAGGCTAAGTATGTCTGCTGTCTTTATGTTCCATCATAATCTCTAAGCACAAGAAGCAACATTGCAAAGTCAAGCTATGGAACTTAACATACAAAGCCAACTAAATTCTATAGAACTAATTCTACTATGGAGGCTGGCATTGTATTTGTAATTAAACTTTGAATTAATCAAATTTTCATTTGCAATTTGGTAGCTCTGCTCAATCGGGCTTATGACTGGACTGCTCATATGCCTACGTAGTGCTGCGAAGATAACTCATAAGGCCCAAGCAATTACAAGTCATGCTGCAACATGGCACGTTCTTGCTACCATTGAATCCTTCGATGCAGACACTGAGGAGCCCACTTCAGAAACATCTGCAAATGCCTATCCATTAAGCAATTCCACGGCCGAGTCAGATGAAGAGGCTAGGGATGAAGATGAGTTGGATGACATGAAGCTCATGCCATCTCATGTCAACACCATTTCCTTTCAAAAAAGGCAGGCACTAGGTGGGCACTCATATATTCCTCTAATCTTGCTTGCTACATATGCATATTGGTTGTCTTTCAGACTTTAGTCGAACGATTGATTTCTTTAGTGAATGGACATTGCTTTATCAATGTTCTGACTTCCTGCCCTCAATCCAGTGACATATTTAGAGAACAACAGAGCAGGGATCACTGTATTCGGGTTCGTGGTGGACAGGTCTTGGCTACATGGCCTATTTATGATTGAATTCTCTCTTATACTGTGGCTGTTGGGCAAGACAATTGGAATCTCTTAGGGCCACTATTGTCTCCATTTTCTTGTTCGATTCATTCTTTTGGATATAGATTCTCACCCTCCTAGTGTAAAAGAAAAGAGTACTGATTTATGATATACGAAAGCAATGGCAGAGGTGTTCAAGTGCAATGAGTTATGTGGTCTACAGTATCATGTAATTTTTTCTCAACTATTTCCCAAGGAGTGGCATTTGCTCCTAGTGTCTTATATTTTGTTTATTGATTTCGTAGATTATATCTCGAATCACTCGCGACACATGTTGTAAAACTAGCTAGCAGCTTTGAGTAATTTCTAGCATGAACTGCAAATCCTGTAAGATTGGAATCAGTGAATCTGTCTTGAGGTGCCTCCAATACTGCCACAGATGATATCTACTGCTGTGCCAAATGCATCAAAATTATCTGGTACCCAATGCTACAATGACAATTTGTGACTTGTTCTTTTGATTTTCCTCCACTGAATATGGGCGAGGTATGGTTGTGATGAGGTTGGTTTTACGTACTATCATCTAGTTCTTCTTTTTCTTTTTTTTTGTGCTGTGGTGCCGGGACTTCAATGAATTTTTCCCTTAAAATACCAAAATAAAGATAAAAGGATGGATGCTCGATTTTGACTTGACATGGAGCCCTCAAAAGAAATAGAATTACATGAAACAAGATTGGGAGGAGCTTTATTTTCAGTTAATGGGTAGGAATCGTCCAAATTCCATATTAGATGGGATGGATACAAATTTATTTGGAAAAAAGAGTGAAATAAATATAGAAAGATGAATGGTTTTTTTTTTTTTTTTTGGATGTTTAACATATCTTCTCACTCGTGAAATGGTATATCGAGCACAGCTAGTAAAATTGGGATAAAGGACTGGTAAATTCAGCATGTTTGATCAGCAAATTTTGTTGTTTGTTTGTAATCTCCTTTCTTTCGCTGCCTCCTCGCTCTCTTTTTCTCTTGATCCCACCTTTCCATCCCTCCCTTCTTCTCAATGGTCCATCCCTTCTTTTTGTCTACCTCTTCTCCTCCTCCTCTTTCTCTCTCTACTTTATGCTAATAACCAAGCTTAGCCATCGTATATTCTGCTTTTATCTATCAAAGTTGTCAAATTTACCAATATGTTGTTCTAATTTTACTGGTGTGATTCTACTGCTCAGGTACTCAGATTACGAATTCTAGGTGTGGAGTTCACTCTCCATTCTCCTCAAAGATAATAATTCCATATATGAGTAGTATTTCCTAATTTTATGGTGCAAAGTTTACCAACCCTCGTCCAAGTTTTACCCGTTACGGATGAAAAGTTGGTAGTTTCAGTGTCCAAAGTTACCAGTCCTATCTATGATTTTACGAGTTACTTGAAAGCTATTACCGCCATACTAGTGGAATCTTGATATCCTAGACAAGCAAAGAAATAAGGATGAATAGATCAGGAGGGTAGAGAGCAGAGGGTCAATAAGGGAAGGGGGATGGGTGGACAGTCATGTTTTAATTTTACCAGCCACTAGATCTTCCATTCCTCTGCGCCAATTTTACTAATTACCAGTGACAGATTTATTAGTTTCTGGGCAAAGAGGCATTTTAAGAAAAGAATAGCTAGTAGGGGTGAAAGTAGATCGAATTCATTTTCGTATAAGGATCTATCTGGATATCAATAGAAATTTGAGTATCCGACTAATATCTATATCGGTCAAAGAAAAATTAATATGAATATGGATAAACAACTATCCGATCCATATCCGAATATCCGATTTTATTTATAATCCTATTTAATTTTATATAGGCTCATGGACTTTTAAGAAACATAGACGATCACATTAACATGATGTTAACTTGATTTATCACCTACTTAATAATATTTTTGTTTCTGCAGTAATAAAGTTTAATTATCATATTTATATCCATACTTTCGGTATCCAATTTATATTTATATCTATTTAAAATAAATATAGATATAAATTTTTATATCCGACTGACATCCGTATCCATATCTATATTCATCAAACGAAATAAATATGGATATGGATATGCTAGTATCCGATCCGATTTCAGTCCTAATAGTTAGGCATCCAAAAATAGCTTTTTTCCAACATCAAATGACTTTATTTGCTGTAGCATCTCACGTTTCTTATTTAAGATCTATTTTTTAATAAAATTGAGCTAAAAATTTTATATAATTTATAAATTGAATCATTGCTCCTATATCAAACAAAATCATCCGGCCCAAATTCTATAAAAAAATTCTATAAAACTCTTTTTTTCTTGCAACTCAAAGACTAAGGTCAGAGCTGACCATGGACAAGTACTTAAAAAATGCAAACTAGATGGACCAATAAGCCTGATTCCTATAGAAATTTTAGTTCAATTCTATAAAAATATACAAACAAACCCTTAATTATTTTGTGAAAACCAACATATGAATTTTGTCTTTCTTAATCTTGTAACACCCATGGTATTCCCTCCGGTGCCTTCATCATTTTACTAATATGGACATTTTGTATAATTATTATATTTTATTATGGATATTTTGGTGAAAAAATAGCTTTCCGATCGAATCTAAAAGTATTTTTTCGGAAAACTTTAAAATAGAGTTTTTTATTAAAAAAACTATTTTTAAATTTTCTAATAAAAATAATAATTTTTTATAATTTTTACTAAATATTTATATTAGCTTCTCCAATCGGGCTAAGCTACGTGAAATAGAAAGCACTATCGGCTAGTGTTGCCAATGGGCGCTGGTTTTCCAATGACCCACGAGCGGTCGAGGTCATCGACAGGGCGGGCAGCTCGAGAGAGCGGTGGGCCAGCTGGCCAGGTCCACGGATCGCTCGGCACCAATTCTACGAGAGCCGGACCAGATCTGCCGTCCACGCATCGTCCATCCGTCTCTGCGAAGCCCAAAGCGGTGGCCGAAGATCTAACCTTGGTCCGCTACTCTCGTCTCCGCTCCCTCAAACCCTAGTTCTTCCTCCGCCTTCAAACCCTTGCTTCGAAGAATAGAGATGGCCCCCAAACGCCCTGCTGTCGAAGCCACGTCCTCTTCCTCCTCCGACGAGGCCGCCTCCTCCTCCGACGAAGAGCACGAGGAAGTGCCCCTCTCCTCCCCCTCCCCTGACAAAAGCACCGTCCAAAAGAAGCCCACCAATCCCCCCGCCCCCGCTCCCCAGGCCCCCAAGCCCCACCCCTCCCAGCGCCCCGCCGCGGCCTCCAGCGACGAAGACGAGGACGACAGCGAAGACGAAGAAGAAACCTCCGCCTCTGAATCCGACGATGGTCGAACCAAGAAACAGCCCTCGCCGCCGCCCCAGACCCAGCCACCGCTCCCCAAACCCGCTTCCCAACCCACCGCTTCCGGATCCAGTGATGGGTCCGGATCCGGGTCCGACTCCGAAGAAGAATCCTCCGACGAGGAGCCCGCCCCCGTCCGCCGCCCCTCTCGCGGCGCCGATCCCTCCATCAAGCCCATCAGCTCGAAGCCCATGGACGAAGCCCCCCAGCCCAAGAAGCCCGCCGCCGCTTCTCCGTCTCTCAAGAAGAAAGCGAAAACCTCGGAGCCTTCGGAGAATGACGGCGGCGCGCAGAAGCGGCCACTGTTCCAGAGACTCTGGAGCCTGGACGATGAGATCGCCATCCTCTCCGGTCTCGTCGAGTACCGCTCGAAGAAGGGAACTCTCCCGTCGTCCCATGAGATGGACCAGTTGCACAATCTGATTCGTGGCTCTCTTCAGGTTGAGGTGAGCAACAACCAGCTCAACGACAAGATTCGGCGCCTCAAGAAAAAGTTCGAGACCAGTGTTGCTAGGGGCAAGAACGGCGCGGACCCGATCTTCTCCAAGCCCCAAGAGCGCACTGTCTTTGAGCTCTCGAAGAAGATATGGGGGGCTAAGAAGTTTATCTCGGAGGATCCCCGTGCCAGCAGCGGCGAGGAAGAGGAGGGTGAGGAGAGTGACAGTGAGATGGCCGGCCGACAGAATGTTAAGGAGGAGAATGCTGCCTCCCCCGCTGCTGCTCTGAAGCTTCATGATGGTGTGTCGCCTGCTGTCCCATTGGCAAATGGGAGTGCTAAGCTTCGGTACCCGTTTTTAAGCGGGGCAGTTACTAAAATGGCGAATGAGTGCAAATGTGGGGCGGCCATGAAGAGGGCGCTGGAGAACCTTGAGGACTCGAAGGCGAGAGCAATGGAGGAGAAGGTCAAGAAGCTGAAGATGGGTGAGATGAAGACGCACATGCGCCGGATGGATCTGATGAAGGAGACAGTAAAGCACATCTTTGAAGCTCTAGCCAAATCGGATCTGTAGGCATCATTTCCCTTTGTTTGGGATGCTTTGCAGTTTTGGTCTTTACTGGCTTCTTGGCTGGTGATAGGTCTCTTTCTGTTCTAAGTTTAAGTGCTTTGTTCTTTTCTGATGCTGAATTCTCTTTTCTGGTTCTCTTTCTTTATGATCAGGATGGAAGTGTATTACTTGGTGGACTTGAAAGGCCATGCCTAAATGTTTCCTTCTTAATGTTTAGCAAGCAGTCGTCTTTTCTGTAGCCAAACAAATCTAACCGTTACTTAATTTGCCAAATTATCATATTGCAATTAATTAGATGAATCTCTTGTAGAATTACTGTTTTGCTATTTTGCCTTTTTCCTTGTTTATTTGGTGTTTGTTATATTGATATTGTAAATTATTATTGGTTAAGAGGTACTTAAGCTGATAGGTTTGATCTTTAACATGTCTTTAGGTGTTTTCAGTGTTATATGATTTAGTGGTCTTCTTATGATATCGTTGGGGTTATTTAGATTCTTCGAGCTTTTAGATGATGAATAACTGCTCTGTGATCTTGCACATATAAACTGCTGATTTCAGTTGCTTTGAGTAGCTATATTTCCATTAGGTAATATATTGGCTATCATGCATCATCGGCACATTTCTTCAACAGTCTTGATTTAACAAATTTTCATTTTGCCTCATCTTCTTACAGAAATTATATTTTATGTCTGGTGTATTTTAGATTGATGCAACAAGGTGTGTTACATGTCATTGCACTTGTATGCTTATGCTCATTTTCCCATTGTTGTAGCTTCATTGAGTGATGTTTTAGGCTGTAACATAATTGTTTCATATTGCATTATATGGGTATAAATTTAAGGGCTCTCTTGATTCCTGGATGGCTTGTCTGTGGAATAATCTGTGTCTGGCCAAGAAAATGGGGTTCTGAGGAGAATTTATGTGAGAGACAGAATGTTTACTGTTAAAGGAAGCTTTCAATTCACCTTCTAAGAGGAATGTGAATGTGTCATTGATTTTTTTCCTGTTTCAGGACAGTCTGATAGGGTGCTTCCCCTGATTCGCTAAAATTCTTCTCTACTATGGCTTCTCCTTTTCCCGACCTACTTATAAGAGGTTTGTTCCTTGGATAGGTTATCCGGGCTGCCATACAGGCTCTAAATCTCTTTACTCACCTATTCCTGGCTAAGGGCCACTTTGTGCTCCACCTTTTTAAAGCTTTCATCTCGTTGAAACCTTTATCAATATGTGTAAGATTAGGAAGAGCAATTATAAGCTAATGCTGAGCAAGCAATCTTATTAATTCAAAAGTGCACTGTAATAGTTTCAGAATTGTCATACAATTTTTTTATCGTTGAAGTCTCTAGGCATTAAATATTTACACGTCTACTAATTTGTTTTAGTTTGATGAATAGATCAATAGTTGACAGCATGATGCTGTATCTTTGTTTCCCTTTTGATTATTTCTCTGTTTCCCTCCTTTTTCATATTCTTAATTGAATGAATTTGTTTGATTTTGGGGCAACATATGTGCCGATGGCATGTATGGGGGCTCTGAATCTCACAATTCTAGTATGTTGACTCTTACCATCTTGAGACAAGATATAGGAAGAAGCTTTTCCTATTCTTACATCTTTTGTTTTCCAAAATTTGTGCCCTTATATAGGTTTTTTGTTCTAACTTTAAGATCTTTTTGAACAATTTAGAGCCAAATTGTAGGATTATTTTCCAAGCTGTAGCCAAATTAGACTGTTTGGCTTTTCCCTTCTTTATACTGTGAAGTTGTGGTTTTGATGGACCACTGGATGTGTTATACCAATATATTAATTTAGTATGCTAAAGTCCGTTAGGCCTTTTATTTGTCCATATATGTGCTTTGTTTGGGTACTGATTTCTCTTTCTTCTTTCTTTATGTAGAAGTATATGGACTTGGTCTTATGGCATGCTTTAAAAGGCCCCCTTAAGGTTCACTAGGCGGTCTTTTTTGGTGTAGCTGAGCAAATTTAGTTTATGTTTCATACATGCTGTTGTAGTTGATAATCAAATGAAGTTCCTTTAAAATCGAAAGATTTGCTGCTTTGCTTTCTATTTTTCGCGTATGATTTTTATTGCTTAGATTTTGTTCATTATTACTCGTAAACGGTCACTTATTTTGCAGGATATGTTTTTAAACATGATTCAAGAAATCCATTTAGGATTTCCCCCTTGGGGGGAGTTGTTAATGGGGCGTTTCCTTGCCAGCGAATAATGAAATTTCAAGATGACTTAGTGATCAAACTTGTGTGTCTTCAATTAAGTGTTATGTTGTTTTCAGTTTTGATATAATCAATTTAATTGTAATACTTTTGGTCTTTTATATTCGCTGGGTTTCTAGGTGATCAATTGTTTTTGTGGTTTTGCAATTGGTCTTTTGTTGATTTAAGCTACTGTGGACTATTTTGCGTTCTGATAGATACTGTCTCAGCTTTTATGCACTAGGAAAATATTTGCGATTTATTCAATCATACTGATATATCAAAATCTAATTTTGCTCTGTTTTCTTATACAAGAAACATGATGTTTTTGTGAGGTGTACGCCAAAATGATGCAATAAGGTGTTTTATATGTCATTATGCAAGAAGGCCTTTATACAATTTTTTGTGTTTTTGGTTCACGAAGATAGTGCAACATCAGATCAGATTGTTATGGTGGTTTCATGGTACTTTGTATTAATACGCTGATAAATCATTTAAGGGGCGGTTTACGAATTATTGCCATTAGTCTCGTTTACTGTTATTGATTATGTGAGGAAGACGTATTGCAAATTGGTGCTTCCCTTTCACTTTGCTGTATAAACCCGTGGGAATTTAAGGGTAGATGAACATTCCTGGTTTTTTTTCTTTGTATGTTAAACTCTTGCAGAGGCTTGTTTTACTAGATAAGTGGGTTGAAGTTTGAGTAAATGTCGTCCATGATGTAAGGGTGTTTTTGAATCCTCTATGATAATATATTCAATCACACCATCTTTCAGAACAAAAAACAAAACAGATTCCTATTTCTCTTTCCATATTTTCATTTATTACATTTTCTGCAAATTGCTCTTGATTATTTTCTCTACTATTAAGACCTATTTGAATGATTTGGAATAAAAATCTCTAATACTGTGACATTACAATAACAATATTAGTCTATGACATAATCATAAAGATTTCCTACTTTTTAAATTAACAATGCATTGAACCTTTCATGCTTTATCTGTTTGACACATTCGGAAAATGGTGTTTTTTTTGAAATATCATTTTGAAATGGTGTTAAAGATTGCTTTTGAATTGTATAATCTTCGGAGACTCTAACGTTCTTTTTTAAATTAAAGAAACCTTTATTCATTTTCAGAAGATTCATAATCTTTTGTTGCTATCATGATACTAATCGAAATCAGACTGTATGAATTAAGAATGAGACTGTTGGAAAGAAAGTCATATTTTATTGTTCATCTGAAATTAAATTAGATTTCAAATGAAGTCTGTTTTCATTGTTCTGGCACATAATATATCTAGATCATTTTCTGATTAGCTTGACTTATGCAGCACTTGTTCAGGTGCCAGGATTTACATTAAAAAGATTGTTCTTTAATTGCCAAGTCTGCTGTAATATTTCGTAACATACCTTATACACTAATAGAGTAATCATGTTTGCATATGTTTTCCCGATCTCAAAGCAATGAAGTTTGCCTATAGAATTTATCAGGTGAGTTTGCTTGCTTTTAGATGATTTAAAATTGATTTGATGAGTAGAGAGGGTTGAAGTTGAGCATATTTCCTGTGTTTTGTCCCAACTAGTTCTTGCAATTTTTATGTAATTTGATTGCTAAAAATGCACGGTAAATAGGCTCGGGCTCGGCTCGGTAAAAGTTCAGCTCGAGCTTGGCTCATTAGTCAAACAAGCCGAACCCAAAATAAGGCCTGTTTAAACTCGAGCTCGAGCAACTCACGAGCCCAAATTAACCCCTCCCCCCCTTTGCAATGCCGGCGACCTCCGGGAGCTAGGACGGCTTCTGAAGCCTTTCTCCGCTCCTCCCAACCCCCATCGGCTTCCTTCAGGCGGCGCTCCGATCGCCGGTGGCCGGAGCCTGTTCTTTTCGTCAGGACCAGGTCAGCTTCTAGGTTCCGTGCGGTATCTGTGGGAGTGTTCGCTAGGGTTCTGGAGGCTCCGAGAGGAAAATTTTAAGGTACGGGGTGGTTTCAAGATCTCGGCATTGGATTATCTTGTTAGATTCTCTTATTTTATTTTAGGGTTACTAGTTCCATTCATTTGGTCGGAATCCCAAGAGTTTGTTATTTGGAGGGTTTTGCTATAGATCTTGGAAGAGATGGGATTGGGCCCGAGACAGCTGAAGTGGTGTTCCAGGAGAATGATGGGAAATTGGAAGGAACGGCAAGAATGAGAAGAAATGGAGGACGAGATGGACATGGGTCAAGCTTCATGGTAGTAGTCTACTGAAGAGTTGCCTCTGATTTGATGAGAGGGAGGAGGTGGAGATGCCATGGCATGATGGGCAGCGGCTCTCAAGCTGCAAGAGAGTTTGAGAGGTGGCGAGCAAGGCTTATGAAAAGCTTATCGAGCTCAGGCTTGAGCTCGTAATTGAAACGAACTTTACGAGCTCAAGCCCGAGCTTTTGCTTTGCCAAGCAAGATCGAGCCTGAGCCCACTATAGAGCCCGAGCCCAAGCTTTTGTGAAACGAGCCTTCCAGGCTCGGGCTCGGGCTCGGCTCGTTAACAGGCCTAACGATAAATGGAAATGGAGAGAAGTTAATAAAATCAGTCTCTTGAGAATTTACAAATATAAATTTAGTAGCACTTGACGCATGGCCTTACATACGGATGTCATTAGTAAAAACCAGGTCCAGTCATTCCCATTTAACTTCTAATATGAGGTAATGGGATTTTATGAACCGGTGGAATGCGGCCTGAGAATGTCCAGAACCTATGATTTTGGTCAAGAAAATTCCTGGAGGGTTGAATATCTTGGTGCAGAACATCGTTCAAAACTCAACTGGAAGAGAGGGAGTGGGACCTCAACTAAGGCTCAAAATCATAGTGCTTAATGCACCACATCAGTCACAACTGCTCGTCTTATTAGAATGAATGATTGGTGTAAGCGCTCGTTTTTATGGGCTTTTTTTTTTTTGGCATAATGGTAGCTCATGTAATATATATATAAAAAAACTATATCAAAAAAAAAAGAAAAAAGAAGAAGAAGAAGCCCATAAAGGATGTATTCTTATGGGCTTTGTTCATTAAGCATCCCAAGGATGCATGTATAGGTGCTCGTTTTTATGAGCTTTATTCATTAAGCATCACAAGGATGTATGTATAGGCGCTCGTTTTTACGAGCTCTATTCATTAAGCATCACAAGGATGTATATTTGGTGAAGGCGCTCGTTTCTATGGGCTCTATTCATTAAGCATGGATCTACAAGGACGATGTGATTGGCGTACTGCATCATGCGTCCCCAGGATATCATTCCTCCTAAAGTTTTACTTAAATTTTACCGTGTACAGTCGTTTGGGGCCAACCAAAATTTGAACGTTTTACTTAAATTTCACCGTGTACAATCGTTCAAGGCCAATCAAAATTTGAGGCCTTCTATTTTTTGATTTGTTTTTATTTATTTATTATTTTGTCCGTAGAGTATAAAGCAGGCGTCCTATTTCTTCTCATAGTATGTAAGGATGCAAATGAGTCCGATCGGAATGGATTCTGAGTGATCCTGATCCGATCCGATTTTTTGTTTGGATTCTAATTTTGGATACAGATTCAATCCGGTTGAAGATCGGATCGGATTCGAGCCGGATTTATGTTCGGATCGAATTTTATTTTGTGCTTTTGAAAAAATATTTAGAAAAATCTAATTTGGTCATATCATAATTATGAGGTGTTGGGTGACCCTTGAAAGACTTGCAATTGACCTCCGGTCAGAACAGATAACCCATGACTTGCTAACTAGGTCGGTCTGCAAGCCAAATTTCACATCACACCATTTTTTATCTATATGACTGATTGGACGGAACTTGGTGTCTACCTGTTCATCTCAGGAGGACAAAAAAAATCCCAGTCCCTCGTCCAAAATCCAATTCCATTGCAGAAAACTGGCTGGCATTTTCCATCCCTCAGGGAGCAACCTAACAAACTCCTAAGAAACCCAAATCTCCTTCCTGTCTATCGTGAAAACCTGCCAAAAATGCACTTAAAAAAGACCAATAGGACCACAACCCACAAAAAAAAAAAAAAACTTTTTTTTGCTTTTCCCCTCTTCATCTTCGGATTCATTCGGATTGAATTGGGTCTGTTTGGTAAATTCAAATCCGATCTAAAAAATAATTTGAATTTAATTTTAGATCTCAACTCGATTCGTAGGTTCTAAAATTCGGATTGAATCGAATTTATGTAGATTAGGTTGGGTCACGAATCGATCCGACCCATTTGCAGTCTTAGTATTAGATCCTATGTGCCCTCCGCCGGAAAACGTCTACCATGTCCTCTTAGAGAGGAAAAAAAGATTGTTCCAAAAAAAAGAGGAAAAAAAAAAGGGGGAGAGAGGGTGAGGGGTGAAGTCAGGAGCGGGCGTATCCACATTACAAGCTTATGGAGGCTAATCGCCCCCTCTCTCGACGTGGCCTGTTTCCGCCCATACAGCGGCGCTCGCACGTCTTACAAAACATCCCTCCCTTCCACCGCCCCAAACCTGTCTCTCCTGGCCGATAACCCTTTCTTGATTCCGGATCACATCGCTCCAATCCGCAGTGTTTCCTCCATGGTGGAGTCGTCGGTTGGGGCGCTGGTGCCCTCGGTGGTGAAGCCGGAGTTGAGGGCGTCGCCCACGGCAGCGCCGGCCGTGTCGTCCTCTGGGACGACGGACGCGGCGGCAGCGGATGTGGTGGCGACCGCGACGGCGGCGGCGGTGATGGAGGAGGCGGAGCTGGACAAGGACCTGCTGTGCCCGATATGCATGGGGGTGATAAAGGACGCGTTCTTGACGGCGTGCGGGCACAGCTTCTGCTACATGTGCATCGTCACCCACCTCAATAACAAGAGTGACTGCCCCTGCTGCGCCCACTTTCTCACCAAGAGCCAACTCTTCCCCAATTTCCTCCTCAACAAGGTCCTCTCTCTCTCTGTCTCTGCCCCTTAATTCTTGGTTAAAGAACATGCCTTTACTCATTGGACCCTCGTTCAAATCAAATCCTTGCCAAACTCGGTGAAATCTTAGAGTCGAAATATTACTAATTCTAGATAATTTTGCTTTGGTCTAGGTTTAGGCTTTTGTAGTCGAGGCTTCATCTTTTGGTTATAGTCTATGGGTTTGAAAATTGTTGGAATTGAAAAAGGTTTCGAGAGTGACGTGGTATTTTTGGTGATGGCCTGCCATATTTTTAAAAGCAGAGTATTTGTATCTATGACATAGCGGCGCTGTTATGTCAAAAGTCATCAAGATTTAGCTTTAGGGTTTTTTATCCAAAGGCTTTAAATTAGGCGCATGGACTTCTGAGTATGAAATTAGAAGCTATTTTGTTATTTTAAATTTTGTGCATGGCTTGTACCCATCGTGTAGGGTCTTTTTTTATTTACTGTAATTTTAGTTTGAAACGAAAATTCATCCCCTGGGTGCTTTAGTTTCTGTTTTTATCCTTTTTCCTCTTTCTGATGAGTAGTGTTGGACGCTAGAAGTATCCTGTAGCGGACACAAATTTCATATCCAAATGAGCATGTCTATCTTTAGATTCTTCCAAACCAAGGATAGCTACACTGATAGTTCTTTGGTTGGTTGGTTGGTTGAGGGCTGTTTTTAAAATTTGCAATGTGTGATTGGGAATGCATTAAGATAACATAAATAGAATCTTTTGATTAGAGATGATATGCAAACTTATTTATGCTAACATTTGAATTGTGGTCTTTGATACATGAGGCAGTGCGAATTAACAAAGAATCTAGAGCCAAGTATGTTGACCCAAGTATGTTGGGGAATAGATGAATGCTGATTGGCTGATCATGCATCTTGGAGCCATATATGATAAATAAAATAATGAAACAATCATGCAACCGAACAAGTCTGTTAGTAATGCACCATACTTGAAAATTCAGCATTCAAAATAGTACCTTTTACTTTTCAGGTGGGATAATTTCCAGAAATTGTAGGAACTAGAATCTAGAGAGGAAGAGGACCTGAAGGGATAACAGCATCCTAGAAAACTAATGTGGCTTCAAGTTATTAAATTGGAATTGCAAAATAAAAGAAACACATGAGGAGATAATAGCAGGACAAAAATAGTAGAATGCAACTGATGTGTGGATATGACTGCACCAAAAGATGCAGTTTCAATGGGTGGACTTTGGAGTGTAAATCCAAGTAGGAAAGTCTCAACCTGTGTAAGTACAACAGTTGGATTTCATGCTTGTCCGATAAAATTTTGCTGAAGGAATATATCTAAATGTTTTTCAATGTTCTCCATGTTTAACCCTGTGCTGTCTCTTTTATATATGTATAATTTAAGTGGAATAATAACTTTCTATGTCTTTGATTAGTTTCATTTGGCTATAATATGTTGAATCAGTAAAGTATTGATTATAGTTATAATTCTTGGTTCAACATTGTGTAGCTTCTGAAGAAGACATCAGCACGTCAAATTGCAAAAACTGCATCACCTGTTGAGCATCTTCGCCTGGCACTGCAACAGGTCAGTTGTTACTTCTTCACTGGATTTTCTAAACTGAAGCATATAAAGTTTTCTTGAAGTCCCATTGACAATCATACATATTCTTTCCATGCATAACTGGACAAGCTCTTTCTCTGATATTTCTGGTTGCTATTTGTCTAGGACTCTGATATGTTTTAATTTAATTTGCTAATATACCTGCTTACTTGGGTACAGGCTCTTATTTGAAGAATTGAAGTTAATAATGAGTGCAGGGAAACCTTTTGGTATTTCAATTCATATAGTTGGCTGATACTGTGAAGCGATAATACCGAAATCTTTATGCCTTAATGTCTGTCTACATTGTTTCTGTTGGTTTCCTGATGAAGTAATTTCTCTATTTGAATAACAAAGTTATTTTGGGAAAGCAATTTAAACCAATGCATTTTATTCTAGTTTGCATGGGTCAATAAAATAAATGGTAGGTGTCCAATACCTTGGTAGATCTATTTCTACAATAAAAGTTATTTCTAAAGGAGAGTTGGCTATCCTAAAGCAAAGTTTGTCTATTTACCGCAGACCACTCAAAGCTTGTATCTTTCCCCTTTTCAGAAGTCATTATTCTCATAAAGTAGTGTCTTTAACAAATGGAATAATTATGTTTTCTAGGGTCTATAAAGAATCTTCTAGATTGAGTTGAGTGAAGTAGAATATCATGGTCTAGATTTCCAACTTGTGTCCATATTTGCAGTCAGCTGGTTAATAGTTCTGTCAAGTCCTGAAGTCTTTTTTTGAAAAATGATTTAATTACCTTTCTGAAGCCATATTTCTATATGTAAGTCAAGAGAATTTTTTGCAGGTATTCAGACATTATCTTGAAGGCCACTTTCAGCTGAACTTTCAATGGCTTTTGATTTAGCTATGAGAATGTAGTATTTACTAGTCAGTTATGTAGTATTTACTGGTCAAATATATAGTATTTACTAGTCAAATATGTACTAGTTGAACTGTGTCAAAGACGATACTGTAATTTCATATATCAATTAATTTTAATAAATTTTACTTTTATTATTGAGTGGTGCCCTTTGACTCACCTCCTCTTTTAACAAGTTCTACAATCATTTTGGTCTTCCATACCTGTCATACTTTCTTCGCCTATTGTATACCCTCTTTAGCATTTTCATCCTTCAGATGCATCTTCATGCATCCTTTCTCCACAGTTATTACACAAATCATTTGTCTTTCCACTCTATATGCAGGATTTTGAATTAGGATCAACATGGTTGCTGAAGATCTAGATTTGATTTCCTGATCTGTCCTTGATCATTAATCTGTGAATGTGGTAAGCAGTATTTTGGCTATAAAGAAGGACAGGGAGGGAGAGGAGCGAGTGCGGGAGGGGTTTTTGGCTATATTCTAGGCTAGACACTCCTTTCTCAACCACTAAAGGAAGAACGTTATCATGTGTGGCATTTTGATTTTTATACATTAATTATATAAAATTAATTTTGGAACTTCCTGCTTGAAATTGTTGTGAGGGAGGGAAGGGTTTTTGGCCACACTCTGGACTGAACACTCCTTGTTTAATCACTAATGGAAGAATATTATCATGCAGCGTATGCCGAACCGGCCGGTACGGGCCGGTACAAACCGGTCCGGCCAGCTACCGGTACGGCAGAGCCGTGGAAACCGGTACAGGCCGGTTCCTTGCCGGAGACGAAGAAGACGAGGAGAAAAAGAAGGAGCGCGGGGAAGAGAGGGAGGGAGCCCACCTTCGGCCGCCATCGGAGAGCCGCGGAGGGGCGTCGGAGGCCGGTGGGGGGCGGCGGTGCCTGGCGGGGGACGGAGGAGCCCGCAGGGGTGCTGCGGAGGCCGCGGCCGCGTCACTGTTTCGAAAGAAACAGGGGACGCGGCCGCGTTTTTTAATTTAGGGATTTTAAGTGAAGTCGGCAAATCGGTTGCCGACTTCACTTAAAAATCCCCAAATTTTTTAATTTGGGGATTTTTAAGTGAAGTCGGCAACCGATGTGCCGACTTCACTTAAAATCCCCAAATTAAAAAACGCGGCCGCGGCCTCTGCAGCGCCCCCGCGGGCTCCGCCGCCCCCCGCCGGCCTCCGCCGCCCCCCACCGGCCTCCGACGCCCTCCGCGGCTCTCCAATGGCGGCCGAAGGTGGGCTCTCTCCCTCTCTTCCCCGCGCTCTCTCTGGTTCTCTTCTTCTTCCCCGGTTCCGGCGGGGAAGAGCTTCCCTGTTCGTACCGCCCGGAGCACGGTACGAACCGGCCCGTACCGGTCCGGTAGGCAACCGGTACGCCTACCGGACCCGGTACGGTGGACCTTGTTATCATGTGTGTGTGGTGGTATAAATTGTTTTTGAACTGCCTGCTTGAAATTATTGGGAGATATTATCTCATAAAAAATGTCATCATCATCCAAGCCTTCACCCATAAGATGGGATTGGCTAAGGAGTACAACTTGTGAAAGAACAGACATGAGGCTGATAGTTGAACGAGAAAATATGCTCAATCCTTATATGAAGGCTTCTTCTATAGGTTTGTGCTCCACGACATGAAGAAAGGTTTACATTTTGTATTGTCCTATGAAATTTGAATTGCTGCCAAACAAATCTATTTGATCAAATGCATTTGTGTTATTACTGCTAAGAATGCCTGGTCATTTAACTATGTTGCTCTTTCATTGTCACCTTTAATTTCAAGGGTCATTATTTGCAGACTTAGATGGTTCTCTTGCTTGTAGACAGGGTTGTGAAATGTCAATCAAAGAGATAGATGGTCTATTATCTCTCCTTTCTGAGAAAAAGCGGAAAATGGAGCAACAAGAGGCTGAGACAAATATGCAGATTTTACTAGACTTTTTACATTGCCTTAGGAAGCAAAAGATGGATGAGCTGAATGAGGTTGCTTTTACATAACTTTGATTCTTTGTCATATATGATGGCTTTTTGGTCTTTCATTTACTTTGTTTCTTCTTTCTTTATAAATAAAATGAAAGTAATCCGTGCTTAGTAATTTCCTTTCTCTTGAACTGTTGTTTACCAGCTAGAATGGTGTATGCAAAAGCAATCAATATTGTCAGAAATATAAATTAATACATCTTTGGGCTCTTTGTAGGTTCAAAATGATCTGCAGTATATCAAAGACGATATAAACGCTGTAGAGAGGCACAGAATTGAATTGTATCGAGCAAGAGAGAGATACTCTGTGAAATTGCGTATGCTTTTGGATGATCCTGTAGCAACAAAACTATGGCCTTCTGCAGTTGACAAGCATAACAATATCCGTGTCTCCAGTGCCCGTAGCTCTGTTATTGGGATGTGCACCGGAAATTTTCAGGGTAAGAAAGTTGACATGAAGGCTCAAGTAAGTCATCAAGTAAACCAAAGAAAAGAAGCCTTTGGTGGTTCAGACCCACAACATTCTCTTACTCAATCAGGACTAGCTATAGCTAGAAAGAAGCGAGTCCATACACAGGTTAGTGCTCACAAAGTGAATAAATTTGTATTGGCTCTATCAATTAGAACAATCACATTTATGGGTTGGATCCTATTATGTGATGATACTCTATCAATTTACTGAGGGTGATAGCATCCAAGATGTGTTGAATTGATCATCAGGTTATTCTATTAAAATTTGGGCATAACTCTGGACTTTGATTTATATCTCTAGCTGGTGTTAGCTGATCATATGTTAAAAGCCATTTTACAGTTATATCTTCATTTTGGCTTATCATCTATAACTGTTAATGAAGCATATATTATCATTGATGACCATTTGCATATATATGGAGCCATTTAAAAGAAATAAAATCTGTGAACCTCTTTTCAGTGTCAGGCGTTTAGATATCTTAGTGGATTCAGTGGTTTTTGAGTGTTTAACACCCATTAATGTGTAATAAAAGCAACTTGTGCAGTTTCACATAGTTGATGTCTATTATATAGATAAACTATGATTCATAATATGCTTGGCTTTATATTTTTGGTCACTAGCATCCCGTTGAATTTTTCTGTGGCTTTATACATATCGGTCTTTCAAGTTTGCACTGTAACTGGAGTTGAAGTTATGATCATTGACTGATATCCTGCTTCATACTCTTTTTTCCCTCCTTTTTTAACAATCTCCTAATGCTATAATGTTCTGATTTGGCGCTTGGTTTCTGGTTTGGTTATAAGGGATGAGACCTCAATATTTTCTCCCTTCACTTAGAAACTTTCCAAATTCAGGGGAATCTGAGGGTTGGTCCTTGATTACATGTGCTTAAACATCATAAAGTATTAGCTCCTTGTCTTCCCAACTGGTCTACTGGGTTTGAAAACTGATCCCTCTCTTGCCTAAATTTCCCCTCGATAAAGTTTCAACATTAGGGAATAAAAATAGGGTGAGAGCTATTTGTGGAGATCTTTCAAACTTTTTTGGTTCATAATCTATAAGGTCAAACCCCATGCAGATAATGTAAGTCTTGCAGGTTAAGGCTTTGATGTGGTAAGATCTCTGTAAGATGGTAGAGTTATAAAGAGAGAATAGTGCATATTAGAGCCAAAATACTAAATGAATTAACAAAGGATGGGAAAAAACATCATGGTCCTTTTTCAGTTTAAGCTCTGTTCAGTTTCATGTAATTTTGAGGATTATTGGAAGTCAGTCATGCAGAAATTTCTAGAAAGCTGTTTCCAGTTTCAGGTGTTTGCACTATGGAAGTGGGCTTTTCTAAGGATCAGGCCTGTACATGTTCAAAAATGATCAGGTGTAGTTCAAAATTATCAGCATAGCATAGTCATGGTCTATCATAGTGCACTATAGATCCATATGATGATGGAATTGTCTGTTTGACCATTTTAGAAGTGACTTATGTGTTATCTTGAGTCGAGCCATTTATGAAAGCAAGAGGCTAATACGTCAGTCAATTATATGAGCTAGTTATGTGCTCTGAAACACTTAAAAGCAGATTACTACATTGCTCGAAATTTGGATCCACTTGCGTGCAATTAAATCATTAATTTTCTTCTTTGAATCTGATCACTGGCTTTTTAAATTTCCAGCAAATATCTCAATTGGATTTGTTCTACAGATCTAAACAGCAAATTCCAGAAACTCAGATATCCCCCATCTGATAAACCCTAGACTTCCCAACACTATAAATCTAGACTTCTATATTATGATCTTCATATCCTTTATTTTACCATTTTTAAAGCGTAGCTTGGTTTTCAGAGAAAGGCATGGCCACTGGTTTGGTAAGGTATAGATTTTTCTCTCTTTTATCCGTTAGCCTAGTTCTTGTTCCACATAAAGCAAGGCATCTCCTTTTCTGATATCAAATTGATTAAAATCTCTAATCAAAAGTTGAATTCCCATTAGATAGATTTGTTTGCATGGATAATTTCTTATTGTACCACATTCATGATGTTCTAGCTTCTAAGACATGCTAATTATTTTTTTATTGTGAATGATTGACTAGTTAGAACTTCATAATCAAAGTATTGGCTTTACAAATGAATAACTTTTATTATTAAATGCTACCAGTTATTCATTTTTTGCTTATGTTAATTTTTGTAATTAACTTTCCATCTTTTTAAACTGTATCATGCATAAAGTTCTTGTACCTTTCATGCGATAATATTTGCTGGGTTTGTGCATTAAAAACCAAACAGACTTAATTTGTACATAAACTTGATTTTTTCCCCTTTTTCCTTTTAATATGTTTTTTATTGATCTGCATTTTGTGAGCTGCTTTCTTAGTTCTGCAGTTTAATGAGCTCCAAGAATGTTATTTGCAAAAGAGGCGTCTTGGAGCTAATCAACTGCATAGGCAAGAAGAAAAAGATATAAATGTGATAAGCAGAGAAGGCTATCACCCAGGTCTTGAGGATTTTCAGTCTGTACTGACTACCTTAACCCGATACAGGTTCTGCAATTAAAAACAATTCCTAGATTGCCCTGATGCTTTTCTAAATAATTTACTTCTCAATGCATGTGTTTGTTTGGCAAACTTTTATTTGTTTATGGTGTTAATTCTCCATATCTCATTGTCTTTCTTTTGTTGTTTTTTAATGAAACAGTCGTTTACGTGTCATTGCTGAACTTAGACATGGGGATCTCTTTCACTCTGCAAACATTGTATCTAGGTAAGTACCCGGCAATAAGTGCATAGTTTATTCACTTTCACTTATTTCTGCTTGCAGCAATAGTTTATGTTTTCATTTGTCAGCCCTTTCACATCTCCTATACTGACAATGGATTTGGTATATTTGGGGAGCATTGTAATTGTAGAAGCCCGTGGACCTTTCTTCGAATAAACAAGTAGAGCCACATATGTGAACAGATTTCGATATTTCATTGTTGAACCAGCTATCAGAATGTGCTCCAATTTTTAGTTTGGGACAATGGGGTTGAATGACCAATGACCATCCTTGATGTTTCACAATCACTTAAAATTATTTAATCCTGATGATTCTGTTTAAAAAAAATAATATTGTAAGATTTATACAGAAATTCATTGAGTGCTAATTAAGTTTTTCCCATAAATTCGGAGAGTAAGCGGTCCAACTTTTTAAATGGTTGGTGATTGAAATGATGGGAATATGTCCTAAATTAATACTTCTTATATCCTTCATTTTACATGCCTAATATGACTGAAGTTGGTTCCTAATATCAAGTTCAAATCCTTCTTTAACTTACTTGTTTATTGATCCTCAGAAGATAAGATATTAGGTATTCTCATTATTGTATCGGTTAATTTAGTCCATAAGCCTTTCAAGGGTTCCATTAATGGAAGTAGCGATTTTCATTTACTTCTTGAAATAAAATTCTTCCATTTAAGTGAAGAATTTATGATTCATTAGAACATTTGATATGCTTACTTGCTCAGTTTTCATCGTTCCATTGTTATTATTTTGGTAATTCAATACCGAATCTAGTTTGCAGACATCTAATTTTTTCCTTTTGATTTTTCCAATTTAAGTTACGTCTCAGTAGAAACACTTGTTTGAATGACCATTGTGTTTTCATTGAATACTGCTACTTTCGCTAGTTGTTTGTTGCCAGCTTAATTTCCTAAGATGAAGAATCAAAGGATCTCCACTGAATGTGAAAATTATGTGTGCTTTTCTAGAGAAATGTTACTGCCAAGTATTTGATAATGTTGTATCCAGTTAAATATTTGCTTATCATTTTCTTTTTCTCTGTGTTGCACAAATGCTTAACATTTAATAGTTGATATTATTACTTTTTTGTATTTTATGTTGCTTTGTTATTCTTTATAGCTAAATCTGAGGCAACACTATGGTGGTCTTTTTCATACAGCATAGAGTTTGACCGTGATGATGAGTTGTTTGCCACTGCTGGAGTGTCAAAACGTATAAAAGTTTTTGATTTTTCCACAGTAAGCTCTTTCAGAAGTATTTTCTTACATTGTGCAATTTTTTCCCAAATGCCAGATTCCTTTGGTCATTTTAATGATTTTCAGGTTGTAAATGAACCATCTGATGTACACTGCCCGGTTGTGGAAATGTCCACTAGGTCCAAGCTTAGTTGCTTAAGTTGGAACAAATACTCAAAAAACATTATTGCTAGTAGTGACTATGAAGGGATAGTAACTGTTTGGGATGTGACCACTCGACAGGTAGCTTTATTTACTTCTTGGAATACTATGTTGCTATGTACCCTTATCTATGGTCAAGGTGATCTATACTATGTGAAATTAGGAAAATTTTATAACCTTTCTACATTTTAGAGTGTGATGGAATACGAAGAGCATGAAAAAAGAGCATGGAGTGTTGATTTTTCACAGACAGAGCCATCAATGCTAGTATCCGGCAGTGATGATTGTAAGGTAACATCAATATCCATCGACTCTAGATTGCAAATGCTAGCTATACATGGCATATTCCTTTTCTTACCCTTCTCCACTTCTTAAAATTCTGATAGTAGCCAGCTTGACATGCTTATCTTCTGCAAAGACAGGTGCTAGGAGTCTATTGTTGAAATGTTGTTACATATAGCATTTACAAGGCCAATTACAGTATTGACAAATCTTGAATATGTGCTTGCAAATATTTTATGTGAAGTCTCATTTCCACTCCATCCCCCCAACTATTAGTACCATTAGTTTGTTGCAACTAAGGTTTAAATTATCTCTTTTAGCTAATGTCTAAATCATCCTAATTTTTTAATAATTCTGGTTTATATGTTGTCTTTTACCAAGTCAATAAACGATTGTGATTTTTTAATGATTTATTTCAAATTTCTCATTTTCTTGAATGTTTCTTTTTTCTGCATTTTCTATTCTTCAAACTTTACGGCCACTTCTTCTCGAACTTAACCATAAAAAAGATTCTGCTGCTGAGATTACTGGTTTTCACATGACTATCTATCACCAAACCTGAATGTTTGACAGCCTACAGTCTTATTCCATCAGAGCCACGGCATGTATTCATGAGATTTTGTTTGTGTTTAAATACGCAGGCCAGTTACTAGTATGCTTAGAGAGCTGCAATTATTAAACTAAATGGTTGCAGTTGATAAATATTCTATGTTGAACATTTGCCTCAGGGCATGTAGGTCCATAACTTTGAACTGAAGTATATGTAATGTGACATGTGTAGACATGCTCATTGACTGATATGGAACAGTTGAAATCTGAAGTATTTATTCTAGAGTTTATAAAGTATTTCCAAAACATGAAAGTATACCCTGTACATAATCGGCTGTTGGTGATGTTTGAGCTAAAGCTTTGTAAGTCTTATTGCTTTTATTCTTTGTTAATACCATGAAAGGGCAATCTCATGGTAAATCCATTTTGGCTTTGGTTCTTACACCCATGGAGGTAAGATTGACTTTGATTGGGATTATTCAAAATAGAGTTACATAGGTCATTTGGCAAAAAGTAATTGGATATGTCTTTAAAAAAATAATCATATTAATCTAGATGGATTTAGCAAACTATTAGTATTGTGTATTGTTAGTTAGAGAGCAAGTGTTGGAACATAACTAGTCATTGAGGAAGGGAGAAGGGGCACTATGACCTAATGTAACAATAAGTGTACTTGGAACCAAGGATTGTTGAACCATCCTGAATCAGAAGGTTCTGGTTGTACCATAACAAACCAAGATAGTTCAAGCTTGTAGAAGTGCAGGGGGCGAATTGGGCCAAAACTTTCGGTCAATCTAGTGTAGTACTAATCCAGTTCATCCTAGCCGAACCGAACCCCTCCTATAAAGACCCATCCCCTGTTTTAGCCTCAGTCCCAATCCCAATCCTTCTTCTCACCTCAAATCTCTCCCTTATCCGTCCCTGCCGATCACCCTTGATTGCCTCGGCCTCGATGCCGACCCCACCGAGGTTGCCTCCTCTATCACCAATTGCCCTCGACAACCTTGATCTTTACTACCTTCTCCATCACGTTCACCACTATCTCCTTCGCTAGCCACTAGAAGGATGCTGGAACCCTGTGCCTCCCTCCCTCCTCTCGTATCCACTACCACTAACCTCCACCATCACTAACCTCCCTTGACCACCTTGGCTTCGACACCAACCTCACTAAGCTTGCCTCCATTGTTGCCGATTTTCCTTGACCCCTTCAATCTCCACATGCTCCTCAGCCTTGTCCACTGCCACCTTCTTCTTTGCCAACCTGGCCCTCCTCTTCTCTATAGTCTTGGGGTGAAAACCCTAGATTTGATGTATCGAAACCAAACTAGTATGGTCTTGCGTACTTTGTATCGATACAATATGGTATTGTATGGTATTAACTTGGAATCTAATAGCACGAGTCATGGTATCGATACAACCAACCTTGCTTTGAACTAACACAAATTTTGTTGAAAATTCAAATGGATGGCAGAATCATTAGTTGTATATATATATATATATATCCCAATATATATGAAATTTGATACTCTAAACCATGACAAATAATACACTATATATGTTTCGTAAGTTAATATTGAAAGTGAAGTAATTTAAGGTAAAGTAACTTAAGTTCTCAAAAGAGTATTTAAATTTTCTTAATGGATTGGATACTTGGTCAAAAAATAATAATTGGAACTTGGAAATGAAATTGTATCTTGGCAAAATGCCACTTGGGTAAATTCTCTCTATTTGCTTATGCAAGATGAATGGAATGGTACAAGAACTGCCGAACCCTAAGGAACCAGATGGTTCAGGGCATACCGAATTGGTCCAGCTAGAAACCAGGACGGTTCGGCTACCCAATTCAGCCGCAATTGAGAATCGGATTGAACTGTTTGGTTTTGCCCGGTTTCAATCCATTTCGGGTTGTTCCAAACCAAACCGGTCGATATGAGTTGCAAGTTGCGACTTCTCCCAAAATTTTTCTTCCCACTACCCTCTCTCCCAATCCTCCTCTCCCCTCTCTCCTCATCATCCTTGCCTCTTGCGAGTCGCGATCCCTCGCTAAGGTTAGCGTTCTATAGTCACCATCGCTGCTGCCAGCAATGACAACAAGGAGCCGCCAAGACAACAACAACATCAAAGATACACCGTTTGTCACTTAATCCCTCTCTCCCCCCTCTCTTCCCTCCCTCTCTTCCCTCCCTCTCCCTCCTTGTTCTGGTATGCATCGAGTCGGTATGATACGTATTGGTACTGTACCAAACCGGTAGCTAGCATGTGCAAGCCTCGATACCAGTTCGGTGAACGTTGATACGATATACAAAGAATGATAAAATATCCCGATGGGGTGTGATTTTTACTGACCACCCTATCGAAAACAAGTCTAGGTGCATGACCGTCAAAAATATTGACCAACTAAAAAATAGACTAAGTTGGATATAAAGATGTTTAGTTAAGGCTCCATTAAAGTGTTATCAGTGCAAGCAAGGTTTTCCATACTGGTGCATATTGTCCTGTACTGAGTATACCATATCATATTGGTACCAAACTGAGTCTTGGTACGTTGAATCAACGCTGACTGAGTGTATCAACACTATACTGGCATGGTATCGGTACCGCTACCGGGTTTGGTACATAGACGGTGAACCTTGGGTGCAAGTATATAAAGGCACACAAAATGTTCATTTGGAGAGGCACTTCTGTTATGAAAGGTACCTCCATTATGAGAAGCGAACCTCAAGAGTTCCAAAGTAGCAGGACTCTTAATCTTATATTGATGCATAAGATGTTGCTGTAAATTGACAATGGTTGTTCTAGCTAAGAAAAACATATCCATGATATTTCTCATTGAACACAATATGATCATAAATGACATATGGATGCAATAAATTTTGGGTGAGAGTACAATTGCAATCTGTGCTAAGGCTGCATATAGACCATAAGGATAGACTATAGATTATAGCTATCATATAGGCAAGCATTATTTCACCAATAAGTGGGAGCAAAAGGTGATGGATGGTAGCCCATTAATCTTGTCCAAGTTTAGCCTGAAATGTGGGCTTGGACCTCCATGAATTTTGGGCAGCCCCTAGCCTTTTAAACGGATGCAAGTATTTAATGCAACTACTTGAGGCTAAACTGAAGGGTCATAGCCTCCAACTTTGTCAATAGCCTCACTAGCGATAGCACCACTATTTAACCTAGGTAAGACGTGCATCCAACATGGCATGATTGCCACACCAAGCAATAGCACAATAGTGATCTCATTGGCCCAAAGCCCAAGCACCATGATCTCTTTCTCAACTGTATTCCGTTCCTGGCTCTCTAGTCATTACTTCCCCAACTTAACCTCAATACATTCAGTATCCCAATATGCAGCTCCCTCATACTCTTCCAAGCATGGTCTCAATTACCGATGGCATGTCCTGTGGGACACCAAGATGGGGTCCCATCTTGAGTGTCCAGACAAGATCATCCTGCCATTGTCCCAACATTCTGATCGGCACGTCTTAGGACATCCCCTGTCCCAAGTGTCGAAATGGAGCAGGACAACAGAATCTAAAACCTTGCTTCCAATCATACTCCACGCCTTGCTCTTTTATTTACCCACATAATCACAATGTTGAGCTCCAGTTCTACTCCTCTTTGTCCACCTTCACCCAACTACTCTTGCTTACCTTTGTTCCACTGCTCCTATGGCCAAACACCACCACTCCCTATTCCATCTCCTCCACCCATCAACTCTATGTCTTCTTCCTAATTCCCAATTACTTCTATTAGGTCTAAATGTGAGCTAAATTTTATGAGGCAATGGAGTCAAATTCATATTTGAATATGCCTTTTTTTGTCCAATTCTAACATATAGAGCCAATGATTTGTCACCCAGATTTGGATATGGATTCATGCGATATTTGATGCAAATTTGCTCATTTCTGCTGCTAGCCACAATGGAGACCTCTTCATAGTCATAATATGCAATCCTGAGGCTAGTATTTGAATTACACAGGAGCATAATCTAGAAGATAGGTGACCAGGTCTCAGATTTGGTTTTGTCAGAGACCATAAAGCTCCTTTACCAGTGACTTTGCCAATATTGGTGATCTTAGATTTCATTTATAATTTGGTTATCTTGTGATTGTGCTAAGGATTTGAGGAAAGTTTTAGTTTTTTAAGGACCATTGTAAGGGCAATTATAACAATTAGGTTTTTGAAGCATGAAGTTCAAATAGCAGTTGTGTAGTAGTGGGTCATATGAATCATCTGGTGTGCATTTAGATTGATGTTTGAGTAAGATGGGGAAATATAGAGTTGAATTAGATGGAAAAGTAAAAGAGGGAAGACAAATATTAAAGTATTCTATATTATGCTTGTGCAAGCTAGGGGCTAGCATCATATGAATCTGTGCTAATACTTGGGATGCAGTGACTTGTAAGGATACCAGTCTGCAAAAGATTGGTAGCTTTACGCTATCTTTTCTAACTTAGATTGATTTTGTATAATATAGATGTGTATTGAACTGATGAACTTAGTCGAAGGTGTCTAGCATCATAAATTATCTTAGATATCTATGCTGATTTTTGTAAACTCGTGCGTTGCATATTTTCAAGTATTCTATGATACAAAGTGGCATTATGCGGCCATCTTTACTCATTAGCAACACAAATAAGTTCAAAACTCATCATGGAAATTTGAACCTATAACTATGCAGATTAACATGTTCTAGATGTTGTAGATGTCTTTCCAATACAACAGGATGCTGATCTGCCAATATTCCAGAATATGGTGCTACTTGATATTTACAGTATATATAGGAATAGAAGTACACCTTACATGCCATTTAATTATTGAAACTGTGGAATTTCTGCTTATAGGTTGATACATTACATGCAATCATATAATTTATAGCAGCCAGTAATAATGCATAGGTTATGCTATTTGACAAGGACAAGCGATCAGCTTTGGGCCAACTCATGGAAGTTTAGTGCATAGCTCATGCATGAGAAAAACTTCGTAGCTGCAACACTACAGAGCAATGCAATTGCTATTGTGTGTGTCTAGGCATACCAGAGCAGCAGTACTTCGAGATGTTAAATCGAAGTTTGCGTGCATTGACATGTGGGGGATGTTTTCATTTAAATTCAACAGTTTCAGAACTTGCATGGTAAACAATGCACAAAATTTTTCCAAACAAAAGCAATGTTTAAAGTTTTCTTGAACTTTTGCACCTTCTTGAACGTATGGGTCATCTCTATCTCGCTATTCATGAGCTGAAACAGGATTTATGTTTGGTTTAAGCATTTCTTTTACCACTACAGGCTTCACTAGGAGCATATCATGCTCCTATTAAACAATGCTTCTAGAATGACATGCTATCTTTGTATCAGTAATATGACTGCTGTGGTAATGATGTTTATTGTGTTGCCCATCTGAAGAGGCATCCTGACAGTATCCTGCTATCAATTTGAGTGAAAAGGACCTAGGTTATCTTTTCTGAATCCACTTATTAGCTCCCCATATTATTTAGTCAAAGTGGCTACCTTGAATTTTTTTTTTAAAACTTCAAGCAGACTGTTGCTTTTTTTTTTGTTTGCCTTTAGAATAGAGCTCAGGGACACCAATTAATAGCATCTATGCGGTGGTCCTATTAATTAATTACACCAACATGGTTGTCACATGAGCTTGTCTTAATCCTCTTTATTGTGATAGCTCATGCTGTTTAGATTTCTTGCCAATGATTTTCAGAAGTAGACTGACACAGGATATTTTGATTTATTAGTGCTTCCTTGTACAATTTGATCCAACACTCCAGCTTCTTATATTCAGTGTATTGAGCAACTTACGAATGAATCAAGAAGTCCTGCTCTGTGCTCTCTGTTCTCCTGAGCACAAATTTGGTTGTGACCAAGTGTGATTTTGAGAATAAATATCAGAGTAATATTATATTACCTGCTTATACATCACCTGTACATGTATTAATTAACATACCTTGGAGTAATCTATAGTTCATTGCATACATATATGTTAAGGTACTGGCCATAATAATCGATTTATTGCTAATTGCAAGGCGTCCAAATTTTGCTTTATCAAAGAATCTTTAGATCCCTGATTTTAATAAGTTCAATTTGGAAATATGGCTAACTAATAGTCTTATTGATTGCCTCTTTTATGAGTAGAGAGTGGACTGCAGACAGCAGCAATCAATTTCTTGTGTTGCCATCCATAAGCACTACTAATATGGTGTATATGTGTTTTTTCCTTGTAGCTTGCTTGGTTTATAAAAAAAAAAAAAGACATCTTTTATTTTGTTCTGCCTGTGACCAATAGGTGAAAGTATGGTGCACAAAGCAAGAGGCGAGCGTAATCAATATCGACATGAAAGCAAATATTTGTTGTGTCAAATATAATCCTGGGTCTAGCATTTTTGTGGCGGTATGTGGCCATTCATTACCTTGTTTAGTTTGTTCTTGTGACATTTCATAAAATCAACATGTTGTGTCATTTTTCAGGTTGGTTCTGCTGATCATCACATTCACTATTTTGACCTGAGAAACACCAGCACACCACTCCATGTCTGTCGAGGGCACAGAAAAGCAGTTTCATATGTCAAATTCTTGTCTAACAATGAGCTTGCATCTGCATCAACTGACAGTACATTGCGCTTGTGGGATGTAAAAGAGAACTGTCCTGTATGTCCTTTATCTTCACTTACTGTATGCGATATATATGCCTGTCATTCTTACATGTTCACTGTTTTCTATACGATTTTCATGGGTAATTGCTGCATAGAGCAACTTACCTCACGGGTGACTCTCTTCTTTTGCATGCAAGTCTGTTGATTGTCATCTTCTTGAGAACAAACAAACATTAATCAGTTTCCATCCATGCAGCGGATACTTTAGTTTTAATTCCATCAATTTATCTAATTTCTAGTTCTCTCCTATTAACCAATGTTTGAGGTTAGAGTAATATCAATCGGAATAAGGTACTTCTGTGGCTACTCCAATAGGCCTTTTATTCATTTAAATGGTAAAACTCTATAATCAGTAAATTGAAATATTTAAGGGGTTTGAGATGTGTGATGGTGGATCTCCAGGCCTTGCAAGTTATTGCTCATCCAAGATCTTCATTGTGCAGAAACACCTAACCTTTTTCTTAGTGATGTTGTGCAACAATTTCATAGGAGCAGCTGTATGATAGGGCTGTGTTATACTGTTAGTACATTTGACTTGCTCCATAAGCACCTCAAGTATCGGCATTTTCGTTATCTATGGATTCACTTTGTTAGGTTACATTTACGTATGATTATTGTATTTGTTAGAGTGAAAATTTGATGTCATGAGCAATAGAGAAGTAATCATAAGAGAGGGAGTTTTCAAATCGACACCCAAGGGACAGAACAGAGAATTTTGCTGACCCTCCTAGTATGCATATATGCAGACATTTACATATCTTGAGAGAGAATGTGTGCATTAAAAAATCAATGATGGACCATCTAAATAGGCAACTTATACCACTGATTATAATCTCTACCACATATAATGCCTCAAAATCATGTGATTTAGAGGTCAGTGGGTGCAGAAATAGATGGCTTAAGTGGCGTGATGCAATATTTTTATGTGATCTACGAATCAAATTCTATTGAGTTCCTATTTGTACATGTTTTAGCATGTGTACATTATGATCGGTAGTGTGAAATATTTAATATTATATGCCCAATTTTTTATTTTAGCATGCTATCCTGATTGGTACCATTCATTTTTGCATCAATTTGATGCATAGGCAGGCGATAACTGAAACATATTAATTTTCAGTTCTATTTTTAGAGGTACAGATTATTATCAACCATGTAGATCTCCAATTTCCCTTTATTAATTTTGGATTGTTAAATATTTTACCAAAAGTTTAATGTGATTTAACATGTGTTTGTAATACCTAGCAAAGATAAAAGGAGTATGAAATATGTATTTGTATGGTGGTGTGGTTTGTTCCTGAATTCTGATTTTGATATCAATGTATGCTGCAAGCGTGTTTGTTTTTGGTTGGTTGTCCATGTCACCTCATTTTTGTATGCCTGGTCCAGTACCTCCATTAAATTGATTCCCTGTGATTTTTAGTTCTGGACCTTCCTTAGCTTTCAATGCTATTCAGAGCCGCGAAAAAAATTGAAAGATTGAGATGACACCATGATGTTTCTCATTCAATATGAAATTGTTTCTCTTCAGGTGCGGACATTCAAAGGTCATACAAATGAAAAGAACTTTGTGGGTCTGACAGTAAACAATGAGTACATTGCTTGTGGCAGTGAAACGAATGACGTTTTTGTGTACCATAAGGTAAGCCAGTGTCTGTTGCTTCAGGTGCCTCACATCCTACTGATAAAATGACATCCAGTTGTATGTGTTGTGTGGTTCGGAGAATTTTTCTTAAATCTTTAGGTTTTCTGTGTCTCACTTCAAAAAACTGGAAATGATATACTTGCAGGCTATCTCCAAACCTGCAGCATGTCATAGATTTGGTTCCTCTGATTTGGATGACACAGATGATGATTCTGGATCGTATTTCATTAGTGCTGTTTGCTGGAAGAGTGACAGCCCTACAATGTTAGCTGCCAACAGTCAGGGGACTATAAAGGTTCTTGTACTTGCAGCTTGACTTCAGATGAGGGATCATAGGCATTGGAGCTTTTAATTGCTCAAATGTGTATTTTGCATTTTGCACGTATATTTATGTTTTGCCCTCCTAGGTAGGTCATCTGCTGATTGTCCAGCATATGGTGCTACCTGGTTTGTACAGTATATATATAGGAATGGATGCATGCCTTGAATACCGTTTAATCGTTCAGAGTGGAAATTCCTGTTTATAGGTTGATCCATGACATGTAATCATATACACTTTAGCATCCAGAAATAGTACATGGATTATGCTATTTGACATGGCCAAGTGAACAGCTTCGGGCAACCTCATGGAAGATTAGTGCATGCTCATGCATGAAAATAATTTTGCAGCTGCAACAGTATGGGGCACTGCAATTGCTATCGTGTATCTAGGTATACCTCGTGGAAGATTAGTCTACTGAGTGTGTGTGTGTGTGTGTGTGTGTGTGTGTATGTGTGTGTGTGTGTGTGTGTGTGTGTGTGTGTGTGTGTGTGTATATAGAGAGAGAGAGAGCGCTGTATTTGGTTATAATCAAATAGATTTCTATTTAGATCCAATCAGATTTATATTGGATAATGACGATTCTACATCGATGATCCAAACTACTGGATATAATTTATTATTTTTAAACTATATACATACTAAAAATCATTTGATTTGAAAATTTTTAGTTCATGTGTAAAAGTGATTAGAAAAAAAAGCATAATTTAGTATTATTTAGACTTTTTATTTTTGGACTACTTTATGGATAAGCTATGTTTTTTCAAATCACATAATTTATGATATACAAATCATTTAGAGGTAGTAAATCATATTCATAGTGGCTCAAATCATCGATGTGAGATATATATATATATATATAAAAACTATGTGATGTAGGGGAAAGGTGAAAGTTCCTTACCTTAATCTTACATTTCTGAGTATGTATAGGTTTTTTTTCGAGAAAAATGTATTTTTTCACCACTAAGTCCTAGAGTACTAGAAGTTAGTGAAGTTCAGCTTGTGACAATTTGGGTAGGAAGGTTAACTAGTTGTACGAAATCAGAAAATCACATGGATAGATAGTGCTTAACTCGGTCTGTCTTTTAGCATTACATGACTCCACATGATTTTTAAATTGGCTGATATGGAAAATTAAGAATTAAAGTAATATTTACTACCTAGTAAATTAAATAAAAAATTAAAAAAATCTTAGGTTCGGATCTAGCACTTCTTCAACCCTTTATTATATCATAGACCTGGTGTACTAGATTAGCAATACACCAGACAAATGGTACCGAGCCACGTCCAGCGCCGTCAGCGACCTTAACGTCTCCGACCCATCCAGCGCCTTCAGCGATGCCCCCTTGACCCTGCCGAACTCCGACATCGTCAGGACCTCCCTCGCCCTCCGCTCTATCTCCCTCCCCATCTCCCTCGACCTCCCTTACGAATGCCCATGTCGCAATGTGCCTTGGATTCTCGATTTGTGGAACCTGACCCCTGACCACCACCAGTTCGACTCCCTCTCCCACGACCCCCTCCGGCATCCGGTCCGCTGTCGATGCCACCCAAAGGAATGCCCACCCCTGCCCTTCCAGCATCGCTGCCAGCTCCACCACCTCCTTGGACAGCAGCCAATTCTATGACCGAGACATCTACACCACTGACCCGACGAAAGCCGATCCAGCCACGCTCGGCAACCGGCTATCACGTCGGTGACGCCTCCGTCAACGGCCAACGGGAGGCTTCAGGCCGGTGACGAAGATTTGGGACAAACAGACTTAATTTTAAATATCAAAATAATTAGAAGTGCAAATAGATTTGGATTATCCCAAAGTCATTATGTTGACAAGATATTCAATAAATTTAATTATTCCGATTGCCAGCCTGTCTCTATCCCCTTTGATTCCTCTACATACCTAAGAAAAACTTAAAAATTCCTATCCTTCAAAGCCTATATGCTCAAATCATAGGCTCACTAGGATTCCTAGCAAACTACACCAGGCCAGACATAGCATATACTGTAAATAGACTTAGTAGATATACTGTTAATCCAAATAGAGATCACTGGACAGCATTAGAGAGAATCCTTAGCTATCTTAAGGGTACGAAGTCCTATAGTTTGCACTTTAGTAGGTTTCCTGCTGTTCTAGAATGCTATAGTGATGCCAACTGGATCAGCGATACCTTACATGTTAAATCTACCACAAGTTATGTTTTTCTCCTGGGAGGTGCTGCTGTATCTTGAAAATCCACCAAACAAACTCTGATATCTAGGAGTACCATGGAGTCTGAACTAATTGCCTTAGACACCACAACACTGAGACAGAGTGGCTTAGAAATCTACTAATAGACCTTTCTGTAGATAAGTCACCTTTACCACCTGTCTCCTTACATTGTGACTGTAAATCTGCAATAGATAACTGCAACCAAGAAAATGCTAATATAAAAATGAACATACCCTTAAAAGTGCGTCATAAATCATTAAGATATAAATTAAAAAATAACGTTATTGCTCTAAATTTTGTAAAATCTGAAAATAATTTGGCTAATCAGCTTATAAAAGATTTATCTAGAATAATGGTTCTAGAGTCGTCGAGGAGGATGGGGCTTAACCCATAAAGATAGATCACTACGGTGGAAACCCAACCTTAAAAGGTTCAATGGGTAGAAAGAAACCGGAATGTGACTAAAAGGAGCACTGTTTTATGTTTTCCTCATCCTTATGGCGCTAGTGCTCATAAAAGCAAGCAGTAGGATGAATTTATTTGTATAACTTTTAATGAGTCCGAGACCCAAGAGGCAGGAGCTTCCTTTCTAACTTTCTTATAGGACTCACCTATATGTGCAGTCATGAGGCTGCGATTATGGAAAAAGGGTGATTTCCTAAAAAGCACATGATAGATGCATGTGCATGGCCATATTAGCGCAACCCGTTTAGAACCTAGATCGGGCTATATTATGTGAACTGTTGATTTATTCTAAACCATGGACCGAGGTTTAAGGTTAAGACCACCTTGGCTCCACAGATATAATGAATTGTTACAAGTGAAGGTTCAAACCGAAAAGTACCTATACCTATTACATAATATAAGATATCTAGCATTTTGTTTTGATTTTAAAGTTATTTAAAATTAATTTTTATGGAGGATTGTGGAAAAAATTAAATACACATGCGGTCTTCTTAAGCCGCGTGCGTGTTTGAAAAAAAAGGCGTGCTTGCCTGGCGTTCCGCATGGAATAAATGGGCTTGTTGCCAGCGTTTGGGGAATTAATCCGCTGGCTGCATTTGAATTTAGCGAAACGCCCGATCGGGCGTTCGCGAAATCACCGCGGGCGCTTCCACAAAAAGACTATTTTGCCCCTATAATTATCCCTATAAATATCCCTCAATTTCATCTCTTTCGATATACAAAAAAAAATAGAGAAACATACTGAAAAAATTCTGGAGAAAAGTTCTTCCTCCTCTTAGCCACTTGTGATTTTTATTTTTGCTCTTTTATATTTCATTCTTTTTCTTTTCGTTCTTCGCTGGATCTGTAAGTTCGATCGGATTCGTTTTGATTTCTTCCGAGACGTACCGAAGAAAGAGTTGTAGGGTCGTCGTATCTCAGAGGAGGATTGTCGGGACTCTCGTACGTGGGGGCAAAAACTTTTTTGGAACAGCGTCTACGCGCTTCGACCTGCCTTCAATCATGCTATTTCCTCTAACTTATATTTTTAATTTAATATTAGTAGATCGATAGGATTTGCAATTTTGTGATTTAATTTTATTAAATGAATAGATTTATTTTATGCTAGAATAGATTTCTTTTGTGTTAAAATAGAACTATTTTGATGTCAAATAATATATATATATATATATATATATATATATTATTCCCTATAAAGATTTTTCATTAATTGTAATTTTAGATTCATTTGTTTATTTAGATAATATATTGCTAGCAAAGGGGACCCTCCGTCCTTCTCCCCCGGCTCCACGACCCCTCCGCCTTCTTCCTTAAGCTTCAAGACCATATTGTTTGGTTCTTTCGGGTTGACATCAACCCCATTTAGGGGTAGCATGCTACTTTGAGGTCCTATGGATCGTAAAGTTTAATTTTCAATCCACTATACATGATTTGTGATATGGGAATGGGTCGAGAGTGCAACATAGAGCCTCTTCGCATTTGTAACCATAAATCTCCCCACTTTGATTTGCATGTAGCATTTGCAGCGGATGGTGTTGGAGCCAGTAACCGCGAGTCACGCCAATTCCAAGAGCAACCCATCATGAAGTCGAACCTACCAACTTGCTTAGTGCGCTATCAGAGAGGCAAGACATTCATATGCTAAACGGGTTTGCTATGCAGGAATAGACCTTTCTCCACTTCTTATCCATCCTTTATTCCCTTTCCAAATTAAGCATTTGGTGACTCCAATAATTCTTTTAGAATAATCACTATTTCATTCCCTCGAGTTTGTATGATTTCCACGCAGTGCCTCCTCATTCTTAAAAATATCCAATGAGAGCTTTTGAGTTTCCAAAACATTCATTGAAGCGGCCGGCCAACGTCCTTAGCGCTTCGTTTCAAAAGAGAGAAAAAAATGCCTTCATCTTTTTCAACCTTTTTGGAAATTTATTCTGCTACCCCCAATTATTTCCCGTTTTGTTCCGACTCTGCACTCCCTTCCTCGGTGATCATCCGGCGTTTATTGGAGTTTACTTTCCATTCTGTTCCAGATATCTCAAATATTTTTGGCCGCCATCGATTTCCACTCCCTGCTCTCTCTCCCCTCTCACCGGCCATGGCGTCTGTTCTCTTCAATGCTACCTCCACTGCTCTCCTCTAGTAGTTGTCTCTCCTATTATATTGCATTCTCTGCTCTATCCATTTGAGTGAACTAAGGATGCAAATCAAATCTAAAGAAGGTTTGGCCTTTTGTTCTTTGTTTGCGTCTCTTTAGTGGGGTATTGTGTTATTCCGAGGGAGAGTAGTCGGTGGTGGTTGTGCTTAGAAGAAGAAGTTGATGCTAACTGTCCAAACTAAAAATAAGAAAAAAAAGTCCACACCAAAATATTGACGAGATTTGTGACATCTGTCCGGCGAAGGACTCATAGATGACTAAGTCAACAGAAATTTTAGAAAAATAATGGAGATTTGCGTAAGAATAGAAGAGGGTTGATGAGTGCATGAGAGAGCATACTTGGAGGTCGTCTGGGCGATGTTTATATAGGGTGAGGGCCAACATCCATTATCAAGTAAAGCGGACGTGCGGCTTAACTGCGGGACTTAACTGTGCATGATCATTTAGCCTGAGATGCAAACATTGCTCGTTAGAGAAGATTTAAAAGTCTTTATGTCATTTTTAATGGAAACCAAGTGGCGAGCTGCCATTGGTCGGTTCATATGATGTTAGTAGAAGCCGGATTTGAGGCACAGCAGGCATGAATGCTGTAGACTGATAATATGACTTTTTTTTTTGTTGCTAAACTTAAATGTATTCAAATACCCATGGGATCACATCGAAGGATGATGAAAAGAGTGAAGGCTCTTCACCTCTCAAGCCTCAATGTCTCTCACAACCGCTTAGCTGGGGGAGATTCCAGGTTGCCTCTCCTCCTTCCCTCTCCCTCCTCCTCTGCCGGGAATCTTGACCTCTGCGGCAATCCTCTACCCCGACATTGCTTGAATTCGATGGCGACGAGCAAAGTGTTTTATGTTATCATGTAACGGTTATATACCATCATTTTGTCGAGGAAGTTGAAATATTCTAAAAATCTAAAAAAAGTATTTTAAAAATTTTAAAAATGAGAAGGTACCGTATCGTGCAAAACGTCAAAACTTGAAAAAAAAAGTAGAACTATATTTTTTTTGTGTTAAAATGATAAATGGTGGCAATAAAGTGCATCGAATAATAAAAGCTCTGCATCAAAGAAGGTCGAGCATCCGTTCCTAGGTGACACACGACACATGTTACGGAAGTACCGTGTTGGCCAGATCAAGCATGTCTTTCGGGAGGCGAGCTCCAGAGCTAGATTACGGATTGTTGGAGTTCAATCGATGACAGACGTTCCGGGAATGCCCAGGGTTAAGGTATGCAATGCATTTTTGTTCAAGCTACTGGAGTGGTATTTCACTTCAACGTCACCCGAGAGCGTCGAAAGCCATGGAAGGCCTTAATCCTGCCTGATTGGTAGTACTCATAAGGTTTGGTTCCAGGCAAAGATTAAGTAGTTCAATCCCCTATCTCATACCGAAAAACTCTTAGCGGATGAAAGAGCTCATTATTCTTTTACTCTTCAGTATTCCTTGTCCGGTGGAATTGACACTACTTTGCCTTCTGAGCTGATCCAGTCGTTGATCCTGCAGCTTATCAAAATAAGCACCAGCAGACAGAGGTAGATACAGAGCCAGTAGCTTACCTAGGAGCATACTTCGGTGTAGCATATATAGCGGCATACCCCTTTAACCTATAGAAGAAGCACTGTGCAAAGAAGAAGACTCGGGCTTATCTCTGTACAAGCGTATAAGAGCTATTATACTCAAGCATCGTAATCGTACCGCTATAAAACTTTCCATAGGAGGAAAGGTCTCCTCTACTGCCCATTCGCCGTCCTTGGTGAGTCCGGTTTTCTGTGCTACATTATTCTTAGATCCAGCGAAATCATTGGTTTCAGAGTCCACGTGTTGGCCACAGTACTAGTCCTAGGTTGTAAATATAAATGAATGGATGGACGACCTGATGCCCGTGTCCTAGTTAGTTGGCAGAGGAAGATTCGAACTACCTAGTAGGCTTCCGTGGTCGGCTCCCCGGATTTGAAAGTTCAGAGAGGAAGAAATTACAGCTGCCGACCATTACCTCCGTCGCTACTGGCCTCGCTATCCAAATTTAGGACTAATAATAAACCACTATACCCCCAACATAGCCAAAAAAAGGCCACAACCTCCGATACCAGCCACCAAATACATGGAGCGGCCGCAGAACTGGTTAAAGCAAAACCGAGCATCCGCCACAGATCCAGCAGCTGACAGCCACCGAAGGCAATGCCGACCAAACAATGGACGGCACCAAGCTGACCATAGAAAAGCCCGAAAACCAGCAGCCAGGCCGGCATACCAGCTTCCTTTTTATGCTTGGTGGACCAAGCGGTCCTTCTCATCCACACAAACTTGAAGTAAACCTAACCCAAATCATTGTTTAGATCCATGAGTTGGGTGTGAACTAACTGGACCCTTTATCAGAATCAGCCCAAAGTTATTTACAAGCCTCAACTGATCCTAAAGTTCAAGCTTTGCACAGAATTAACTTTACCTTGAAAAAGAAAAAAAATGAGTTGGGTGTGAACGAACTTTACATGAAGCAAACTCCTGACTGGACATCCCATGTCCACCATTTAGCATCCACCTTGTCTTAGATTGCCTGTTCTTTCTTTCTTTCTTTGAGAGAAAAATGAGATATGTAGTAGGTTAGCAACCACAAATGGGAGTGAATGTCATCTAGCGTATCTAAACATCTACTAAATTTCTGGTCAAGTAGGGATTCATGAACAATTCCGTTTCATCCAAGGTAAATTACCCTACATTTGCATGTCTTCAATTTTAGCGTCCATGGATTATGGAATAAATTGCTGAATCTAAAGTTACAACTCATACGAACCTTCATAAATGATGTATAGGGGACAAAATTTATTTTATCGATATATAGTTAGTATTCTGCAATAAAATTACATATGTTGTTAATCAAATTTTAGTCTTTTAATCATAAAATATTGTCCTTACAAGGTACCGTAGCAACATAATTTTTTTTTGCAATATCCGTAAATAACTGTTACAATATATAGACATTATGCAATAATTTTGTAAAACTGTTACTATAAAATTTAATTTTTTGTAGCGGTTATAAAGTACTGTCGCTATATCATAACTTTTAATAACGCTGTTGACAAACTGCAGCAATATTGTATATCTTTTATAATATTTCTTAAAACCATTACTAGGGAGCATTTATAGTAACAGATTTACCAGGTGTTACTAAAATTTCGTTACTATAGACTTTGTTTGCTCCGGTGCGTTTTTTTTTTTTTGGGTCAGGGCATCAAGTGGACTCGACCAGATTCTTGTAACTAAAATCGGACATATCTTATTTATCCTAACCAGACTCCTACAGGCTCAGAAGCAATCAGCCCTTGTTTTATTCATATTGAGGTCTAGTTCTTTTTTCAGGGTCATTGATGTTGGGTTTGGTGCATAGAAAAATTTAGGTTGAGCTTCTTGTAACATCCTACCCCTAGCAATGCTCTTGTCATTGCGCTATGAGTTTTACCAGTACAATCAGTTCCTTGTAAAGACCATTGGCTATGGTACCTCAATTGTAGGAGCTTGCCTCCAGTGATCCAATGTCTCGAATTTTTATCTCTACAATTGTGTGATATGTCTTAAGAGCCTTAAATACGTATAATGTTTGTCTTTCAACATCAAACTAATCTCGAGTACCGTGAGAAACACTCCACGAGTTAGTGTTTTTTGATTTTATTGGATGTATTCGTATACGTATTATATGAAAACTCATTTTCAGCAAAAAAAAAAAAAAAAGTTCCGTGAGGAACTAAATACGACCGTTTTATGATTCAAAAAGGTTTCATTACTTCATAAAATACAATTAACAAGATCTCTTCCGTAATTTTGTCCATCTTGTTAATTGGATCGGCATTTGTCTAGATATTAATTCACCCATTGTGAAACTACTACATCTTGTAATCCATAACTGTGCTTTATCAACTTCTTGGAGCAGTTCCAAGCCGTAGCATTCTTAAATACTGATTTATGATAAATAATTCATTTTCAGAAACATGTTGTGCCTGAATTCTGCTTTGCAGCATTATGGTATCATGTATCTACCACATACCTCGATGAATCTCCAAGCCATAATTTTGCAATTAGAATATACATGAGATCATTAGCTGCATCCCTCGGAAGGCATGTAATGAACTTCTGCCCAACCTCATGTTGTACAACCTTCCAAAAGAATAGCTTCGCAACATCATTTCTTAGCAGCTTTCTTTCAAAGGATGATGTAATTCATTTACAATAAACAAAAAATGACTTACAAGTTGGTAAAGTCTCTTGTACTAATGTAAGAGAGCTGGCTTCAATGCTGCCCTCCTGCTTCCAGCAGTGCTAGTTTATATGCAAGCAATCTCAAATAGCAGTCTTCTAGGAATCTGTTGGGGGAAAACCCAAGTCGTCCCGGAACGAAGGTGCTCGACCAGGGAGCGCCGACCAGAAGGCGCCCGACCAGGGAGCGCCGACCAGAATGCGCCGACCTCGCTACGCTCGAGCTGAAGGCGCCCAACTGGGCAACTGGCTCGGCTCGGCATCCGGCCAGGTGCCGAGCCCCCAAATGCCTTGTCCAAATATTCGACCCCAACCCGATCCCTTGAGGGCACCCGACTAGAAGGCGTCGATCAAGTAACGCTCGGGCCGTAGGCGCCCAACCTAAGGCAACGGGCTCGGCCCGACGCCCGACCAAAGATGCTGACCAGGCAACACCCGCCCGACTTGGGGCGGCCAGCCCCGCTTAGTGCCCGACCGGATGCTAGGCTCCGAAGCATCCCACCCTAGTGCTCGGCCTCGGCCTGACACCTTTCGGGAGCCTAACTCCAGATACTCGAATCTCACCATATCCTGCTACCGTCGTCAAACCATTAATGCGCATGGCCTTCGCAGGCCTCCGCCACACCCGATCATTAATGCGCGTGGCCTCTGCAGGCCTCCAGTGCACTCAACCATTAATGAACGCGGCTCAAGATGATCTCCGGATCACTTGACCATCAAAGCGTATGGCTCTCCCTGATCACCCGTTCACTCAACAATTAATGCGCTTGTTATCTACGGACCCCAGGCCCTCCACAGCGGGCGGTTGAACCACTCCACCAGGTCCGATCAATCACGACAATTCGCTGACTCCAGTCTGATCCGGTCTCATCCCCCACGACGCCATTAATGAACATGATCGTGCTCAATTATCACAAAGAGGACAATCTGCCCCATCACATCACAGGTAACCCAACTCCCTCTATAAAAGGGGAATCCCTCCATTTGAGGAAGGGGGGATAAGGAAAACTCTAACTTCTTACTGCTATCTCCACTCTTATATTGGCCCCTCTGACTTAAGCATCGGAGGGCCGGCGCCGGAAAGCCCGGCCACCGGCTTCTTGCAGGTCCTCCGGAGGACGCCACCAGCCGACGTACCGCCACCCACCATTCCAGCAGCGGAGCTCCTCCCCCCTCAGCCGACGGTCGCCTCCGGGTCTAATTTCCAGCAACAGTTGGCGCTAGAGGAAGGGCCCGAGTCGCGACCATGAAGTTGAGAAGCAAGGGAGCTTCTAATGCCTCTCGACGTCCTCCACCTAATCCTGGACACTCTGTCCAGAACTCGCCACCCCCGGCCGAGTCGACTCCCCAAGTTCGGCCGGAGCAGTTTGATGCCCCGGTGCAGCAGGTCCAGGCCTTGGCCACTGCTGTCCAAAGCTTGCAACCCAGGGACATCCCAACGGCACCATTCCCTCCAGCCCCAGTTCAGCTGGTGCCTCCTGCAAGCGGATTCCCCCTTCGAGGTCAAGATCCCCAAGCTCAGGCCTCCCCCTGGAGGGAACACCCGGTGAGAGGTCCTGATGACTGGCCACAACCGTCAGAAGCCAAGTCAGTCCCAGGGCAACCTGCGCCGGAGCGGACCGCCGCGGCGATCCCTCAGAGTGATGAGCTCGACAAGAAGGTCGAGAGGCTGGAGCGCCAGATTGAGGCACTCCACGGAAGGAGGTCGGGACGCGATGGTGACTTCGAATTCACCACGAGGTCCCCCTTCTTTCAACAAATCGAAGATGAGCCGGTCCCGCCAAGATTCAAGATGCCCCAGGTGGAGCCTTACAACGGTAGGACCGACCCCCTTGACCACTTGGAAAGCTATCGGGTCTTAATGGCCCTGCAGGGAGCCTCGGAGGCCATGCTTTGCAAAGCCTTCCCAGCAACACTCCGAGGAGCAGCCCGGCTTTGGTTTACCGGGCTGAAGCCAAGCACCGTCTCCTCCTTCGAGCAGCTCGGCAGGCAATTCGCCAGCAACTTTGCTGCCAGTCGACCCCAGCGGCGGACCTCGGACTCCCTCCTCGATATAAAACAAAAAGAGGGAGAGTCCCTTAGGGAATATTTGGACCGATTTACCGCCGCAACATAGAAAGTCCGGGAGCTTGACCAGTCAATCGCCATGTCAGCACTAAAGACTGGGGCCCGGTCTTATAGATTCCTCTTCTCCACCGAGAAGAACTTTCCTACTGACCTCACTGAGATGTTGGTTCAGGCGCGGAAGTATGCGAAAGCCGAGGAAGCTGTTGCCGTTAGGCGGAGCGGGGCCGAGCAGACTTCCAAAAAGCAGAAAAGGCGTCGTGAGGAGTGTGGCCACCCCAGAAGCCCGTTTCCGCGCCGAGCCAAGAACTCGCCCCATCTGAAGAGTCCACCCCGGCTGCGGGGACCGCCCCGACCAAGGTCTCCACCTCGCCCGAGATCACCGCCGCGGCTCCGCACACCCAACGGGAGGTACGAAAATTACACTCCCCTTACCGCTCCCCGGACTGAAATTCTCATGGAGATCGAGGGACGGGATTATTTCCGGCCTCCGCCTCCAAGGCGAGATCCCGGAGCCTGGCGTAATCCCCAGAAGTCATACCGCTTCCACCGGGACCACGGCCACGATACGGAGGACTGCTTCCAGCTCCGGGACAAGATTGAAGCACTCATCCGCCGAGGAGTACTCGACCGGTTCGCGCGAAGCCAGCGTGAAGAAAAAAGGCCAGCGGAGAATGCCGCACAGCCCGAAGATCCAAATGCCAACAGGCCCATTGCCGGCACTATCAAAACCATTCGAGGCGGAGCTACAGAGGAAGGGCTCCGAACTGGGAGAGACCCTACCAGATCGCACGCGCCCAGCGGCCCGAGACATACAAGCTGAAATCTCTTGACGGGACCCCCATTCTACGAACCTGGAGTTCCAAAAATCTCCGGGTGTACTACCAATAAAACCCCGAGGGGTTCTCCGTTTCAATCATAAATCTCACCTTTCTACAATGACTTGCTCACAATTGCTTAATTGTGCTAAACTTCTCCTGATGTTTAAATGCTGACTCCCAGACGACCTGGCCCAGCTCGTATATACGGCCCTGCTCGGATACAGCCTGGACTGAGAAGCCGGACGCCTCGGCGAAAATTCGGAGCGCCGATATCAAACTCGGCTCGATCTCCATCAAATACCTCGACTACGGTCGGGATGCCCCAATCCCTCGGGATGACGGGAGTACCCTCGTGGTCTCCACCAACCATCGAGCTCGGCTCGATCTCCATCGACCATCGAGCTCGGCTCGATCTCCATCGACCATCGAGCTCGGCTCGATCTCCATCAAGCCCTCGTGGCACTTCGGGAAGGCGGAGCAGTGCCCTCGTGGCCCTCCGTGGCGCTCAACGACGGGGTAATACCTTCGCGGTCCCCCGCGGCGCCTCCTCGACTACGGTCGGGATGCCCCGACGAGTCGACAGTGAGCCCGAGCTCCCTCGACCTCGGAATGACGGGGTAGTACCTTTGTGGCACCCGGACAAATGTTCGTGATCGCCGAAAACGTTCGTGATCGCTGAAAATGTTTGTGGTCGACAACATGTTCGTGGTCGACAACATGTTCGTGGTCGACAATACATGTTCGTGGTCGGCAATAAATGTTCGTGATCAGCAAAATGATGTAGCACCAGTGCGGGGGAAGAGGAGAAGAAGGAAGAACAAGAGAAGGAGAAGGAAGAATAGGTTGTAGAGACGCAGGAAGAATAGAGAAGGAGAGGAGAAGAAGAGAAGAAAGAACGTAGGGAAAAGAAATTCTTAATCATTCATTAAACCCTAATCATGAAAATAGTTCCCTATATATAGGGCCCAAATACACAACTTGCATAAACCCCCCTTACACAGAAATAAATCCTAATGAACCCACAAATAACACAAATAAGCCCTAAAATGCAAATAAGCCCAGAAATAAAATAAACCACAAATAAACCCTAGAATGCAAATAAGCCCAAAAATAAAATAATAAAATAAATATGCAAATAAACGAGTCTGGCTCAATCCGGGGGCTCAGGATCATCTGGATGAAGGGCTCTGATGTCCCCATCAACTCCTCCCGGGTGAGAAAAACTCGACCCCGTCGAGTACAGGTCTGGCCGGCTGTCGCACTGCTCCAGAAGATCGGGGTCAATGCGCTGCAACTGTGCTTTGGAAATCCACGTCACATCAGACTTTGGTCGACCTTTCCACCGAACAAGGTAACGTTGGTAACCACCGTTCCTGCTTGAAATAACCTGCTCATCCAATATATGTTCTATTTGTTCTCTGCGTGCATGAAATTTGGGAGGTAGTGGCTCAACAGCAGGTAATAGGGCAGGGTATCCAACATAGGCAGGTATATCAATAAAGGGGTCAGAAGGCAGGAATATTATCTTTTTGTATGGGACTAAATCTTCAATATTAAATGTCGCACTAATCCCATAGTCATCAGGAAGATCCACAACATATGCATTCGAACTGGTTTTCTTTAAGATTTTGAACTGTTCTGCACTACAAATTTGCAATTTCTTAAACGTTTCCGAAGAAAGTCGTTCAAACCTAATTCTTATCATGATGTAATCTCTTTCACTTAACTCATTATAACGTCTGTGTAAATCAGCAAAGGATTTATATTTTAAGTTATTAAAGTGACTACAGTTGCTGATTTCTCGATGCAATGAATGTGGATGTGATACAATTGATTGTGCAGACTCAAAGACTCTATACTGATGAGACATGAAAAACAGGTCTATGGGTTGCCTAAGTTTGTAATCATGCACTACTTCGAATGGACTCATACCTATGGACTTGTTAACCGAACTATTACATGCAAACTCAACTGTCGGTAACATTAAATTCCAGGTCCTAGCATATGCATTCGGTCTGAGCCTATGATGTAGAAGGTTGGGCAGAGATGCTCCGGGAACTAGATCGATTGCGCGTTGGATATCATGCATTGGAGAAAGTGCATCCGGAAGATCATCAGGGAGTGCATCAGGAAACTCCTCTAGAAGGGAAACTACTACCGGGGAATGTTCAAGGTTGGACTCCGCATGGGTAACTTTAGCTACAAGTGCCAATTCAGATGATTGGCTCTCAATATCTGTCACTACCTCTTCCACAGTTGTGATGTGAAGTGGCTTGGTTGTACTTAGATCACTAGTCTCCCTTTGGGAATCATTTTGGACAAAGTCTAATTCTGTAGGTTCGTCTTCAAAGTCTTCTTCATAGTCTTCTATATTTGGTTCATAGACTTCTTCGACATATTCGGCCTCTTGGTTCCTAACTTCTGGTTCAGTAATCGGGTAGGTCTTAGTGGAACATTGGGGCGCTATATAGCCGAATTGTTGACACCTAGAGTATTGGGTTTGGTGCCTAGGAGAGTAGGGAAGGACTACAGGTGGTGCGACCAAACCGATTTTAGGTTGGGCTGTAACAGAGGTTGGCGATTTAGGGGTCCTAGAATGTTGCACGAGCTCACGGATCTCTTGTCTGAATTCTTTGTATCCAGCCCGTATGGCAACGATCTGTTCTAAGACAGACCTCAAAATGTCGGAATCCATGGTAGCTACAGGGGTTTTAGGTTGACTGAGATAGTACTCCATATCACTACAGGTTGGCATGCAATGATGACACTGGGTGATGATGTGAAATGCAGTGTCACTAATGAAACCTTAATAACTATAATGTAGGACCAAATTTGATGCAGGACAACCTACTAATGCAATCTATTATGATTTCAGAAATCAGCAAGTCTTCACAATAATAACTTAAAATTTAAATGTTGCTGATTTTTACTTCGGTTATTCAGAATTAAGGATTAAGATTATTCAATTTAAGAAGTTAGATTACAATCAAGTAGTACAGTTGTTCTGATCCTAAATCAATATGATCGAAGAATGTTGAGAAGCATCCAGTTGTTAGGGTGTGCTAATTTAATATTTAGATTTTAACAAGGCAAATAGGATGGGTTTGAAAGTAGGGGTTCTATGTTCTGAATTTTGACAACAATATAAATTTTCAAGTATATGGCTATCATGCAAGAGAACTAGAACATAATTAAATGAACAAGTCCAAGAAAAAGTGGAAACCTATCACCTGTCGTGAAGTAGTCGACCAGAATCGTGTGCTCGTGGACTGGGGCGACGATCGGTGTGCGGCGAGTCGGCTCGTCAGATGGCACGAATCTAGTCGAATCACAGCAACTTGGTGGACCTGATATCAGCAACTTGGGGGCCTAATCAAAGAACTTCGATGGGTCTGATGATGGGCCTCAGGGGCATGGCTTGGGCCTGATGAGTTAGCTGGGCCGCAGGTGGGTTGAGGTTTGATGGGGCTCGGGTGAGTGCAAATACGGGAGTGGGCGGGTGAAATGGGTTGGGGTCCTGGGCGTGTCGTGTGACAGAGGGGAGGGTTTTCGATGGTAGTGGCCTGTGGAGTGAAGGAAGGGTGTCTCGGGTGAGTTACGGCTGAGAGGAGGGGGGAAAATAATGGGGAGATTGGGACCGGCGGCCGACGGAGAAAGAGGAGGCGGTGCGGTAGAGCAGCAGCAGCGGCGGTGATGGAGGCCGCGAGAGCGGCGGCGATGGCTCGAACTCCGGCAGGGAGGTGCGGCAGCTTCGACGATGAGGAGACTGAGCGGCACGGAGGTGGCGACGGCGAAGTGGCGGCGGCGTAGGCGGTGGCGGAGAAGCGATGGTGGAGAAGAGGGGCGGATCGTGGCGGCGGAAAGGGAGAAGATGAACAGGTGCTTCTCTCTCTCTTCTTCTTCTTTTTTTTTTTCTCTTTTTTTTTTCTTCTCTTTTTTTTTTAACTCGGATCCGTTAGGATCCGGATTATCGGGTTTGACCCGACCCTATACCCGTTACGGGTTTGTCACGTGAAATCACGTGCGTTTTTTTTTTTTTTTTTTTTTTTTTTTTTTGGGGCTACCGGATTCGGCTTAACGGGTTTAGGCCTTACCCATTAAACCTTTCTTCAACCTCCCGATGGGTTCGGGAGGATACGCCGATCTCGGCGGCGGCGATCGCGAGGCGGGGCGGCAATCACGGGCGGCGGCCGGTCACGAGCTCCGGCTGGTGGCGGCTGCGGACTTTTGGCGACAGACGGCGGCCACGGGCGGCGTCAACAGGCACGGGAACCCGGGCGGCGACGTTTCCGTGGGGATATGGCTCCTCCGACGGCGGGCTCGGACCTTCACTGGGCAGCGGCGGCGGCGAGAACGTCCGAAGGTGGCTCGGCTCTGCTGGCGGCGACTGGTGGCGGCGGTGGGCGCGGGTGAGGTGGTGGAGGCGGTGGCGACGACTGCTGGCGGGAGGATCCGGCGCAGGGCTTCTGTGTGGGAACCGTGAAAGAAGAAAGGGAAAAACAGAAGGTTTTTTTTTTTTTTTTTTTTTTTTTGCTCTAGTGAAAACACAGACCGAGAGAGAGGAAGGTTTGGATGCGGGTGGCTGTCGATCTGGGTCTTCACAGACTCGGCAGTGACCCCTTTTTTTTTTTTTTTTTTTTGAACAGACTGACAGAGGGAAAGAGGCCTGTTCTTGTTGTTGATGGTAACCGAGGGAAAGAAAAAAAAACTGTTGATGGATCGCGGCTTTGGCAATAGAAGCAAAACCGATAGCTCTGATACCAAGTTGATGTAGCACCAGTGCGGGGGAAGAGGAGAAGAAGGAAGAACAAGAGAAGGAGAAGGAAGAATAGGTTGTAGAGACGCAGGAAGAATAGAGAAGGAGAGGAGAAGAAGAGAAGAAAGAACGTAGGGAAAAGAAATTCTTAATCATTCATTAAACCCTAATCATGAAAATAGTTCCCTATATATAGGGCCCAAATACACAACTTGCATAAACCCCCCTTATACAGAAATAAATCCTAATGAACCCACAAATAACACAAATAAGCCCTAAAATGCAAATAAGCCCAGAAATAAAATAAACCACAAATAAACCCTAGAATGCAAATAAGCCCAAAAATAAAATAATAAAATAAATATGCAAATAAACGAGTCTGGCTCAATCCGGGGGCTCAGGATCATCTGGATGAAGGGCTCTGATGTCCCCATCACAAAATGTTCGTGATCGACAATGTTCGTGGTCGACTATACATTCGCGATTGTAATAAACACCCCTGACTCGAGCCCGGAAGTCGGGGGGTAGTGTTGGGGGAAAACCCAAGTCGTCCCGGAACGAAGGTGCCCGACCAGGGAGCGCCTACCAGAAGGCGCCCGACCAGGGAGCGCCGACCAGAATGCGCCGACCTCGCTACGCTCGAGCTGAAGGCGCCCAACTGGGCAACTGGCTCGGCTCGGCACCCGGCCAGGTGCCGAGCCCCGAAATGCCTTGTCCAAATATTCGACCCCGGCCCGATCCCTTAAGGGCACTCGACTAGAAGGCGCCGATCAAGTAACGCTCGGGCCGTAGGCGCCCGACCTAAGGCAACGGGCTCGACCCGACGCCCGACCAAAGATGCTGACCAGGCAACACCCGCCCGACTTGGGGCGGCCAGCCTCGCTTAGTGCCCGACTGGATGCTAGGCTCCGAAGCATCCCACCCTAGTGCTCGACCTCGGCCTGACACCTTTCGGGAGCCTAACTCCAGATACTCGAATCTCACCATATCCTGCTACCGTCGTCAAACCATTAATGCGCATGGCCTTCGCAGGCCTCCGCCACACCCGATCATTAATGCGCGTGGCCTCTGTAGGCCTCCAGTGCACTCAACCATTAATGAACGCGGCTCAAGATGATCTCCGGATCACTTGACCATCAAAGCGTATGGCTCTTCCTGATCACCGGTTCACTCAACAATTAATGCGCTTGTTATCTACGGACCCCAGGCCCTCCACAGCGGACGGTTGAACCACTCCACCAGGTCCGATCAATCACGACAATTCGCTGACTCCGGTCTGATCCGGTCTCATCCCCCACGACGCCATTAATGAACATGATCGTGCTCGATTATCACAAAGAGGACAATCTGCCCCATCACATCACAGGTAACCCAACTCCCTCTGTAAAAGGGGAATCCCTCCATTTGAGGGAGGGGGGACAAGGAAAACTCTAACTTCTTACTGCTATCTCCACTCTTATATTGGCCCCTCTGACTTAAGCATCGGAGGGCCGGCGCCGGAAAGCTCGGCCACCGGCTTCTTGCAGGTCCTCCGGAGGACGCCACCAGCCGACGTACCGCCACCCACCGTTCCAGCAGCGGAGCTCCTCCCCCCTCAGCCGACGGTCGCTTCCGGGTTCAATTTCCAACAACAGAATCCATTTTCACAAACTTTTCTACTTGATCTCTGCTTGTAGCATATCGGTATTGTGTATTTACCATAGGTATGTTAATAAATCTTCCAGCAGCGGCCACAGATCTGCAGCCTCTGCTCTGCCATAAATTTGCAATGGATATGCACTGGAGAATATTAGCTGTATCCCTGTGGTGTGTCGTGAACTGCAAGTCTCCAGCAAAAACTTTTGTTCTTGGCAATTCATGAGGTTGTTCAAACATCCAGAGGAATGGCTTGGCAATACATGATGCCTTAGCAGCTTTCTTTCAAGGGATGACATGATTCATTGTCTGCAAACAATTAATGAATCGCAAAACTTGATCCTTAACATCATCTGCCCATCACACATGATCCATGACCGACACCTCTCCTGAACTTCCTTTCACCAACTAGGGAGTCTGGAATCCGTTTCTTTTGGCCTCTTCTCCACAGCCTGGATAACTTGCTGAACGTTTTACTTCACCCCGAGATGTATGAATATATCATTCGTCTTGAAATTTTCGAGGGATGTGCTGGCCACCAAAGCTAAGACCAGCAAAACAAGGATATATACGGTCATTGCAATTGCAGGATAAGTTGCTTTGTGCTTGGGTTGCTTCAGCTCATGCTGTCTCTTCCACTTCTTCATACCTGGAACCGTTTGGCATCGGCAATCATTGCCGGCCACAAAAAATAAAGGATGGAATCCATCGTTATCTCTTCTGATCAAACCTGGATGCTTATCTTTACTGTTCGATGAATTTTTTAAGCGAGCAATAGCATGGGCAGCAAGGAGGCTGAGCCGAGCCAGCCAGCTCTGGTCCAACCATAAGACCACAAAAATACCAGAACCCACGCATGATGCACCACATCCCATGTGCACACCGTGATCCTCTCCTGCACCCTTCCCTGGTAATGCAGAGCAGCAGCCCATGCACAGAGAACCACCTTTTTCCTTTTATTTGATTCAACTCGTATAGTCCCAGTACAATAGGCAGAGCTTCTTTTTTTTTCCACACATTTTCTCTTGCACCTACCTTACCAAGAAAATTCAAAAGTTAAATAAGAATTAGAGGATTCCTACCAAGGGAGCCTATCACTCTCCAACTTAAAAAAAGAAAAGAAGAAAAAAAAAATAGAAATCATATGCAAAGAAAGACCATTTTCTTCTTCATCAAGCCCCTCCTTCTATCATCTTTCTCAGCAAGTTGTCTCTCCTATCCGTAAGGACTTTCTTCTCCTCCTGAGTCTCTTTCTCCTTTCTTTCTGGAAATTATATATTGATTTAACTAAAAGTATGTGTTAGAATATTGGATAACTATTTTGCTAGATATGTATCACCTAACGTATAGTGTGTATTCATGAATACCATATTCTGAAAATTATGAATTAATATACTTAAAGATATATATTGAATTACTGCTAGATGTATATCAGAAAAGCTTACAGTATGTATTAGAAAATCGATAAGCATGTATCACTTGGTCATTTAGTGTGCATGGTTGAGCATCATATTTCAAACTGTGTATTGATTTACCTAAAAGTATATATTAGGATGTTAGATGACTATATTGCTAGGTGTGTGTCGACTAGCCATGTACTATGTACTAGTAAACTTCATAATCTAAACAATATGTATCAATTTACTTAAAAGTATATATTGGGTTACTAAGAGGTATTTATATATTAAAAAAGCTTATAATATGCATCGAAAAGATGATAAATGCATATCACTTGATAAAAAATAAAGAGGATGTATGATGGTTTTTCTTTGTGCTCGATCTCTATTGATGCATGAAAATTTTTTTTTATTTTTTTTAGATTATAAAATTGAGGGATTCTGTTAGTACAAAAAATTCTAATTTTTATTGGACTTCTTAGTTTTCCCTTTAAGGTAGATATAAAAAAAACATAATAAAAAAAATTCTGCCACTATGGTGCCCACCCATATGATTTTTGTTCCTCTGCAGTTCTCTACTATGTGAAATCCCCAGGGAAGCGTCGAAACGAGGCGCCCTGCATTTATACACAGTATTGAATTCTACCGGCCATCGCCAACCAACCCCCACTACTTTCCCTTCAAGTGGTGAGCAACCCACCCCAACTTTTCCCGTCTACCCAATGGTCTCCATTCACCATCTCATCGAAAAAATAGCAAAACAATATCAAATCATGGCGTGGCGTAGAAGCTCGGCAACCGAGCCCAAACTCCACCCAAAGCGTAGAGCGTGCACCAAATTGGGTGGCCGGTCGCGGGCTGTGGGCCCACTACGACCAGTCCCCGCTCTTGACCAAAATTAATGAAACGGGGAAGGAAAAACTAGATTGAAGTCATAAAACGGACTCAAGGCCAAAAAAAAAAAAAAAAACTCTAATATTTCTCATTCATCATTGGTGGTTTTTTTGTACAAAACAAGGAAAAGAAGAAAAAAAAATGAGGGGCCAGAGAAGCAACCCCCATCTCAGATTTATGCTACAGCTAAATGGATTCAACCAGAGAAGAAAATAAGAGGAGAAAAAATGACAGAAAAAAAAATAAAAAGGACTACAGCAGAAGAAAAGAAAGAAACATATAAAGCAAATAGTTTTATGTTTTTTCTTTTTTTTTTCTTCAGCTGCGGCGCGGATCGGGGCATCAGAGGCGGAGGACGGTGCAGTGAAGGTCGAGGTCCTCGTCGTCGGGCGGCGGGTGGAGGTTGAGATCGAACGGCAGAGGTGGATGGCGGTAGACGGACGCGATGACCCCGAGATCGTCGTCCACGACGGAGGACGAGGAGCCACAGTCGCTGTGCAATTCCTCCTCGCCGGCGGGGGCGCGCGGTGGATCGACCTTCCGGCTTCTAAGCTGAGATCTGAGGGGCGCCGCGGAGGAGCGCCGGGGCCCACTGAAGGATTCCACGGTGCTGCTGTGGCTGCTGGAGGCCGGCCACTGTGGCGGTGGTTGCCGCTGCCGAGGGTAGGGGGTGTGGGGGAAGGCAGCGGCGGCGGCGATGGCGGTGGGGGAGGAGGAGAGAGGGAGGGGGGCTGCCGGGAATGGAGGGCATGGGGCGGGAAAGTTGGTCTTGGCCTTGCAGCCGCGGAGGCTGATGGCGGCCGCGTCGTAGGCACGGGCGGCCTCCTCGGCGGTGTCGAAGGTGCCGAGCCAGACGCGGGTCTTCTTCACCGGGTCGCGGATCTCGGCCGCAAACCGCCCCCACGGCCTCTTCCGGACGCCGCGGAACCGGACATCAAGGCCCGGTCCAGATCCGATCGCAGCCGCCGCCGCCGCCGCCGCCGCTGCCGGGGCCGCGACAGCTCTCCCCTTCCGCATCGCGATCGGAGGAAGGAAAGAAGGTAGGAAGAGAAGGGGATGAGGGTTTGGAGGGTAGGTAGAAGGTGGGGAGAGGGGAAGAGAGGGAAGTCTAGGGTTTGGGGTGGGGGATGCGAGGGGGTGCTGGCTTTCTCTCCTTTTAACAAAAACGAGAAGCGGTGTCTTGATTTCTCCACCTCTTTTCCCCTACTTCCTCTCACTCTCCCGTTCGCCCCCACAAACGACTTGGCTACTTTCTTCCACCCTTCCCCATCTCCCTAGTCCCCTTTGTCTATTTTCCCATCTTTGGTTTTTAGCCGGCGGAATGGCCAAAACGCCCTTCCCTCTTCAAATAAGGGTAACAAATATTAAATAGACAGAAAGGATAATTCAATTTCTCTCTTCCAATTTTTAAAACTTAAAAATTATCAAAAAACCTAAATATACATCCGCCAACCCCCCCTCCCCCCCCTCTTTCTCTTTTTTTTCTCTTTAGCTGCATATCTATCGTATAGTTTATTTATCATAAGAGATGGAACATAAACAAATGGCAATCGAAATTGGACATAAACTCTCTTTTTTATATATGTAGAATCATTAGTTTGCAATTTTTAACTAGGATTGTATATCCAGAGGCTTCAATATCCCATCCTATTTTTCCTTTTATAGTTTAGTATGGCACAAAATTTCTACCATTAGATTTTCTTTTAAATGTTGATATGTTAAAATCTATTTCTAGAATATTTTTACTAACATGACACTTGATCCTTGATATTATTCTAGGTACAACATCTTCTTTCCTTTTTCATATCTATGAAATTATGATATACGATTTGAGAGTAGGATAGAAATACGCTAGATATCCTTTCTTGTTGGATCTTTTTGATTCTCGGTGCGAAATCTCTATTTTCTTTAATTTCTTCCGACACGTAAAATTTCTACCTTTTTTTCTCTTTTAAAGGTCACACCTTGTCGGAATTACTTTTAGGATTTTTTCGTTATTGCAACACTTGCCCTACTATATTAATTCTAGTTATGTTAGTCTATTTGTCGTTTGCGAAATCATCAATATATAATCTAAACTTAGGATAGAGATTGGTCGGACTTCCTACTTTGTTGGAATTCTTTGGGATCATACATCTAGTCTCCTTTTCTTTTAGTTTTTCCAACATATTAATTTATCATTGGTCTCCTTTAAAAGCTGGATCTCTTGTTATGTTAGTTCTTCATATTAACTTTTTATATTAAAAGTTAGATTTTTTCGTTGACAAAATACTTGGTTTTTCATATTAATTCTAGATTGCCAATCTCTTGTTTTGTTATATAAATTCATGGGTGGCCATTTAAAAGTAGTATAGAGATTGGTCGGACATCTTGCTCGATTGAATTTTTATGAAATTGGGTATCCGGTTCTTGTTTTTAATTTATTCTATCACAAAATTTCTACCATTAGATTTCCTTTTGAATGTTGATATGTTAGAATCTATTTCTATAATATTTTTACTAACAGGACACTTGATCCTCTCTATTATTCTAGGTGCAACATCTTCTTTCTTTTTTTCATATCTATGAAATCATGATATACAATTTGAAAGTAGGATAGAGATATGCTAGATTTTCTTTCTTGTTGGATCTTTTTGATGCTCTACACGAAATTCCTATTTTTTTTCAATTTCTTATGACACGTAAAATTTCTACCTTTTGTTCTCCTTTAAAGGTTATATCTTGTCGGAATTACTCTTAGGATTTTTTCATTATTTCCAACATTTGGCCATCTATATTAATGCTAGTTATGTTAGTCTCTTTGTCGTTTACGAAATCATCAATATGTAATCTAGACTTAGGATAGAGATTGGTTGGACATCCTGCTCTATTGGAATTCTTTGGTATGAGGCATCCAATCTCCTTTTCTTTTAGTTTTCCTAATATATTAATTTATCATTGGTCTCCTTTAAAAGTTGGATCTCTTGTTATGTTAATTCTTCATATTAACTTTTTATATTAAAAGTTAGATTTTTTTTCGTTGACAAAATACTTGGCTTTTCATATTAATTCTAGACTGCCAATCTCTTGCTTTGTTATGTAAATTCATGGGTGGCCATTTAAAAGTAGTGTGAAGATTGGTCAGACATCTTGCTCAATTGAATTTTTATGAGATTGCATATCCGGTTCTTGTTTTTAGTTTATTCTATCACAAAATTTTTGTTGATGGCTCCCTTTCAGAAGTTTTCTATCATATTAGAGTTTAATTCTAGACTTCTAGTTTTTATCTTTTACAATGCTTGACATTCTATATTAATCCTAAGTATTCCTTTTCTTTTCCTTTTATCGGCTCCTTTGCATTAGCAATTATGTGAGAAAATGCACAAAGACTACATTTGAATATCCCTTTCCAGGTTATCTTATCTATTCACTCCAAAAACATTACTTTCACTTGTGGTTGTTTCAGCTTTGTTGTTCCTATTCCATGGAGATAGAGCAATACATGAATTAGAATGATGCAAGTTTTATAGTTCTGTAGATAGCAAATATGTGGGGAGCCAGCCAATCCAGCCTTGGAGACCTATAGTTGAGTCACCACATTGTATGCATACTAATAAAACTTATTCTTATGGAATGTTCATACATGGTATGGTTATTAATACATCCTTAGACCATGTCAAAAATAATTCTTTTGCTGAATGATAAATATTTAGAGGTTTCTTGACCCCTCGACTTTAAGTATGAGACAAGTGGTAATGAAAAAAAGAGTTATCAGATTTTTGAAATATATTTGGTTCCAGTAAATATGTTACATATGTCGTCTATTTAGATCTCAAGGCAAAGATATCCAAAAATATTGACATACATGTTTACTTTAGGCAAAGACAAATAATAATGAAGTGCTACAATATCTGTATGCCACAATATAGCAAAGAGTTCAATATAGCCAATATGATGTGCTAAATTAATAAAATTCAGGGGGGAAATTAGTTTTTAGAAATGAAAATTATAAAACCAGTCATACAATTAGTATGCCATATATTTAGTTTCACTCTCCTACTTATTTCCAAAACCTTTTAAATGGTATTAAGAAGAGACATTTTAAAAGAGATTGTATTTACCAGAGGCATGGTTTGCATGTGTGTTTGTGCATTTCTGTGTTTCTAGTTATATTGAATCAGATATGTAATATATAACTAAAGATTTTTCATCATCTTTGAGCCACAAAATTATCTAGTATGAATTTGTTATGGTGAATTTACAATGAAAGCATATATCTTATACTCCTCAAAATTTAGATATATTTCAAACTCACAAACTTTAAATGTAATTCATCATTTCTTTATTTTTTTTAAAAAAATAATATAGATGAGAAAAAGTCATATTATCATAGTTTTCATGCTTAAATAAGTTTCTTTGAGATTTTAATTCTTCTTTATAAGAATTTGTGTTCTCCTTGGGCCTAGAGCAATCATGTAACGGGAAAAGTGGGAATGCAAATATATTGCCCTATAAGTTGAATTTTTTGCAGGGATGACAATCAATATTAGGTAGGGTTCAGATTGAGCTTATATATCGGGGCCTT